>NC_080419.1:22763000-23100500 GCF_029873635.1 Malania oleifera | reverse complement strand
ATTACTATAACACTATATATACTAAACATATAATATAATAGCATGATACCAAAACACCAAATATATTATATTACCTAAAATATTAAACTTACTATAATAAATAATACCTTATATATTAACATACTAAAAGTATCATAATAATAATAATAAATATATAGTATTACTCAAGAGGCTATATTAAAAGTTACCTAAAATACTAAATTAGATGTATGATGTTACTTATAAATCCTAAGTTGTTAAATAGCTAATATGACTAACATTCTAGAATACTAAATACACATACAACTATAGTTCTAACATACCACGTATACTACAACTAATCTACTAAAAATCCTAACATGATATATAACATGACCAAAATTCTAAAATACTAATAATATAATATAAAGTTAACATACAATATAAGCATGAATAAAATAATAATAAAAAAATATCTTGCACATAATAATAAAACATGATAATAACTTTACACATGATATAAAAGAAAAACCACTTTGATAATACATCATAGACACAATTTATATTTGAATATTTAATTATAAAACAAATAATATAACAATAAGAGAAAAACCCTAAATATGAATATACTATTTACTAAGTAAATATATGACAACAAGAAAAGGAAAACTTTAACAATAATATTCATTCAATCATAATACTACTTATTTAACATGTATACAGTTCAAAATTTAAAAATTGAAACCAGCCCCAACAAATAAAAAGGAAACCTACAACAATGAGAGAAAACCAATTAGTTTTTATAATGGATGCTAAAAAAAAATCTAAACAAATATCACAACGATAAAATAAAACCGGTAATAACAATATTAAATCACGAAATATATACAACTAAACAATATAAACTACTTAAAGCAAGCAACCAATATTCACAACAAATACAAAAATAAAAATAAAAATAAATAAATAAATAAATAAATAAACTTACCACAATATTCAATATTAAATTCTACAATGACAAGATTAGACATACAACTATATGAATATTAATAAAAAACCTCTCAATAACAATTTAAATATATAGAACAGGGATAAAATAAAGAAAAAATTTAAGCTTTAAAACATAAGGTGAGTGTGTGTGCATGTGAGAGCAGAGGAGCTTACAGCAGAGGAGCTTTACCAGAGACTCACCTATGTGTATGAAGATGTCGGCGTGACGGAGGGACGCTAGAGACGATGGCTGGAATAGAGGGGCTGGTTCTGGTTTTGGCTGGAGAAGCTCTGCTCGTGATCTGCAGGGGTTGCTGCGGTGGTGCTCTGTGTCTGTTGGCCCGAATGGTGGCAGTGAGCAGGGAGCGGCGGCGGGAACTCCTCTCTAGCTGGGGCGGCTGTGGAGGATGGTCAGTGCAGGGGATCTGCTGTAAGGGGGGCGTCCGGAGATCGGATGTTTGTAGACAGCAGCCGTGGAGCAGAGGTGGTGCCGGTGGTTATGGCAGAGGGTTGTGGGAAACTATGGCGGTGGGCGTCGTCGGAGTGTTGCAGCGATCTGGAAGCTGCTGGAGGGTGGTGCTCGGGTCTGCTACTGTGACGGCGACGTGGAGAAAGAAAAGAGATAGGGAGAATGGAGGGAGGTGGGGTCGGATCGTGAGTGAGGGAGAGAAGCGTGAGGGCGATGGGAGAATGAGGGAGGTGCTGTGGTGATGTCGTGAGGTAGCTGGGTGGCCGTGAGTGAGGCCGTGAGGGCATCGGAGAGGCTATGTGGTTGCTGTGCTACGGCTGCAAAGGAAGATAAAGGGTGGTGCTGTGTGATGGAGAGCTGCGGCTAGAGAAGAAGATGGTTCTGAGGTTCTGAGGGCTGGTGTAGCAACAGAAGCTGTTGCTTGGGTGGAGTCCTGGCCGAGGAGAGACAAAGAAAGATTTTTTTTTTTTTAGGTTCCTGGCCGTGCTGCGCTGCCCCCCCCCCCCCTTGGCCTCTGTGCGCCCCCTCCTTTTATAAATTTTTTTTTGAAAACCCTAAAAATAAACTTCCTTTTTTATTTTATTTTTCTTTTTTCCTTTTTTTTTATACTTTTTTTCTTATGGTAATAATGAAATTAGAAATAATAATAATAATAATTATCATAATAATATAAGTATCAATAAGGTAATAATAATAATACTACTACTAATAGTAAATAATAATTATAGTAAAAATAAAAATAATAAAGATATTATCAGTAAAATAATAATAATAATACTAATAAAAATAAAGTAATAATACAAATATTAAAATTAATAATTAATAATAATAATAATAATAATAATGATAACATTACTGATAAAGATAAAGATAATAAAAATAATAATAGCCAAAATAAGATACTAATGCTAAAAATAATAATAATAATAGCAAAATAATAATAATAATAATAATAATAATAATAATAGTAGTAGTAGTAATAATAATAATAATAATAATAATAATAATAATAATAATAATAAATATATCCAAAATAATATTAGTAAAGTAATACTAATAATACTACTAGTAATAATAATAAATAAAAAATGATTATAAGAAAGTAATAATAATAATAATAATAATAATAATAATAATAATAATAATAGTAATAATGAAAATAATAAGAGGGGACCCCGTGTTCTATTTGGTTAGGGCAAAAATAGGGTGTCTACACGGTTCACTTTGTGTAATGATTTTGTTTTCTTTATTTTGACTTTCCCACTCTTTTTGTAATCCGTTGACACTATTGTCTAGGAAAATTTCCCTTTCATCAATGAAATGAGTTATGCATTTTCATATATCACTTGCATCATGAGTTCAGTTTCCAAAATTTGTTTGCTTGTGTTTCATGCAAAGATAGGGAAAATAACAATGCTAGTATTTATGAGCCAGAAATAGATGTTAATTTTGAAAACTTTTTCCAGGAGGCGGAAGTAGAGGAAGATGAAACAATGTTCCTCACCCTATGAATTTAAATGTTGTGAAGAAGTGTTTCACTTAGAAACCATGCAGACTCTCGAAGGAATTTAGTAAAATATCTGTGCAATCACTCTTGTTTTGATCAAATGACAAATGACAATCTTTGGTCGACCAGTTTTCCCATAAAAGAACCAAACATCAAATAATCATTCGTTAAACTCTTTGAGCCTGAATCTTAAGCCATTTTCCAAAAATTTAACAAGGTTTGGGATTTTAAGCGTCGAAGAAATTTTATGAGACAACAATCAATTGCTGAAAGGATGTCAGAACATTTTCCTTTTACCTAAAAGAAGATCAAAAAAGCAAAACCCCTTTGCTAGCCCTTTTGAGCTTGTAAAATTCAATTTTTAATTAAGCTGTCAAAGGATCACACCCCACACTGGGACAGTTTCAAAAAGATTAATCCCAAATAATGTCCCAATGAAAATGATGCTCAAAGTCCTTCGTAAAAGGAAAAACAAAAAGTACAACAAAAGAAGAAAAAAAAGAAAATGGAAAAAGAAAGGGCATTGCTTCAAATGTGATCTTTGACCAAAGACTACTCTTTATAAGTTCAACAAAATTTGAGCCTTATTGTAACCTTTTCTTCTTTGACATGTACCCTTAGTTTATATTATGGTCCAAATGAAAGTCCTAACTATATTGGTACATATTGTTGTCTCAAATGAATTGTTAAACTCGATGATCGAGTCTAAACTACTTAATGACCCGATCCTTAAAAGGTACATAGTTAGCTTGTTCAAATTGACAAGTTCGGTCAATATCCAGCAAACACTTCAACACAAACTGGGGCAGAAAACATTATTATGGGATGAAATTTTTTAGCCTTAGTTTCCTTTTTCTTTTGAAAACATGTGTCCCTAAGCCTACGTTTTGTCTCAAGTCTTAAAGACCATCTTGAGATCAAAACATGGGCTGAACTTGACTAAACTAGGGGCAACAGTTAAACAAGAGATTTCCAATGGTTTCACAGTAGAACAAGACAAAATAAAAGAAGTGTCCCTCGATAAAACTGGGGCAATCGGTAAAAGGAAAAAATCAGCATATTCAGTCTAATAAATTAGCATCATTGTCATATGGCTCTCGAATGCTGGTATACAATTTTCCTTTGAAATAGCATGTGAACATGGTAAAGCATCTATATTGTGCATATGACCTTTTGATTTAGCAAATTGATGTCCTGAATGCATGATCATTCCCTTTTTCATTCTTCAAAAGCTCCAAAAGAAGTCAAAGAGGTATCCTGCAAGATTTAGCTAGAATCGCCGACATATTTTCCTGTAAAAAAAGGTCCTTATTGAGAAAATGCAAGATGGACAAAATTAGTCACAGATGAATTTAGGTAGGCCAATTTAGGGACATTCACATCGGATTGGAATTCGAAAGCATGACCAAGATTAGAGATTGGGTTGTTGAATACAAGCACATTGGAAAAAGAAATTTCATACATCATCATGCATTTCATGCATTGCATAAAAAAGAAAAATGCATACATATCCCCGTGAACTAGCATCATAAGTAGTAGCATGCATGCATATCATGCAACATGCATCATTGTCATACATACATGCATCATATTCATTGAAACATGCATGCGTACCATGCAACATGCATACATCTCTGCATCCTAGTATCATAAGTAGCAACATGTATACACAACATATCATCATTCATTCATTCTTGTCTTGTTGTATAGGCATTTTCACATCCTTTTTCATCCTTGACTAAGCAATCCCTGTTTTGCTAGTATTTGAACTAGGGCAGCTGACTAAGCTCCAAATAGAGTCATTTGCTTTGAAACTGGGGCACTGACCCAGGTTCAAATGAAGTCATTTGCCTCTTAAGATCCTACACCTGAGTAGTCATCTTCTAGACTCTTGAGATCCTACACCCGAGCAGTCATTGGACTCTTAGGATTCTACATTTGAGTAGTCATCTTCCAGACTCTTGGGATCGCACACCCGAGCAGTCATTTGGCTCTCAGGATTCTACACTTGAGTAGTCATCTTCCAGACTCTTGGGGATCCTACACCCAAGCAGTCATTAGGTTCTCGGGATCCTACACCTGAGTAGTCATCTGGCTCTCGAGATCCTACACTTGAGTAGTCATATGTATAGCTCTCAGGATCCTACACATGAGTTGTCATCTTCCTGATTCTCAGGGTCCTACACTCGAGCAGTCATCCTGACTTTCAGGATCCTACACATGAGTAGTCATCTTCTTGGCTCTTAGGATCCTACACCCGAGTAGTCATTTGGCTCTTAGGATCCAACACCTGAGTAGTCATCTTCCTAGCCCTCGGGATCCTACACCCGAGCAGTCATCCTTGCTCTCAGGATCCTACACCTGAGTAGTCATCTTCCTAACTCTCGGGATCTTGCACCTGAGTTGTCATCTGGCTCTCGGGATCCTACACCCGAGTAGTCATCTAGCTTTCAGGATTCTATACCTGAGTCATTTTCCTGGCACTCGGGATCCTACGCCTGAGCAGTCATCTGGCTCTCGAGATTCTACACTTGAGTAGTCATTTTCCTGACTCTTAGGATCCTACATCCGAGTAGTCATCTGGCTCTCAGGATTCTGCACTTGAGTAATCATCTTCCTGACTCTCGGGATCCTACACTCGAGCAGTTATCTGGCTTTTAGGATTCTAAACTTGAGTAGTCATCTTCATGACTCTTGGGATCCTACACCTAAGTCATCTAGCTCTCAGGATCCTACACCTGAGTAGTCATCTTCCAAGCTTTTGGGATCCTACACCTGAGCAGTCTTTTTCTAAAGATTCTCAAGATCCTACAACAGAGTAGTCATCTTCCAAAGATTTTTCGGGATCCTACACTCGAGTAGTTATCTTTCAAAAATTCTTGGGATCCTACACCCAAGCAATTATCTTCCTGACTCTCGCGATCCTACACCCGAGTTGTCATATGGTTCTCAGGATCCTACATAAGAGTAGTCATCTTTCTAGCTCTCAGGATCCTATACCTGAGTAGTCCTCTTCCAAAGACTCTCGGGATCCTACACTCGAGTTCCAAAGAAGGTTAGGATCCTACACCTGAGTAGTCAAATCCTTGGGATCCTACACCCAAGCATTCATCTTCAATTCGAAAATCATCTAGCTCTTGGGTTCCTTTACCCGAGTAGTCATCTTCTAAAGACTCTTGGGATCCTACACTTGAGTAGTCATCTTCCAAAGATTCTCGGAATCCTACACTCAAGTAGTCAAATCCTACACTTGAGTTGTCATCTTCCTAACTCTCGGGATCCTAAACCTAAGCAGTCATCTTGCTCTCAGGATCCTACACCTGAGTAGTCATTTGCATGGCTATCAAGATCCTACACCTGAATTGTCATTTTCCTAACTCTCGGAACCCTACACTCAAGCAGTCATCCTAACTCTCAGGATCCTACACTTGAGTAGTCATCTTCCTGAATCTCGAAATCCTACACCCGAGTAGTCATCTAGCTCTCAGGATCCTACACCTGGAGTAGTCATCTTCCTAGCTCTCGGGATCATACACCCGAGCAGTCATCCTGGATCATTGGATCCTACACCTGAGTAGTTATCTTCCTAACTCTCGGGATCCTACACTTGAGTTGTCATCTGGCTTTCAGGATCCTACACCTGAGCAGTCATCTGGCCCTCAAGATTATACACCTAAGTAGTCATTTTCCTAGCTCTCGGGATCCTATACCTGAGTAGTCATCTAGCTCTCAGGATTCTACACTTATGTAGTCATCTTCATGACTCTTGGGATCTTACACCCGAGTAGTCATCTAGCTCTTAGGATTCTACACTTGAGTAGTCATGTTCCTGACTCTCGGGATCCTACATCTGAGCAATCATCTCGCTCTCACGATTCTACACTTGAGTATTCATCTTCTTGACTCTTAATATCCTACACCTGAGTTGTCATCTAGCTCTCTGAATCCTACACCTGAGTAGTCATCTTCCTAGTTCTCGAGATCTTATATCCGAGCAGTCCTTTTCCAAAGATTGTTAGCATCCTACACCAGAGTAGTCATCTTCCAAAGACTCTTCAGATCCTACACTTGAGTAGTCATCTTCCAAAGATTCTTGGGATCCTACACCCGAGTAGTCATCTTCCTGACTCTTGGGATCCTTCACCCGAGTTGTAATCTAGCACTCAGGATCCTACACCTGAGTAATCATCTTTCTAGTTCTCGGGATCCTACACCTGAGTAGTCGCCTTCCAAATACTCTCAGGATCCTACACTCGAGTAGTTATCTTCCAAAGATTCTCGGAATCCTACACCTGAGCAGTCAAATCCTCGGGATCTTGCACTCGAGCATTCATCTTTAATTCGACAGTCATCTAGCTTTCGAGATCCTGCATCCGAGTAGTCATCTTCCAAAGACTCTTAGATCCTACACTCGAGTAGTCATCTTCTAAAGATTCTCGGGATCCTACACCTGAGCAGTCAAATCCTTGGGACCCTACACCCGAGTAGTCGTCTTCCAAAGACTCTTGGGATCCTACACTCAAGTAGTCATCTTCCAAAGATTCTCGGGATACTACACCTGAGCAGTCAAATCCTCAGGATCCTACACTCGAGTAGTCATCTTCCAAAGAGTCTTGGGATCCTACACTCGAGTAGTCATGCTCCAAAGATTCTCGAGATCCTAAACCCGAGAAGTCAAATCTTCGAAATCCTACACTCGAGCATTCATCTTCAATTCGACAGTCATTTAGCTCTCGGGATCCTACACTTGAGTAGTCATGTTGCAAAGGCCCTCGGGATCCTACACCTAAACGGTCATCTAACTCTCGGGATCCTACACCTGGTACAAGTCACCCTTGTGTACTTTGGCTCGGATTCTTACATTCGATGCCACTCACTCTCATGTACTTTGGCTCAGATTCTTGCATTCGATGCAACTTGCCCTCGGGATCCTACACTCGAGTAGTCATCAAACTCTTGGAATCCTACACCCAATACAAGTCACCCTTGTGTACTTTGGCTTAGATTCTTAAATTCGATGCCACTCACCCTCATATTTTTTGGTTCGGATTCTTACATTCGATTCCACTCACCCTCATGTACTTTGGCTTGGATTCTTACATTTAATACCACTAGCCCTCGGGATCCTACCCCTAGTACGAGTCACCCTTGTGTACTTTGGCTCAGATTCTTACGTTCGATGCCATTCACCCTCGTGCACTTTGGCTCGAATTCTTACATTTGATGCCACTTGCCCTTGGGATCTTATGCCCAAGCGGTCATCAAACTCTCCAGATCCTACACCCGGTACGAGTCACCCATGTACTTTGGTTCAGATTCTTACATTCAATGCCACTCACCCCCATGTACTTTGGTTTGGATTCTTACATTTGATGCCACTTGCTCTAGGGATCCTACACCCAAGCGGCCATCAAACTCTCAAGATCCTACACTTGGTACGAGTCACCTTTTTGTACTTTGGCTTATATTCTTACATTCGATGCCACTCACCCCCATGTACTTTGGCTCGAATTCCTACGTTCGATGCCACTTGCCCTCAGGATCTTACACCTGAGCGGTCATCTAACTCTCGGGATCCTTTACTCGAGAAGTCATCTTTCTAGCTCTCGGGATCCTACACCTAATGCGAATCACCCTCTGAGAACCATGGCTTGGGTTATTACACCCAAGTCGTTATCTCCGACCCTTTCCATGTCCCTACGAACCACTAATGGCCCAAGAGACTTACTGAAATAAGGCGTTCCATCCCGATGATCAAAAGCTTAGTCATTTGAAAGCATGTGCTCTAAACCTGGTAAAAATAGACGTCTTTTATCTTTATAGCCATATTGCTACAAAATAATAGATGAATAACCTCTTCTGTCATTTTCAAGAAACAATGCCTATACAAAGGGGCAACTGTAGATACCCTAATTTTTACCAGGTCATTTTAATTGGAAAATAAGGTTTTTGAAGCAAAGGTTAAGTCCAAATTTAAAAAAAAAATTTGAGGTCATGCATTATTAATGGACTATTCCTAAACTCCTAAGTTAATCGGTTTGCAATTTATTTTAACCATTCATAAGTATCCTTAACAAGTTATTCTAGGAAAATTTAAGTGAGTTTAGGAGTTTTTGTTAAAAATCCTTTGTGTTGTTGGTTAATTGATCCTTTTAATTCCTACTTGTTCAATGCATGTGAGAGGCTGGACAGTTATAAAATAATACACTTTATTAAAGAGGGGCATGTACCCAAGGTGTGAAATATAGGGTAATAATGAAAATAATCAAATACAGAAAAATGGTGCAAATATAGAAAATACATGAAGGCAAATACAAGAAAATGTGCAAATACAAGGATACAGAACAAATAAATAGGAAATACAAAAGGAAATACAAGAAAATCAAAGTCCTCATTTGAGCTCGAGCAACACATTCCAAAGCATCTTCAGGATTTCCTGTTCACCAAATTGGAAATAAAATCAGTAAGTCAGTTATGTTAAAATGAAAAAAAAAAAAAACACATGTGCGCAATGAAAAGAATGAAAGCTATTAAAAAATTCCTAGCCAGAGTCCCCACTAACTGAATCGCGAGAAGAAAGGGGCAGTTTGTTGGAACGAATTTTCTTTTGGAGGGAAACCAATTGGGTGCCAAATGAACTGCCCAGACTCCCTATAAATAGGGAGTCTTGCATAGAGCAAGGGGGGTAGCAGAGCATTAGAGAGAAATCGGGGGAGAAAAAAGGAGAGCAATTAGAACAGGGGAGGATATAGAGAAATTAGCAGAGAGAAATCAAGAAAGAGAAAAAAGAAAGCATTAGAGAGCAATCCAAGAAAACTAGAGAGCAACTGACCCGACATTCGAGTAGTTGAGAAGTGGAGAGAAGGTTTTAGACCTTTAGTGATAGATAGAAGCAAAGACCTGAAGCCATCTCTACGGTGTCTCCACTCAGTGACTAAGAGCCACTCCCAAAAGAATACACAGACCTACCCACAGAAGAGGGGAAAAGAAGATCGGAGGAGCTGAAAGACCTCAGGTAATACCAATTACTCCTTCCATACCTCGCAATACAAAATTGTTGGTGTTTGAATTTGCAGGTACCCAAACCCGATTGTCAGGTTCAAACTTGAACCTAAACTTGAGCCAACCCCAACTAAATCCAGCTCACCACCGAACCGGACCCTTGATCCAACCCCTTCAAACCAGAAACCACTGAACTAAACCAGAACCTCTGAAACCCCTGAACTGAAGCCTGACCAACCCTTGAACCCCTAAATTGAGCTTCATTTGAACCTCAACCTGAACCAGACTAAACCGAACCTCAACATGAAACCAGACTAAAGCGAACCGAACCAAGCCCAGACTAAATCTGACTTGACCCCTTCAAACCAGAAACTAGAGCCTTCTCCCGTTTTGTTTTAAAACTAAAGCCCACTCCCATTTGTTTTAAACTGAAGCCCAAAACTCATTTTTAAAACTCCCAAGCCCACAAATCCATTTTTAAAAAAGTAAATCCCAACAACTCTATTGTAAACATGAGCTCATCATTCAATTTTTAAACCCACACCCGTAAACCCTCTTTTAAAAAAAGAAATCCCAAGCCCATTTTGGTTTCTAAAAACCCCGACCCACTTGCATAATTAAAAGACTCAGGCCTAGGTTAATTTTAAAACCAGGGTCCAACTAACTTTTTAAAACTGAGGCCCAGCTCTCTGTTAAAACAGCCTGAAGCCCAATTGAAAACCCAAACTCATTTCAAAGAAACCCGAGACCTAACTTTTAAAATCAAGCCCATTATAAAAAAAAAACCCCCAAGCCCATTTTCAAAATGAACCAAAGCCCATCTAACTCCAGCCCAATACATTGAGTCCACTCCTCCGAGCCCACACACCCCCACGGGTTGACTCGTGTGAATCAACCCAGAACCAACTCACTGAGTGAGGTTTGGACGAGTCAAGCTCATCCTGAACCCTAACATCCAAACTAGGAAACCCTAGAGTTTACAACATTCAGATCATTACAAAAACTAGAACAACAACCAAATTACATTCACACCATCAGATTTCAAAAAGGGGCATGAGCTTTTTAAACTTCACGTGCCCTAGTTCTGAGGGATATATTATTATAAGTATACTATGTAAAAATTGTGAATACTTGTGTGATTTATTGGTGTTTTGTAAATTGTTCAAAGGGAGTAAAACAAAAGGCCATTAAATTTAATTTAGAGATAATCTTCAATTAATTAGGTACCGTTCGTAGAATGGGCATGTAGGGGGTGCTAGTACCTTCCCCTTGCATGACCAAATTCCCGATCCTGATCATGGTAACGCAAACTGATTCTACCTTAATTGGGTAGTAATTACATGTTCTAACCACATTCCAAAAGGTTAGTGACGACTCTAAATTTTATTTTTCCCAAAAATCAATTATCATGTTTTTATTTCGCCCACCCCGGGGCACCCTCACTCCGCTGGGATGTCGCGACAAGACTTATAAGGAAGAGCCCCTCCACATAAGATTTGGACCTACAAAAATAATATGAGACCCACAATATGGGACTTATGCCAAGCAATACCTCTTATGTACTTGTATGAGTACTTGTATGAGTCCAAATGCTACCTTGCCATCTTGTAGTTGGAGGTTCCAAATCTTAGATAAAAGGGCCACCCTTTGTAAGTCTTTTTCATATTTTCTTCAAAATTACACTTAATTAATGAATTACATATGCAAAGATTTCAAAGTATGATGATGGATAGTGACAAATACTTTCCTATTAATCTATCATTGTCGCTTCTTTCGCATGAGGCCAATCTTTATTACATTAGCAAATTGCATGATCTCACATTTCTAGCCAATCTATCCAAGAGTCCTCCAAGACAATTTATCCATCATGTTGTTTGAAAATTTTGGATCTTTGGGATTCGCCTTAACTGTCTTTAATTGAATTAATTACTTAAAAATTGAAGAACCAATGATGTTTGTGCTCGATCTTATGACTCGTCTCAAGTTTTATATTTGAGATTAAGGATTGTCTCAACCTCTATAATAAGACTCTTTAAGTCTTCCTAAGACAAATTAAAAGACTGGATGAGTGATTATGGAGAAGACTTTTGGAGGAAGTGAATTGGCAAAAGGCCAAGAATGGGGAACCTAGAGCTGATCAAAAGACACGGGAGACAGTATATTCTTAGGATTCTCAGTATCTTTCAAAATTTTGTGCATCCCTCCTCTCCCCTCCCCTCCCCTCCCTACCTATTTTTTTTTTGCATTAAATAATTTAATTCTTAATTTAGTTAGCCCAGCTTCTTCCTCCCACCCAACCCCACAAACATATAATAAAGATAAAGCATGCAAAGATACATAGACCCATTCCCCACCTCCTCTCCTTTATATTATATATATATATATATATATATATATATATATATATATATATTTATATATGGTTACTGTGGATTAATTTTAACATCTACAGTCCAAAACCCCAACAACCTTCTTCATTTTTTTTGGCTAAATTTTTTTTCATAATTAAACTATTGGATTATTTCCTAAGTAAGCAATAGCTCAAAGATAATTCCTTTTGGATAGGGAAATATTAGTAGTAGGGAGTCGTAGGCTTGATACATATGGATTAAGTGAACATAGATTTGATCAAATTAAAGGTCATGTTATTTGGTATTTAGTCATCTAGGTGTATATATAAATCATTTATCTCTATTTTTTTTTTCAATGTGGAACAAATTCCTAAGTGAAATTTCCAATCAAAAAAATTAAACCCAAGTTTATACATAAACTTTCAAAAATTATATCATGGATTGTCAAGTAAATTTTTATTAAGGGACGAGGTAAAATATCTTAGCTATCTTTTAAAAAAATAAGGTAAAAAATATCTTAGTTTTCAGGGTTAATTAAATTTGTGTATTAAAAGCAGTTTGGTTATGTTGAGTTTACAAAATGGAATAGAGCAAAAATGGAATAGAAATATAGGGGAATATAATAATAATAATAATAATAATAATAATAATAATAATAATAATAATAATTTACAAATAAAAATGTGTTTTCATTATAAAGAAAATGACAATGTAATTTTTTGATAAAAAATAGATGAGGCGTGACTATTTTAAAATATAATTTATCATGATAATACCTATTCTTATCCTATTGCATGTATGATAGAATAATACAAACTTTCAACTTGTAAATTAATATTCCTTTATTTCCATTCCATTGATTCCCCATAATTCCATTCCGTAAATAAAATAAAGTTACCTTAAAGAATTAATATTATACGCTTCCCTCACAAAATTTCAATTCTTGGAAATAGAAGTAATGAAATTTATATAAAAGCATAACAGTTTTTAGAAAAGAATCAATTGTCATGCCCAAAAAAAAATTATTGTTCTCTCTAATATGGACTAGGATAAGAGAAGACATTCCAATGGTACAATTTGAGAATACACTTTTTTTTTTTTTTTGGTAAAAGAGCGCGGCACCTCATTTCTTTATTAGAAAACCCCTCACTTATGACGAAAGAATACAGTGGTTCCAGCAAAACAAGTTACAAATAGATAAAATCGAAACGTAACAAAACAAAATGAATACAAAACGACACATTAGACTCTCAAATTAGAAAGACCAATTTTTCAAGGCGTATCATGCCTCTAACTAGGCAAGGTAAAGAAGCAAACTCTAGATATCTCATAGTAGTGCCTTCCTCTCCCTGACGAGCCAATAAGTTTGCAACCTTATTTCCTTCTCTAAATTGGTGAGCAATGGTAAAATTAATCATGGAAAGAGTATTCTCAGGCAATTTTTTTTTTTAGTAAAAGAGAGAGGCACCTCCATTTATTTATTACTAAACCCTCACTTTTGGCGGAGGAATACCGTGGTTACAAGTTAAAACCAACCAACCAAATTAGGACAAACAAAATTAAATATAACTAACAAAGGAGATAAAAACATAAAAACAACCAAAAACAAAACGAAATACACTAAACGAAACTCTAGAGATGAACTAACGATGAACGGAAACAAGACCCCACCTATCCATCAGAAGGGTACCTTTCAGATAACGTGGTAGAAGGTGTTGTTTTTCGTAGATTACATTGTTTCCCATTTCTCCTTCTTAGTAAGAAAATCAGTCGCACTATTGCCTTCCCTATATTGATGCATCACCATGACATTCACTCCTTCTAACTCTGTCACGAACTCCTCCCAAAATTTCCAAAGATACCACAAAGTACATCTACCTTTTCGAAGCCAATCAAGTACAATTCACGAGTCATTTTCAATAATCACATTAACATAATGCAAATATTTACACAAACGAATTTCTTCCCTGATTGCTTTTAATTCCGCACTATTATTCGTACTATTGCCAAAATAACTTGAAAAAGCCGCTTTTACCATGTCATGGCAATCCCGAATAATTCCTTCACCTCCTGAAGTACCCGGATTGCCCCTACAACTCTCATCACAATTAAGTTTTATCCACCCTACTGGAGGTTTAACCCATGAAATAATTTTTCCAGGCCTATCGCAAACTCTTTGATACTTAATTTGAAACTCATTCAAAATCTTAATGTCCGACTTCTTCAATTTTTGAAAAGAAATGGTGCTCTCAGCAATAAAACTAACCCAGAATCGAACACTTCTCCACATCTGATCTGCAGTTTGACAAAATCCTTCCATTCTTGCTTTACATCTTCAATTCCAGAGGCACCACATAATCAAACATGAAATCAGCCCGATTAAAATACCTTTAATAGACGATTTTTTTACATAGTGGAACCAATTTGCTATTTTATTTTTCCAAGGAAGAGATCGTTGGAAAGGAGTCCCCAATGCCACACTAGCTCGACGCCAAACCTCTGAAGCCACCTCTCCTAAAGAAAGAATATAATCAATGCTTTTCTGGCTTCTCTGAACGCAGCAATCACAAGCCGAAGTCATTGATATTCCTTTGGTCTGAATTCTATTATCTATAGCCAAGCATCTAAACCAGGCTCTTCATAAACACATTGAGATTCTTCTGGGCAATAAAGAATGTCAAAACCAGTTATTCCACAAAAAATTATCACTTCTGCTCCTCACTGCCTCCCAAGCCATTTTTGTAGAAAAATTACCGTCTGGGCCAGGCTTCCAGACAAAAATATCCTGCCCACTTTTACCTGCCTGCACCTGTTGCAAAATTTCCCCTGTTTTATCAGTACCAACCAATTCCCGTACTAAATCAGAGTTTCAATTATTATTTAGCCAGCAATCCTTAATACACAATTTCTTATTCAAAATATTCTCAGTGCTCATAGATAACGGGCCTGATGACAGCCACCTGTCGAACCAAAAAGAAGAGTTCCCATCTCTCACCAAAATTTTAACATTATCCATAACTTCCGAAATGGTGGCCATAATAGATTTCCAAAACCGAGAGTCATTTGGTCTCCCCATCCTTATTAGTAAATGACCATTTATATTCTCAGGCAATTTGAGAATACTTAGTCATATATTATCTATTTCATGTTATGAATTCACAAAAATATTTTAAATTATCATATATGCTTTATGATGATAATACATCTTCTTTATAAACCATCAACTTCTTATATTATGATAATTTTGTTTCAAGAAATATGCATTTCATGAATCAAACTTAATTTAAGGCTGTTAAAAACGTGCAACTTTTAAAATTTAGGAGGGTTATTACTGCGAAGTTATTAGATATGCTAAGCGTATACATTGAATGTAATATGATTTTGCCATGTGTAGAAAAAATTGCCTAATTTAGTTAGATTCATACACATGGTGAAATCATATCATATTTGATGTACACACTTGGTGTGTCTAATATTTCTCCTCAGCTCCCTCACTTTCTACAAGAAACTAAGGATATATCTATTAGTATTTTAAAAATAAGGAATAAGGGACGAGGGAACCGGCATTAAAGTGCTTCTTTCTAGAAGTTTAAAATTAAAATAAAATTATATATTAACTAATTAATGGGCAAAAAATTAATAAGTTTCTGTTTTCTTTAAATAGCATTTTAAAATTAAGTTCCGGAGCATACAAGTAGTATTTATCCACAACTAATTAGATGAAGCCCCAAATTATGCACATGAGGAACGCACATTGAAAGTTTACAATTTAAATTTTAATAGTTTTCGAATATGATGGTATCTAAGACCCTCTAGATGCGAAACTAGTTTGTCATGCATGATAGCAAACCCGTTCTTTTAGCCTTTTCAGTTGAATACTAATGCTTAATCTCAATGGAAAAGTGCACGAGTAACATCTAGATTCGAACCCTAACATCTACCCACATTAAAGCTTAAAACTTTTACGAACCCTAACATTGGATATAACTACTTCGGGGTGTGTTAGATGAGTGAGAGACCTAGATACTATTCTACTAATTGGTACATTATCGATCTCCCGATCGAGGAGCACCCAAACAAAGATATGTAACTAGAAAACAGCTCACTCAGATAACTACTAATACTAAGATTTAAGAAAAAGCATAAAACTGGAAAACCCTACAAAACAACACATACACTGCAAGTGGATAATTCATCAGAAGTAATTAATTAAACTGCCTATTCAATGTTTGCTTCTTTATTCCCATACTTCAAGTGACCTTGGAGGAGCATATTTATATTTACTCCATTGACAGAAATGAGAAGTAACTAAAAGAACTCCATGTTGAGTGATATGTATAATGCATTTTTTCTATATCCCCTTTATATAAAAAAGATAGAGAAATGCTTTGCTGTGTCTGGGTGTGGCGCATATGCATATATATACATCCCTTAGCAAAGCTTAAGCAATTTTATATTTAATTAGATGTTGTTAATTAAGGTTGTGTATGTTGATGGACCGACCACGGTATATAATTCACTGCACATGATCCATTTTTTATATACAAATCTTACGCGTTTGAAATTTATTAATTATGTATATAGTACACCATATATAAGGTTAATGTTTTTCACAAAACGTGCTTTGCCCATGCCCAGCTCATTGGTGAAGTACATAATTTTAAAAACAAAAGGAGCTAGCTAGCTAGCAGCCTGGCCATCTCCCCAAAAAAGCACTTCATCAAATATTGATTCTTTTCTATGTTGCGGAGCATGCATTAGGGTTTCACAAATAATACAAAAACAGTACACAATCTTGTTCTTCCCTCTATCTATCTATCTGCATTTTTATTGTAGGGTTTTCCAATATATTTCATTTACGTGCTATATAGTTAAAATATACATTAATAGTGAATTCTAATTTTCTCGGGATTGAATTGTATCTCCGATCATCACAATCTAGTCCGGTTGTTCTACGTTAGCTACCTGATTCGGTCGTAACGTGCATCACACATATGTATGTATACTTGTATGTATATATATATGTATGTATGTATGTATCATATGTATATACGTATGAATGTGTATGCGTATAAAATATAAAAGCCAGATTTTGACCTAAATAGGATATTGGATAGAACATTTTTTTTGTGAATAGAAATGGGGGATAATGCAGGAGCTAGTGCTTCTTCAAGTACAGAAGAAGGCTGCATCAAGGAACAAGAGAGATTGCTGCCGATAGCGAACGTGGGGCGAATCATGAAGCAAATTCTTCCGCCCAACGTGAAGGTCTCGAAGGAAGCCAAAGAGACGATGCAAGAGTGCGCTTCGGAGTTCATCGGCTTCGTGACCGGGGAAGCTTCGGACAAGTGCCGGAAGGAGAGGAGGAAGACGGTGAACGGGGACGACATATGCTGGGCTCTTGGAACTCTGGGGTTCGATAACTATGCCGGGCCTCTCAGAAGGTATTTGACAAAGTACAGGGAGTTGGAAGGAGACCATCAGAGGGCTGATAACCAAGATAAGGTCAGCAACACTAATAATACAAATAGTACTAGTGCTGAAGAAAGGGACAGTAGAAATTATGAACCATCTTCCTCGAATGAAAATAGTGCTCAAACATTGATTAACCTGCAGGCTCTTCTAGCTCCTCCATTATACCCAAGTGGGATTAAAGGGAGCTTTGATAGTTTTAGACCAAATTAATTAACCATTAATTGATTTCATAAACATGGGTTCTAGCTTTCATATGTGTATGTGGTTTTTTTTTTTGTGTAAAAATTCTGATATGCTCCTTTTTAAATTTTGGGTGCTTGAAATTTCTGATTAATCTTGATGCCTTCCTCCTCAAACTTCAAATTTAACTATAAAATATTCGAGAATTTTTTTCATCTTTTATTTTTGATTTTTGATTTTTCAAACAGCTGACCCATTTTTTTCTCTAGTACTTAATTAATTAATTGCAATTTTAAGTTAATTATTGATTTTGAGCATCTAGTATTGGGTGATGAAGGGACGATATGCATTCTTCTCTGGTGCAGCTCATAATTGAGGTCGGTAATAGCTTAATTACCATACATACATATACATACACTATTTAGTTTTTATGGGTAAAAGTAAATTTTGTTCATTTCAGTAGTTAAGGAAGAAATTACAAGGAATTAAGCATATATTGATATGATGCACAAGGACACATATGTTTCAACAAATTGTGTGTGTGTGTGTGTGCGCGCACGTATGAGAGAGAGAGAGAGAGAGAGAGAGAGAGAGAGAGAGAGAGAGAGAGAGAGAGAGAGAGAGAGAGAGAGAGAGAGAGAGAGAGAGGAATTTAAACATTAATATATAGACCTAGGGATTTCTTCCCTAATTAAAGAGGATGAATCGACCTTTGACCCTAATGCAAAAGAATGCCCAAAAAAATGAATTCACCTTCTAACAAGTAGTAGCTAAATTCATCAAATTTAATATTCAACAGTACCTAATTTGAGAAATAAATTGAAATTTTGAAAGAGTTAACACCATTCATACTTCTGACTAAGAGAAGGATCATAATTAATTGTAGCTATTGATATAGGGTTTGAACAAAATTAAAATTCATAAGATGATTAAAATAAGTACACTTTAGATATCAAAAGGGGCATAATTTGGAGATACAATTGTTTCTAGTGTGGAAGTTTCTAAAAGTAGATAATGTCCAACATTTTAGTGTGCTTTGAACTATTGATTTATATAATTAACAGGAAGGAAACAACTAGTTAGGTTTATGACAAAACATTGAGATTGATCAATCATTTTGATAATTGGCCTTAAGGTGAATATTAGACCTACTTTAATCGCGCGATCAAATCTTCAAATCTTTCCTACATGCATGTCCTTTTAATCTTATCTATTCAGGAACTTTGTTGGCATGATTTACATGCGTCTTCTTAAATCTTGCACTGTTCTTTACAAACAAATAAGTAGTTATTGCCAAACTGCACTCTTTTAACTTAGCAACAAGTGAAATGTTCTTTCCCTTAAAATGCTCCTAGATTCAATTCATCTTTTGATCACTTATATTTAAAATTTCTCCTCTTAGCTATTATCATAAATTCCTAAACTAAACTAGCCTCCATACTAGCACCCCCAAAAATGAGATCTATGATTCTCATTTTCATTGTTAGATGAGAGTAGAAAGCATAGTTAATTAGACTAACTTGTTTTGGACAACAACTTGTTAATTATACCACACTTGACTTAAAAGTTCAAGCTGTCCATTAATTTGTGGCTCAAAAGTATAAGTCAATCCTTAATACTACTTCATTATTAAAACAAGATATATTAATGGGGTAAATGTACATTACATTCATTTAGAAGTACTAATGAATTAAGTACTTGAACAAGATTTAGTGGTAGTGTATATGTTATAGCTGGAGCCAGAAGACAGCCAGGAGAGCTGGAGCTGAGTTGGAGACGCGATCCATTCATGGAGCTGAGTTGGAAAATGCGTTGCAATTAATCTCACACGGTGCAATTTATCTCCATTTACATCATGATTGTAAACCTCCCAAATTTGTTATTTATTGTATTTAATTATGATTGGAAGATCAGCCCTATAAATAGAGGGCTCAGGAATGACACTATACAATAGTGAGAAGCTCAGAGAGAGCAGAGAGGAAGAAGGGAGGAGGAGGAGGAGGAGGAGGAGGAGGAGAGAGAGAGAGAGAGAGAGAGAGAGAGAGAATTGTAATTTTTTCGGTGATAGTGAATATTTGGTGTGTGCTTCGTGGACGTAGGTCGTTATTGACTGAACCACGTTAAATCTTTGGTGTCACTTTAATATGGATGCTCACAAATTCATAACAAGTGGTATTAGAGCCCGGTTGGAGCAGAAAAGCCAGATTGGAGGTGATCCCAAAATCAGAGTTCTTTCTAGTGGATCGAAACCAAGTTTTGAGACCACCATCGCATTCAACTCGTCGATACCAAGAGAACCGTGTAAGCCGGAGTTCAAACGGAGTTCAGACGAAGGCTCACGCAGCCTCACGTGCCTTGTTGGAGCAAGACACCTCTCCACGTGTCGGCCACGCGTCGGTGACCAGCTCCCTCACACGCCACACGCATTGCACATGTCGTCCTTGCCTAGTCAGCCTCGACCCGATCCGAAGGGAATTCGACCTAACTCGGACGCTGACTCAGACCAGATCAACCCAAGATCCAGACCCAAATTCAACCCATCGTCTTAGAACTAGCCATGCCAATGCCGCTGAGTCAGCTGCCACATAAGCGAGTGGGCACCACATCAGCCGAAGGTGCCACATCAGTAGAGGTGCCACGTCACCAGGCGGGCCCCACCACTGCCACTTCATCAATGGGCCCCACATTGTCATGTCAGTGCCACGGTAGCAGGAGGACTCCAATGCCACATCAGCCACCACGTCAGTTGTGCCACGTCAACACGCCACGTCAACAAGTTTGACTAGGTTTGACCAAACTTTGACTGAACTTTTCGGAGTCTTTTTGAGTCCGTTTTTCAAGTGACTTGAACCATTTCTAGGGTTTTCGATCATTCCAAATCCAACTGCACTATCCATTAAAGCTAATTCCATCTCTAGATTAGCGAATCAAGATGTTGAATGAAAAGTGCTCAAAAATCAAAATGTTTAATGGAAACAATTTCAATTTTTGGAAGATGCAGATAGAAGATTATTTGTTTGGGAAAGAATTGCACTTACCGTTGAAGGGTAAGCCAACATCCATGAACGAGGATGAGTGGGAGTTGCTTGATCGAAAAGCCCTCGGAGCCATCAGAATGATGTTGTCGAAATCTGTGGCGTTCAATATCAAGCATATAACATCCACCAAATCTCTGATAGATGCGTTCTCTAATATGTACGAGCAGCCTTCAGCCGCAAACAAGGTACATCTCATGAAAAAACTATTTACGATGAGAAGGTCTGTAGGTGAAAGTTTCAGCAAACATTTGAATAACTTCAATGAGTTGTCTAATCAACTCGCCTCAGTCGGGATAACATTTGATAATGAGATTCGGGCCCTACTAATTCTCACTCAGTTGCCTGAAAGTTGGAATGATGTCGTTATTACCATCAGTAGCTTTACAGGAAAATCGATGCTTGTATATGATGAAGTCATTAGCATGATTTTGACGGAGGAAATAAGAATGCAACCAAACCATAGCCCCACTTCGAGTTCAACCTTGAACATGGAAAGTCGAGGCAGAGGAAATAGGCATGGATAATCAAACAACTGCAGCAGATCTAGGCCCTAGCGGTCTAAATCTAGAAATCCCAGAGGTGCTTAGGACACAGGTTCCTAGAGCACAAAAGTTATTGAGTGCTGGAACTGTGAAAAATCTGGTCATTACAAGAACCAGTGCAGGAGTCAGAAGAAAAAATATGAGACGAGGGCAAAGGCAAGCAAATATTGCTTCCGAAAATGATGAAATGTTGATTTGCTCTTTGGACAGCAAGCAGGAGTCTTGGGTCTTAGACTCCGGAGCCTCATTTCATGCCACATGTTGCAAAGATTGCCTAGAGGAGTACACACTGGATAATTTTGGTTAGGTGTACCTTGGCAACGATCAACCTGGCGACGTAACCAGTAAGGGAGTTGTGAAGATCAATATAAATGGGTTAGTATGGAAGCTGAAGGATGTTAGACATATTCCAAACCTGAGAAAGAATTTGATCTCAGTTGGTTAGCTGGAAGATAAGGGATACATGACGAAATTCATTGGTGATGAATGAAAATTTTCAAAGGGTGTACTAACGATTGCGTGAGGTAAGAAAAGCAGAACACTTTTTCTAACTCCAATGCCTCTATGTCTATATCAATTGCTATATTACAAGAAATGACGACAACAACATCTGGCACCAACGACTTGGTCACATGAGTGAGAAGGGACTCAGGGTGATTCACTCAAAGGAAAATTTGAGTGGTCTACAGTCAGTGCAGATTGACATATGTGAGGATTGTATAGTGAGGAAACAGAAAAGGGTTAGTTTCCAGATAAACACCCATACCCCAAAGAAGAAGGGACTAGAATTGGTCCACTCAGAATGTGTCGGGACACATCAGAAGAATGCTAAGAATCCTCAGGTTGAGGAACTAGTGGAGCAGATCGTTGCACCACCGACTCCTACTTTAGCTCCGGAGCTTAGGAGATCTACTCAGTCCTATATACCAAACAGAAGGTATATTGATTACTTACTTCCTACAGATGGAGGAAAGCCCAAATGTTATTGATGAAGCATGTCAGGTGGCAGATACGAGCAAGTGGGATCTTGCGATGAAGAATGAGATGAAGTCCCTCACCTCCAACAGAACATGAAAGTTGCCCAAAGGCCTTCACAATAAGTGGGTGTACAAAATCGAAGAGGAGCATGACGACTCCAGAAGGTACAAGCCTCGATTGGTAGTTAAAGGCTTTGAACAGAAGGAAGGAATTGACTACACCAGCATCTTTGCACCAGTTGTGAAGCTGACAACCATCAAATTAGTCCGTGGGAATCGAGCAGACAGGAAGGTGGTGACTACAAAGAAACTGAAGTTGGGTTCAACTTCAGTTGGTCTTCACGCTTGAAGACACATATTTTGAGCACATCATTTATTCATAATACTGGTTAAGGAGGCGTTTCTGTCTCCAAGTGGGAGATTGTTATAGCTGGAGCCAGAAGACAGCTAGAAGAGCTGGAGCTAAGTTGGAGACGCGATCCATTCATGGAGCTGAGTTGGAAAACGCCTTGCAATTAATCTCACGCGGTGCAATTTATCTCCATTTACATCATGATTGTAAACCTCCCAAATTTGTTATTTATTGTATTTAATTATGATTGGAAGATCAGCCCTATAAATAGAGGGTTGAGGAATGACACTATACAATAGCGAGAAGCTCAGAGAGAGCAGAGAGGGAGAAAGGAGGAAGAGAGAGAGAGAGAGAGAGAGAGAGAGAGAGAGAGAGAGAGAGAGAGAGAGAGAGAGAGAGAGAGAGAATTGTAATTTTTCCGGCGATAGTGAATATTTGGTGTGTGCTTCGTGGATGTAGGTCATTATTGACCGAACCACGTTAAATCTTTGGTGTCACTTTAATTTGGATGCTCACAGGTTCCTAACAGTATATATATAACCCCAGATAGTATTGAACTAATTATCTAGTTGTTTCATTGATCAACATATTAAATAAAGAATTAATACATAGAGTGAAGAACAAACCTAATTACGTACAACAAATTAAAAGGAATATTTTATAAAGGATAAAGGGCTTGCCTTATAATTTATTAATCTTGCATTATTGCTTTGCAACTCACCTTGAGTACTTGCAAAGATAAATTTCATGGCTAATAAAACAGATAAAAAGAGATATAGTCACTTAGAAACTAGAAATGCTAACATAAGAAAAGGACTTTTCAACTTGGTAACTGTGTGCGCATGCATTGGTAGCTAAATTTAGTCTTCAAAAACCCATGGCATAAGAAACTTATGGAGTGCTTAAGTCTTTTAGGGATATAGGAGAGTTTATACCTAGCCAGCAAATGTTGGTTAATTGGTAGTGACAAGACTCCCTGTACCTATATACTCAAAAAGAATTTCTAGTTAAAATATAAACATTGATTCCACTCCATGCTCAACAACATAATCAAATCCATGAGCAATTTAGGAAATTTTAAAAGATGATCAGTATCTATAAAATCATAGTCCTTTTTGAGTTATACTCTATAGAGTTAGCTAATAGCACACCTATAGAGGAAACCCCCATTATATTTATCACAACACAAGTACTTAGCCCTCTGCAATTCTTAGCAAGCAAAATTGTTATGCACTATTTTAGGCAAATTCATTAATAACATGACATATTTTCCCAATTTTAACCATACTACTTATCACTAGCATAAGCTTTTCATTCAATACCTCCAAGTACACTTTCATGCATAACGTAACTAACTTGAAAATGAGCCAAGATAGTGTATGTATGATTATTCCCTTTTGGAACTAGTTAAAACCAAAGAAGTACAAATAATCTTTGTCAGTATTTTACCCTAATTAGAAGAAGGTTGCCAAGCTCTTTAGGATATCTAGGAAAAAGGAACATTAAAACTATCAATTCGATCAATCATCCATGTTTTAACCGTAAGGAAATAAAGATTTTAATTAGAATTTCAATTCCCCATGGTCAGATCCACATATCAAAGGATTCATACTGAAGATATTATAAGCAACATCTTCTTGAAAAATAGGATAGCAACTTCCTTGCATGATATGACTATTTTGAACAATTAATGGAGTCCTTTGATACAAGCTTAGGACTTAACATCTATCTTTTTTGGCCTTTACAGAGCTACAGAAACCTCACTATTTGCATCTGCATTAAATTTATTCAGCTTAATTCTAGCATTGTTTTACAACCTCTATTCAACACTGACAAGATTTGTATGGTGTTGTATGAAATCATTTTACGTTCTAGTACAACTCCTTAATTTTAACTGATTTTTAGCCTCTATTACTCTTTTAAGGTGTTCCTTTATAATGTTTGTTCTTGTATGTATGCTAGGCATGACTCATTTTTTCAAGCAAAGGACCATCTACATTTGTATTTTTCACTTGTGTATATTCTACCCCAACTTTTCATTCTCTTGGATTTGCATTCTTTGTTTATATTGGTACTTGTTGGTTCCCCTTTATTGCCCTACAGCTTGGAAGTGATTTGGAGGCTCCTTGTTTTCATAGTAAATATGCCTAGTAGATAAGCTTTAAACAAATTAAGCATTATTCCCCTCACTAATATCTAATATTAACTATCACATTGATGACCTATTTTCCCCTAAGATAACACTGTGAGTCTTGCATTTTTTATGTTTGGGCTCTTTATTTGTCTTATCACTCATTTCTACTTGCTGACCTTTAGCGAAGCATTGATAAGTTGCCTTGTTAATTAGGAATTTTATAATTGATGCATTAGTTGTACCCATAGCTTTTGACAACCAAACTTGCTTTATTGTTGGAGCATTAAGACATTTCAAATCATTAAGCACAAATTCCTAATGTATACTAATTTAGTATGATAATTAGTAATTAAGTAGTCCAATGATATTTAGTTGATGTTCGACTTCTGATTGCTTATCATTCTTAATAATCCCATTGGAATTTACATTTCATAATGTTGATTAATCATTCCAGTGTTTAGAAGTCGTATTGCTCTTAGTCCAACCCTTAAAAAGTACAAAACATTTATTGATCATGTTAGTTTCAACGGATTCCGTATTGCCTAACTAGGCTTTTCTCTTTATTTATACATACGTTGCATATATGTCCTTGTAGATTAATTGATGTTGACAAAAGGTTAAAATATGTTTGCATATATATATATATATAGATATATGTTTAGGATGTAGCACACAATATTCTTGGGAGCTAAAATCCATTTTTTAGGCATTAGCTAGCTAGTTCAACACTAAATACATAACTTGTACTTCTTAAACATTAATTAATCAAAAGAAACATTCTTAGGCAAATGGGCATACCTATATTTGTGGTATTAATTATATGGGTCATCTTTCCAAAAATAAATTAGTAAGGATATGAGAGAGAGCAAAAGAGGGAGGGGTTAATATCTAGAGAGTTGTCCCACATGTTACATTTATAGTAGTGGGTAGGTTAAGCTTGTGTACTTGCATTGGGTAGGGGACTGTTTGGAGAATGGGCTAGCTTCTTCTTGCTAGTACTTATATTTTTCTATATATATATATATATATATATATATATATATATATATATTTGTGTGTGTGTGTGTGTGTGTGTGTGTGTGTGTGTGTTTGTTTGTGTGTGTGTGTACTGAACCCCAATCCAAGAATAGAATCCAAAGAAAAAATCACAAACCCTAGCTAGCTCTTCTGCTATCCCGGAGCTTGTCGGCAAGTAGTTGCTGCCCATAAGCCCATTACGGTGGCAGCACTACATGAATATTAATGGATAATCATAACCCATTTTATAACATATCCACTAGTACTCTTGTACTTTCTGCATAAGTGGCTCGCATGTCTGTGAGTGAGTTGAAGGCTATTGACTACGAGCTTTTTTTTTTTTTACCCACTTTAAAACTTAATTCTATTCCATTTGAGTTCGATTTGAATTCCAATTACAGTAACTTAGTGAATCAAAGTTTAGATTTATAATGTTATTTGCAAACCTAATTGAGTTTGTAATTTTATTATGTTTGTATTACATAATTCATATAGCATATATTTTTTGTATATATATAATACTACATATACATTATCTTATTTTATATTATTTTAATATTAATTTATATTTAAATCAAGTTTAATCAAGTCAACTTCAAGTTTTAAGAACTTGGAGTCAAATTGAGTCTGAGTTCAAAAATTTGTAATACATAAAGTTTAAGTCGAGTTTTGAATTCAACATTTTCGAATCAAGTCGAGTTCGAGTATTCCATTACGTAAACTCGGTTTAACTTGAATAAACCCTACACGTCATGCTTTAGAAATAACATTAATTATCTAGTAAAATTAGTAATGATAATTATCTTTGTTTTTTTAGCCTAAGCATAGATGGTGTGTGTGTGTGGCGAAAAACTTATTGTTAGCATCGGATTAGTCCATGAGTAGGCTTGATATACATGAGTGAACACCAATTTGATCCAAAAAACTTAAGCTCATTAAGTCTTAGGTCTAACCATATATATATAAGCACCCATCATCCACTCAATTTTTTTAATGTGGGACAAACTTACAAGTGGAATTCTTTACAATCTCCCCATCACTTGTGAGTTCCAATTGCTCCCTTTTGAACGGAAGTGTGTCCCTTATGGGAGTAATCTCAATTCTCCAATAGTTGCTCAAGTGTGCCTTACTACCACATCTTACTTGCCTTGAATTGCATTACATGTGCCTCCAAACAAATCATACATTCTATATCCTGACCCTATTCGGATTCATCTTCCAAGCCTAGATGATCCTTATTGGTCTCGACGAAACACTTGGTCCTCCAACTATTAGTACATTAGGAGAATTAGCTTCACATCCTGATTTTTTTTTTTTTTTAACAATGTCACTCACCTAGAGTAATGAATCGTTGACTCTGATACCATTTGTTAGCATCAGAGAAGTCTATGGGTAGGCTTGATGCACATGGGTAAGCACCAATGTAACACCCCGGCCCTTTATACGACTCCGAAGTGCTACTACACCTGTATAATACACTTGTTTATGATAAACATACATATACAACCCACCCTGAATAGGAACATACGAGTGTTTCCATACTGATCTATAATCTCATGCACAACAAAAAACATAAACATCCATACAAAAATCTAAAAGACATACTAGGGTTTCTAACTGACTTATTTCATACATACGTCCATACTTAAAACATAATCTTTATTACATTCCAAAAAAACCATTCTGAACTAAGTCCAATACATACACAAAATACTTACGTAAGTTAAAAAAAGTACTAAGCTTCGATGTCCCTCTAACAACTAGGACTGACGTCTTGCGGGACCTGAAAAAAAGGTTGTATGTTGGGGTGAGACACTTCTCAGTAAGATGGAAGATATTACATCAGTGTGTGACCATACATATTCAAACCAGTAGAAAGCAGTTACATATATATATATATATATATATATATATATATATATATATATATATAGCATATTCTCAATACTGTAATATTGGAGATATATAGACATAATTCCTACAATAGATGGTTTAGCATCATAACAAGCGAGAGTTCCCGAGGTTAGGGTAGGGTACAGGCCCATACATTGTACAATCCCTTCACCCAGTACTCAAACCTGTGACTTTGCCCATTTTAGTTTATAAATCATTTATATGCATATTTAGAACATCATCCAGCTTAGAAACAATAATAACAAATGCCAACACTACCCCTTAGCTCGGTCTGTGTGATTTACTATAATCCGACTAGAACCACTTGGTCTATTAATCCACTAGTGGCACACTCCAATCCAGCTAACTATCTTGATACCCACACGGAAAATCAGGTATGTTGTTGCACTGTATCCAGAATATAGCGACGGAACCACGCTTAAGCTTTTTAAGGCTTCATATAACATCGATTTTTTTAAGGCTCTCATATAATGGTGAGCTTTTTAAGGCTCTAATAGTAACAAGCTGCGGTTTCAAATATCATATATACAATTTATGATAAAACGAATTAACTTGTTTCAAATTCACAAATCACCTGTACAGTTCTAGTATTTTCACAACCTCATTCATTCATACTATGGTATAAACTGGCACACAAAGTCTCGGTTTAACCCGTTTCACATATAAAGATCGGTATACAACCAACACTTGTTTTCCACAATTTCAAATAGTAAAAATGGAACTCCAGTTCCCATAGTTCATATACGTATTCAAACAGATTCAATATATTTCATTTCATATCATATGTCATACTCATTTGATCAAAATCTGCTATATATAGTATATAACTTGAAACATAACTTTTAAACAGAAAACAAGGGGTTCAAGCATCTCCTTCATTAAGTTTAATGTAAATAACGAAGTTTTGAAAAGTTGGAGATCATACGTGAAAACCCTCATTTTTAACCAAAACTGTAAAATCGTAAAATTGACATTTTTACCCAGTGAAATTTTGCAAATAAGCAGTCAATACGTGCATATAAATATAAGCTAACTTTCTAGCGCTTTAGTTTTCTAACAAGACTGATGTAAACAAATCCCCTTACTTATTTCCAAATTTCGAAACATGAACTATACGGCTCCCAAAACAGCGAACCAAGTTCTCAAAACCTATAAATCAAAGAATAGTGCTTCAACACAATCCTATTTACTACAGATTTACCGAACCAAAAACGAACTTAGACCCTTACCTTAATTTTGTGATGAAACTTGGAAGTCCTCAAAGCGAAGATCCAATCTGCTATAATAGTGGAGATTTTCCCCCTAATCCATGTAGTAACTTCGGATCGTGGGTGACGAACAGCAAAGGATCAAAAAGAGAGAGAGAGAGAGAGAGAGAGAGAGAGAGAGAGAGAGAGAGAGAGAGAGAGAGAGAGAGAGAGAGAGAGAGAGAGAGAGTTCGCCGGTTCTAGAAAAAAAGAGAAAGTTTTGAGTTTCTTAACCCTTAAGCAACCAAAAATGGTATTTATAGACCCCTTAACCCAATCAAACTCATCGACAAATGGTGCCTTCGTCAACGAACCTCTTCCTTCAACGATGAACCCTTCTCCGATATTTTTCCTGTCGATCGGGATCTCTTTGTTGTCGAGGCTCTGAATTTCGGTGACGAACTGCAGAAATGCCTTCATCGACAAGAACCTTGGCTTCATCGACAAAGCCTGCTAAAATTACCTTTTTACCCATTTTCTTATTTTAAGGGTTCGGGTCTCTACAATCTCCCCTCCCTATAAAAATTTTTGCCTTCAAATTTATTAACCGTTTCTAAGCATAACCTTACCTAATAACTCAGTTCTATAGAAGAGTCAGCAGCCACCCACATAGCGGCTCTGACCCAAGTTTATTACATACCCTCGCATATGGTGAAGGAATACCATGGTTACAATGTGATGCTTCGGGAGTTTACAATACACATACAAAACTCTCTTGAAACCATATCTACAACAACCTGAACCACCTATTCCACTTACCTGTCTAACTCTAACTATCTCTAAATAACGGAGGGTACTTCTGGTGTATTTCTGACTTTAATTCCCATGAAGCTTCCTCCACTACATAGTTATGCCATAGTACTTTCACTAACGATATCTCCTTAGTCCGCAACTGCTACACCTTCTGATATAATATATGTACTGGAACCTCTTCGTATGCTAACGCATCATTGATCTCTAGAGGGTCATCACTCAGCATGTGCAAAGGATCTGGCACGTACTTCCTCAGTATTGATACGTGAAATACGTCATGAACTCTTGATAGTGCTGGAGGTAATGCCCGCAATAAGCAACCAGACCTACCCTTTCCAAGATATCGAAGGGTCCAATGTATTGGGAACTTAGTTTCCCCTTCTTTGCAAATCTCATCACCCCTTTCATCGGAGCGACCTTTAGGAATACCATATCTCCTACCTCAAATTCTAGCTCTCGTAGGTGAGTATCTGCATAACTCTTCTACTGACTCTGAGCTGCCCTGATTCTCTCTTTAATCAGCTCAACCTTTGTAAAGGCCTGCTGAATCAATTCCAATCCAAGTATTTGCCACTCTCCTACTTGATCCCAGTACAATGGAGACCGACACTAACGACCATACAATGCCTTATATGGTACCATCTCTATACTAGCCTGGTAGCTGTTATTATACACAAATTTCATAAGTGGTAGATACCGTATCCAACTGTCCCCAAAATCTAGTACGCATGCTCGCAGCATATCTTCTAACATCTGAATAGTCCTCTCGGATTGTCCATCCGTCTGCGGGTGAAATGACATACTGAATGTGAGTTGTGTTCCCAAGTCATCTTGTAGACTCTTTCAAAATCGAGAGGTAAAACGTGGGTCTCGATTTGAAACGATAGAAACCAGGATACCATTGAGTCGTACAATCTCCTACACATATAGCTCTACCAGCCTATTTAGAGAATAGCTGGCTCTAATTGGAATGAAATGTGTAGTCTTCTTCAGCCAATCCACTACAACTTATATAGCATTTTACCTATGCACCACCATAGGTAACCCCGATACATATCCATTGAGATATACTCCCATTTCCACTTGGGAATGCCAAGTGGCTGAAGGGATTCGACTAGCCTCTGGTGCTCTGCCTTGACCTACTGACATATCAGGCACTACTCTACGAAACGGGCAATCTCTCTTTTCATGTTCAACCACTAAAAAGATTCCCTAAGGTTTCAGTACATCTTCGTACTTCCAGGATGAATGGTGTAGAGCGAACGATGTGCCTCCTCCAGAATGACCTGTTTAATCTTGGTGTTATTTAGTACACAAACCCTGCTATGGAATCTCAATATCCTATCATCATAGATATTGAAATACGTCTTTAAACCACTTTGTACCTCTTCCATAACTTTCACCAGCTCTTCATCTTCCTTTTGGGCTGTTTGGATCCTTTCCTATAAGGTTGGTTGTACCACCAAGCTAGCAAGAAGAGCCTAGTGATTTCCTTCCACAACCTCTAAGCCTAACCTTTTCAAGTCCATACAGATCTGATGCTGAACTCCCACTGTTAAGACTGATGCATCAACTAACTTTTGACTCAAAGCATTAGCTACCACATTTTCTTTTCCTGGGTGATAGCTAATGGTGCAGTTATAGTCCTTCATCAACTCTAACCATCTACGCTGCTTCATCTTCAGCTGCTTCTGGGTGAAAATGTACTTAAGACTTTTATGGTCGGTAAAAATATCACACCTTTCACCATACAGGTAGTGCCTTTAGATTTTCAATGCAAACACTACCGCTGCTAATTTCATATCATGTGTCAGGTAGTTCTTCTTGTACTCTTTGAGTTGATGAGAAGTATAAGCAATCACCCTTTCCTATTGCATTAGAACACACCTAAGGCCTTTCTTAGAGGCGTCACTATAGAGCACAAATCCACCATCCCCCAGATGGAATGGTTCGAACTAGAGCAGTAACTAGTAGCAATTTCAGCTCTTGGAAACTCAGCTGGCACTCATCTGTCCAATCATACTTCATGTTCTTCCTCGTGAGTCATGTCAAAGGACTAGATAAATAGGAGAACCATTCTACGAATCGTTGTTAGTATCCTGCAAGACCGAGAAAACTTTTGACCTCCTGAACATTCTTCGGCCTCGCCTAGTCCACTATCGCTTCTATTTTACTTGGATCCACTGATACCCCTTCTTTGGAAACTACATGCCCTAGAAACACAATTTGTTCGAGCTAGAACTCGCATTTCTTCAGTTTAGCATCTAACATTTTTTCCCTGAGCATTTGCAGTACCAATCTCAGATGAACTTCATATTTTGTTGCACTCCTAGAATACACTAGGATGTAATCTATAAATACCATGATGAACCGGTCTAAGTATTTGTGAAAGACCCTATTCATCAGATCCATAAATGTTGTAGGTGCATTCATCAAACCAAAAGGCATAACCATAAATTCGTAATGGCCATACCAGGTTTGAAAACCTGTCTTTGGAATGTTCTCCCATTTCACCTTCAGCTAGTGATACCTAGATCGTAAATCGATCTTAGAGAAGATCTGTGTGCCCTGTAGTTGGTCAAACAGATAATTAATCCTAAGTAGTGGGTATTTGATCTTTACCGTCACCTTGTTAAGCTCTCTATAGTCGATGCTCATCCTCATCAACCCATCCTTCTTCTTTACAAATAACATCAGTGCTCCCCAGGATGAAATACTCGATCGAATATACCTTTTGTCTAGTAGCTCCTGTAACTGCTCCTACAACTCTCTTAATTCTGCTAGATCCATACGATGTGGAGCTTTTGATATTGGCATCGTACCTGGTACCAGCTTTATAACAAACTCCACCTCACAATCTGGAGGTAATCCTGGCAAGTCCTTTGGAAACACATCTAGGAACTCGCACACTAGAGGAATCCCTTTCAGTTTACGTTCCTCTTCTAGTGTGTATTTCACAAAGACCAGGTACCCTTGGCATCCTTCCAGGAGTAATCTCCTAGCCTGCATAGCTAAAAGGATCCGTGGTGCAAAAAGCACACACGACCTTAAGAACTTGAACCCCTGCTCCCCTAGTGGTCTAAACATCACTTCTCTCATATCATAATCGATATTGGCATGACTGGCAGATAATGTAACGAACTGACCCTTTGTACAGACCCAGGTGTCACTCACTCATACAAAATAATTGAACATGTTCATGATACATAGACAACCCGCCCTAAACAGGGACCTACGGGTGTAAACCATACATAACTTCGATGTAAATGTCACGGAAAAACATAAACATCCATTAGGATTTCTATCAGTCTTATACCAGAGTTTACTAATACATCCACACAATTTACATAAATTCGGACTTGGAATAAATCTTGTTATTACAACCCCCAAAAAAGGAACCTCATTGAAGTTTAATACAATATTCAAATGCTTACGTAAGCTAAACCAAAAATCTGATCTCCCCAGTCCCTTTAGCTACTAGGACCGACATACTGATGGACCTGAAAACAAAGGTTGTATGGTAGGGTGAGACACCTTTCAGTAAGGAAGAAAGTGTTACAACAGTGTGTGACTACATATATGCACATTTTCATACAAACTCATACATTTGAAACATTTGTTTATAATATTGTATCATATAACATTTATCTGCACATCAAGTATTTAAATCATGCATATGATTATTAGAACACCTCTAGCTTGATATGAAAATTTTCCTTTTTACCCCGTGACATAGGTTATGCACTGATGGCCTCTGACAGTGTCCTATTCATGTAGACAAAGCCAAGCATCTTTATAGTCTAACTGCCCCCTGGTTTATTTTTACTAGCAGCTTACTAACTCCACGCAGGTCGACCATTTAATATACACATACTAATTTTCTCATGTATGGTTGCACTACCAGAATCAATACCTAGCCCTAGGAGTTTATTTCAACCCCCGAACTGGAGTATCTTTCAACCCCTTTTTCTGAAGTTTCTTTCAACTTCTTTCAATCACAAGTTATGGTTCTAGTATCATATATACAATTTATAGAAAAATATAGTAATCTGTGCAATTCCAGTATTTTCACAATTTCAGATAATCACATTGGGTTCAAATCGGTGCCTTTCCACTCAGTTTACCCCTTTCGGTTTACTAATTCAGCTCGATATATCACCGGCCTTTGTTTTCCACATTCTCAATATAACAAATTGGAACTTCGTTTCCATATCTATATCAATAATATAGAAAATTCATACATTTCCATTTCAACATACTCAGTATAAAAAATTGGAACTCCGTTCCCATAATCTATATCAATAGTATAGAAAATTCATACATTTCCATTTTAACATATATCACACAAGTTTAATCCAAAACCTACTAAATGATAAAAATCCAGTAAACATCATTTGAATGATTAAGTAAAGGATTCGAGCGTCTCCTACTATAGTATAAATACAAATAAATGATTTTTGTAAAGTTTGGAGATCATACGCCAAAATCCTCATTTTTACCAAAAATCATAAAATCGTAAAACCGGCATTTCTACTCAGTAGAATTTAGCCAATAAACAGTTAAATCATACATATAAATATGAACTAGTTTTTTAGCGATTTAGTTTTCCAAAAATGTTGTTGTAATCAATTTCCCCTTACCTTAAACTCGAACCGAAACTACGTTCAGAAACGATCCAAACCGACAACCCAGGATCTTGAAAACCTAAAACCACAAAACATAACCTTACTATAATTTCGACTATTATCCAAATATACAATCAAAATTAAGATCATATCCCTACCTCGATTTTTGGAAAAAAACCCAAAAATCTCCAAAACGACGATATGATTCGCTAAAATTGTAGAGTTTCCTCTTCTAATCCACGCAGTACCCTCCGTTTTTTAAAACGGACGACGAATGGAGAAGAATCTTAGAGAGAAAGAGAGAGAAAAAATTGTAGGTTAGAGAGAGAGAGAGAGAGAGAGCTTTTGGGAAGAAACATAACTCCTAAGCAACTAGACTGGATATGTATAGGGCCTTTGACCAAGTCCAACTCGTCGACGAGGTGGCGTCTTTGTCGATGAATCCACCACACAACTCGTCGATGAGGCCATCCCTTTGTCACTAAGTCCAAGTTCTAGATATTTCTCTGATCCGCTCGATATTTGCTCGTTGGCAAGGTTCTGAATTTCGTCAACGAGGATTTGAAGGACTTCGTCGATGAACGTGATCCTTCATCGACAAACCCATCTTATACAGGTTTGGGTCTCTGCAATCTCCCCTCCTTATAAGAATTTTGTCCTCGAAATTTTCCAAAAATTGTTAACATAATCTTTTCTTATTATTCAGCTTTACCAAAAGAGTCGACTGTCACCTACTAAGTGACTCTAGTCCAAATTCATTACACATCCTCACATATGGCGGAGGAATATTGTGGTTACACAAAAGATACATTGGAAGATTACATATATAAACAAGACTCTCCCAATGATCACATCATTCAATCTATACCACTTACACTACTATATACCTACGTAATATCAAGTAACTGTGGGTACTTCTGGCGTATTTCAGATTCTAGTTCCCATGAAACTTCTTCCACTGCATGGTTATGTCATAATACCTTCATGAGAGGTATTTCCTTAGTCTAAACTACTACACTTTTTGATCCAATATCTGCACTGGTACTTCCTCATACGATAAGGCATCGCTGATCTCTAGAGGTTCGTAACTTAGTACGTGTGATGGATCTGGTACGTACCTCCTCAGTATAGACACGTGAAATACATCATGGACTCTGGATAACGTTAGAGGTAAAGCCACTCAATAAGCAACCGAACCTATCCTTTCAAGGATTTCAAAAGGCCCGATATATCGAGGACTTAGTTTCCCCTTCTTCCCGAATCTCATCACCCCTTTCAACGGAGCGATTCTCAAGAAACCATATCTCCTATCCCAAATTCCAACTCTCGTTGATGAGTATAAGCATAACTCTTCTGTCGACTTTGAGCTGCTTTAATTCTTTCCCTGATCAATTCAACCTTTGCAGAGGTCTGCTGAATTAATTCTGGACCTAATATCTGCTGCTCACCTACTTGATCCCAGTACAACAGAGATCGACACCGACGACCATACAAAGTCTCATAAGGTGTCATCTCTATACTCTCCTGGTAACTGTTGTTATATACGAATTCAACAAGTGGTAGATATCGTATCCAACTATCACCGAAATCTAGTAAACAAGCCCGCAACATATTCTCTAACGTTTGAATAGTCCTCTCTGACTGTCCATCCGTCTGCGGGTGAAAAGATGTACTGAACATCAATTGCGATCCCAAGGCATCCTATAAACTCTTCCAAAAATGAGATGTAAAATGCGGATCCTAATCTGAAACAATAGATATAGGGACACCATGGAGTCGTACCACCTCCTGCACATAAAGTTCTGCCGGCCTATTCAGAGAGTAGCTGACTCTGATTGGAATGAAATGTGCAGTCTTCATCAACCGATCTACTATAACCCATATCGCATTCTGCCCATGCACCGCTGCAGGTAAACCCGTCACAAAATCCATCGAGACGTGTTCTCACTTCCACTCAGGGACATCAAGTGGCTGAAGTGGTCCTGCTGGCCTCTGATGTTCCACTTTGATTTGCTGACATGTCAGGCACTACTCTACAAAACAGGCGATCTCTCTTTTCATGTCGGACCACCAGAAAGATTCCCTCAAATCCTGGTACATTTTCGTACTACCAGGTTGTACAGTATAAAGTGAACAATGTGCCTCCTCTAAAATGATCTATTTAATTACAGCATCATTCAATACACAAATCCTGCAATGAAATCTCAATATCACATCACCAGAGATACTGAAATTCGGCTTTAACCCCTTTTGAATTCCTTCCATAATCTCAACCAAGTCAGGATCCTCCCTTTACGCCACACGAATCATCTCTTATAAAGTCAGTTGTACCACCAAGCAAGGAAGGACGACCTGATGGTTTCCTTCTACTACCTCCAAACTCAACCTCTCAAGGTCCATACAGATTTGATGCTAAACCTCAACTGCTGAGATTGATGCATCAACAAACTTCCGACTCAAAGCATCAACTACCACATTAGCTTTTCCTGGATGATAGCTAATAGTACAGTCATAATCTTTAATCAAATCAAGCCACCTGCATTTTCTCATGTTAAGCTCCTTCTAGGTGAAAAAGTAATTAAGACTTTTATGGTCGGTAAAAATCTTACACCTTTAACTGTATAAGTAGTGCTTCCAAATTTTCAGTTCAAACACTACCGCTGCTAATTCCAAATCATGCATCAGTTAGTTCTTCTCGTATTCTTTGAGTTGACAAGAAGCGTAAGCAACTACTTTGCCCTGGTGCATTAAAACACAACCAAGACCCTTTTTCAAAGCATCACTATAAATAACGAAATTACCATTATTGGACTGAAGAGTCAGAACTGGAGCAGTGACTAGTCCCCGTTTCAGCTCCTAAAAACTCAGCTCGCACTCATCCGTCCAATCATAGCTCACATTCTTTCACGTGAGTTTCATTAAAGGATCTGCTAAACTGGAGAACCCTTTCACAAACTGACAGTAGTAACCTGCAAGACCCAGAAAACTTCTGATCTCCTGAACATTCTTTGGTCTCGACCAGTCCACTACTGCTTCTATCTTACTCGGGTCCACTGATATACCTTCTTTAGATACCACGTGCCCCAGAAATACAATCTGTTCCAACCAGAACTTGCACTTCTTTAGTTTAGCATACAATCTCTTATCTCTAAGCATTTGCAATACCAATCTCAAATGAACTTCATATTCTGTAGCATTCCTAGAATACACTAGAATATCATCTATAAACACCATGACGAACTGATCTAGATACGCATAAAAGACCATGTTCATCAAATCCGTAAAGGCTGCAGGTGCATTAGTCAAACCGAAAGGTATAACCATAAATTCAAAATGGCCATATCGGGTTCAAAACGCAGTTTTCGAGACGTCCTCTGCTTTCACCTTCAACTGGTAATACCTAGATCATAGGTCAATCTTGGAGAAGACCTGCATGCCCTGAAGTTGGTCAAACAAATCATCGATCCTAGGTAGCGGATATTTATTCTTTATTGTCACATTATTCAGTTCTTGGTAGTCGATGCACATCCTCATCAACTCATCCTTCTTCTTCACAAATAACACCGGTGCTCCCTAAGGAGAAACACTAGGTCGAATGTACCCCTTGTTAAGAGGCTCCTGAAGTTGTTCTTTCAACTCTCTTAGCTCAGCTAGAGCCATACTATATGGAGCTTTTGATATCAGCACCATACCTAAAGTTAATTCTATGGCAAATTCCACCTCACGGTTTGGAGGTAATCCTGGTAAATCCTCTGGAAACACGTCAGAGAACTCGTGCACCATAGCAATCATCTCCAATTCCCGTTCTTCCACTTGGGTGTCTTTCACAAATGCCAGATACCCATGGCATCCTTTAAGGAGTAGTCTTCTAGCTTGCATAGCAGAAAGGATACGTGGTGTAGAACGTACACACGATCCAAGGAACTAAAATTCCTGCTTTCCTGACGGTCTAAAAACACCTCCCTCCTGTGGCAATCAATACTGGCATAACTGGTAGCAACTATTCCATCCCTAAGATGATATCAAAGCCATACATATCGTACACCACAAGGTCAACTGGTAATATCCTCCCTTGTATTTCAACTGAAAAATCACATACTACACCGCTACACCCAACCGCAGACCCGGACGGTGTGGCTACTACCAGTTCATAACCTAACCATTGCACCTCTAATCCACACAATTTAACAAAACCTCGAGAAATAAAAGATTGTACTGCCTCGGAATCAAATAATACAATAGCTTCATGAGAAAGCATATAAATGATACATGTGACTATGTCACCAACGTTCTTAGCGTCACCAGGAGTTAGAGAATACACCCTAGACTGGGTCGTACCCCCTACTGACCGCCACGCTGTGTCAGAGCATTCCCTCTATATTGCTGCTGTGAGGCTCCACTATTCCTCTACATCTGACAATCTCTCATCTGATGTCCTTGCTTACCAGACCACATACAAGCCCCCGTAGACAACTAACACTGCCCATGGTGTTTCTTACCACACAAAGAGCAATGTTGAACATGTGCAGTATTCTGGGACATACCACCACTGTTCTTCTTCCACTTACCCTATCCTGCTCCAGACGAAGAATTAGGAGGCGCTGGCCTCTTCTTCGTAACCTAAACCTCTGCATCCTCTAGCAAACACTCCTCTACTACCGTGGCTTTATCAACCAACATAGCAAAGTCCTGCAACTGCAAGATCGCTGTCTACTTATGAATCTTGCTTCTCAGACCCCTCTAAAACTTCCAGGCCTTCTTCATTTCATCAGGAATCACGAATTGAGCAAATCTGGACAACTCCTGAAGTTTGGCAGTGTACTGCTACACGGTCAGCGATCCTTACGTCAGATTCATGAATTCCTCCATCTTCACGTTTCTAATTGTGGCCAGAAAATAAAGTTCAAAGAATAGCTCTTTGAATTGGGCCCGTATCGGTTGATGCTCTTCCATCTACTTTACAGACACCCACCATCTCTCAGCCTCCCCTACCAACTTGAACGTGGCGAAGTTGACTTTATGCCTCTCTGTGTAGTTTAACACATTTAGGATCTTCTCGAACTCCTGGATTCAATTCTCAGCACGAATAGGATCTGTACTGCCCATAAAAGTTGAGGGCTTCAATCGGGTGAATTGCTTAATGGAGCAACCCAACTCAGTCGTAGGACGATCCTGCCCCCTATTTGTCCACACCACCTCAGCCATAAGCTGTTGTGCGAAGTCATGCAACACATTAGTAGAGTCATTACTAGCCTCAGGGCCAGCACCCTCACTACTACTGCCACACACATTGGCAGTGATATCCATGGATTACATCCTGAAAAAAATTACGAGATTCCATTAGAAAAGTAATAGCCTGCCCATCAACTACTACTATCACAATATAAGGTCAATTCTTTAAGTTCATATCCTTAACTTTGACGTACTCCATAAATTTGACATTCCCATTCTAACTTAAGTTTCACCCTTCCACTTGGAAACAAAATCGTTAATGGATTGCTGTGATTTTCTTAAACCTTTCGATTGATCCAGAAAAATACTGAAGTCTATCGATGGATTTACGTCTCCAGGTATACAAAGCAAAACTCAAGGTCTTTTCTATGCCCTATACTCTGGTATATTCTAGACTATCGCAACTAGTAACTCCAAAGTTCAGCACATATCCCTAACCAGGCAGCATGAATCAAATCATACTTCCGACTAGCTACGGGCTCTGATACTAACTGTAATGACCTAACCCTTTGTACAGACCCAGGTGTCACTCACTCATACAAAATACCAGTACAAGTTCATGATGGATAGACAACTCACCATAAACAGGGACCTATAGGTGTAAACCATACATAACTTCGATTTAAATGTCGCGGAAAAACATAAACATCCATCGGGATTTCTATTAGTCTTATACCAGAGTTTACTAATACATCCACACAATTTACATAAATTCGGACTTAGAATAAATCTTGTTATTACAACCCTCCAAAAGGAACTTCATTGAATTTTAATACAAGATTCAAAGGCTTACGTAAGCTAAACCAAAAATTCGATCTCCCTAGTCCCATTAGCTACTAGGACCGATGTACTGATAGACCTGAAAACAAAGGTTGTATGATAGGTGAGACACCTCTCAGTAAGGAAGAAAGTGTTACAACAGTGTGTGATTGCATATATGCACATTTTCATATAAACTCATACATTAAAACATTTGTTTATAATATTGTATCATATAACATTTATCTGCACATCAAGTATTTAAATCATACATATGATTATTAGAACACCTCTAGCTTGATATGACAATTTGTCTGTCTACCCCGTGGCACGAGTTGTGCACTGATTGCCTCTGACAGTGTCCTGTTCGTACAGACAAAACCAAGCATCTTTATAGTTCGACTGCCCCCTGGTTTATTTTTACCAGCAGCTTATTAACTCCTCGCAGGTCAACCATCTAATATACCCATACTGATTTTCTCATGTATGGTTGCACTACCAGCATCGATACCTAGCCCTAGGAGTTTATTTCAACCCCCGAACTGGAGTATCTTTCAACCCCTTTTTCTGAAGTTTCTTTCAACTTCTTTTGGTCACAAGTTGTGGTTCCAGTATCATATATACAATTTATATAAAAATATAGTAATCTATGCAATTCCAGTATTTTCACAATTTTAGATAATCACATTGGGTTCAAACCGATGCCTTTCCACTCAGTTTATCCCTTTTTGTTTACTGATTCAGCTCGGTGTATCATCGGCCTCCGTTTTCCACATTCTCAGTGTAACAAATTGGAACTTCGTTCCCATATCTATATCAATAATATAGAAAATTCATATATTTCCATTTCAACATACTCAGTATAACAAATTAGAACTCCGTTCCCATAATCTATATCAATAGTATTGAAAATTCATACATTTCCATTTCAACGTATATCACACAAGTTTAATCCAAAACCTGCTAAATGATAAAAATCCAGTAAACATCAATTAAATGATTAAGTAAAGGATTCAAGCATCTCCTAATATAGTATAAATACAAATAACTGATTTTTGTAAAGTTTGGAGATCATACGCCAAAATCCTCATTTTTACCAAAAATCGTAAAATCGTAAAACTGGCATTTCTACTCGGTAGAATTTAGCGAATAAGAATTTAAATCATACATATAAATATAAACTAGTTTTTTAGCGATTTAGTTTTCAAAAAATGTTGTTGTAATCAATTTCCCTTTACCTTAAACTCGAAACGAAACTACGTTCAGAAACGATCCAAACCGACAACCCAGGATCTTGAAAATCTAAAACCATTGAACATAACCTTACTATAATTTCGACTATTATCCAAACATCCAATCAAAATTAAGATTAGATCACTACCTCGATTTTTGGGAAAAAACCCAAAAATCTCCGAAACGATGATCTGATCCGCTACAATTGTAGAGTTTCCTCTTTTGAACCACACAGTACCCTCCGTTTTTTAAAACGGACGACGAACGACAAAGAATCTTAGAGAGAAAGCGAAAATTGCAGGTTAGAGAGAGAGAGAAAGAGAGATTTTGGGAAGAAACTTAAATCCTAAGCAACTAGACTAGATATTTATAGGGCCTAAAATGAGGAATAGCTTCCCAAGAGGGGGGTGAATTAGATTCTTTTTATAATTTAGTGATTTTTTAAACTTTCTGATTTTAATAACCTAGAAATCAAGATATATATGAACAATAACCACACTTAAGAAATCTGAAATTTAAAATTACAATTTAATCAATGAAATCAATCAATAAAAAAAATATTTAAGCTTTTGTTGATTTCCCTGTAGTCTCTTAGTATTCACTTTACTTGATTAAGATTTCCGCAGATTAATCAACGTACTCCCTTTTTGGGTTTCCGCAAACAATTAATCAAAATGTACTCTCTATTTATTAAGTACCTCGGTTTCTTTCTCAATTTAGAACCTGCAACCTGCACTTATAAATCTTATAACAATAGCAAGTAAAGAATGTAAAATAAAGTAGAGAGAAAGAGACAAGAATTTTTACAAGGTTCGGCTTCAACACAGCCTACGTCCTTGCCTTTGGCATAACACCAAAGGATTCCACTATATCAGTTTCGTTACCTGGTGGAATACCAATTTACAACACACTTCTTCGATTAGGCTAGAGCCTGCCTCTCCAAACAATAACCCCTAGTTTGGTTCCATGATTCAACAGCTCTGAATCGTTTACGAAAGATAATAAAGAAATTTGTGTACAAAAGAGAACTCTCACAATAGAACAAATTAGTACAAAGATCAGCTCACTTTATACTTCAAAGTAATTCAAATATAAGAAATTTCAAGCTCAATACTTAGTGTGAATTACCAAATAATTTTCCAAAGAATATAAAAGATTCTGATTTTTGAAAAACTTTGCTTCAAAAATATAATCAATATCAGATCAGAAATTTAAGCTTGAAAGAGTTTTAGACCCTTTGAAAAATTTTGAATACTCGAAGATTGATTGATCTAAAACTTTTTGAAAAAAAAAAAACTTGCTTCGATCTAAAAGCCTTTGAATATTGCTGGATCTGAAAACTTTTTGAAGATTGCTAGATTTGGAATCTTTAGAAGATTGCTCAATTTCAAAACTCTTTTGAAGATATCACCAATGTTCTCTCTTTTCTCATTCTCTTCTCAAAAAAACTTTTGGGGATTAGGACTATTTATAGAGGCTTTAGAAGCCATCCATTACTCCCAAAGATTCCTAAAATTCATTTCCAAATATTTTGAAATAAATATGTTAAAAAATGTGGTTTAAAATATCTTCCCGTTGAGAGAATTAAGCCAACGTTCGAGTGGCAGTCGCCTGTCACAAAGCAACTCTCAACACAGAATGCAGGCAGTCGCCTGGCTTGTTCACGCAGGCGCCTGGCTAGTTAGGCAATCACCTGTCTAGCTACTAACTTTTTGAAAAATCATTTTCTTAATATGGTAGTCGCCTGCCTCATCATGGCAGTCGCATGTCCCTTCATTATTTTAAAAAAACAAATCTTCTCTTCTTAAGCCTTTTTTATTTATTAGAAAAATACTCTTTAGAGTATATATGTTTAAAAAATATTTTTGATTTTCTATGAGCTTCAAACCACTTTATATTTGAGTTTAACCTTGAAGTATTTACAATTAGAATATCCCTAATATAACTCTTTTAGTCTTCAAACTTGTTCTTCCATCAGCCTTGTGGTTGCAATCTTTCCTTTGAGCTTTTCACAGTATAACTTTGTTCTTCATGCTCTTTATAGTCCATAGGCTTTACTTTGTATTCTTCAAGAATTCTTTGAAATTCATAATCTTCCTTTTGCACTTGGGCTTTACTATTTTCCTGAAAAACTTTTGCTTGAAACATATTAAACATATCATTTGATTTGTTATCATCAAAATAAGAATTGTAAGCCTTATTAGGCTAATAAGGCCTTTGACCAAGTCCAACTCGTCGACGAGGTGGCGTCTTCATCGACGAATCCACCACACAACTCGTTCACGAGGCCATCCCTTCATTGTCGAGCCCAAGTTCTGGATATTTTTTTGATATGCTCAATATTTGCTCATCGACGATGTTCTAAATTTCGTCGACAAGGATTTAAAGGACTTCGTCTACGAATGTGACCCTTCGTCAATGAATGTGACCCTTCGTTGACGAACCCAACTTATACAAGTTTGGGTCTCTACAATCCCCCCTCCTTATAAGAATTTTGTCCTCGAAATTTACTAACAATTGTTAACATAATCTTTTCTTATTATTCAACTTTACCAAAAGAGTTGACCGTCACCTACTACGTGACTCTGGTCCAAATTCATTACACATCCTCACATATGGCGAAGGAATAACATGGTTACAAAAAGGATACATTGGAAGATTACATATACAAAGAATACTCTCCCAATGATCACATCATTCAATCTATACAACTTACACTACTATATACCTACGTTCTATCCAGTAACTGCGGGTACTTCTGGCGTATTTCAGATTCTAGTTCCCATGAAGCTTCTTCCACTGCATGGTTACGCCATAATACCTTCACAAGAGGTATTTCCATAGTCCGCAACTGCTGCATTTTTCGATCCAATATATGCACTGGTACTTCCTCATACGATAAGGCATCGCTGATCTCTAGATATTTGTAACTCAGTACATGTGATGGATTTGGTACGTACCTCCTCAGTACAGATACGTGAAATACATTATGGACTCTGGATAACGCTGGAGGTAAAGCCACTCGATAAGCAACCGAACCTATCCTTTCATGGATTTCATAAGGCCCGATATACCGAGGACTTAGCTTCCCCTTCTTCCTAAATCTCATCACCCCTTTCAATAAAGCAATTCTCAAAAATACCATATCTCCTATCCCAAATTTCAACTCTCATCGATGAGTATCAGCATAACTCTTTTGTCGACTTTGAGCTACTTTAATTCTTTCCCTGATCAATTCAACCTTTGCAAAGGTCTACTGAATTAATTCTGGACCTAATATCTGCCACTTACCTACTTGATCCCAGTATAACGGAGATCGACATCGACGACCATACAAAGCCTCATAAGGTGCCATCTCTATGCTCGCTTGGTAACTATTGTTATATGCAAATTCAACAAGCGGTAGATATCATATCCAACTATCACTGAAATCTAGTTCACAAGCGTGTGACAAATCCTCTAACGTCTGAATAGTCCTCTCCGACTCTCCATTCGTCTGTGGGTGAAAAGACGTACTAAACGTCAATCGTGATCCCAAGGCATCCTGTAAACTCTTCCAGAAACGAGATGTAAAACGTAGATCCCAATATGAAACAATAGATATAAGGACACCATGGAGTCGTACCACCTCCTGCACATAAAGTTATGCCAGCCTATTTAGAGAGTAGCTGACTCTGATTGGAATGAAATGTGTAGTCTTCGTCAACCGATCTACTATAACCCATATGGCATTCTGTCCATGCACCGCTGCAGGTAAACACGTCACAAAATCCATTGAGACATGTTCCCACTTCCACTCAGGGATGTCAAGTGGCTGAAGTGGTCCCACCGGCCTCTAATGTTCCTCTTTGATCCACTGACATGTCAGATACTGCTCTACAAAACGAGCAATCTCTTTTTTCATGTTGGACTACCAAAAAGATTTCCTCAAATCCCAATACATTTTCATACTACCAGGATGTATAGTATAAAAAGAACGATCTGCCTCCTCTAGAATGACTTGTTTAATCACAGCATCATTCAGTACACAAATCCTACCATGAAATCTCAATATCTCATCACACTTTCGACTGGTTAAGGCTCTAATACCAAATGTAATTCCCCGGCCCTTTATACGACCCCGGAGTGCTACTACGATTGTATAATACACCTGTCTCTAATAAACATACATATACAACCCGCCCTGAATAGGGACATACGGGTGTTTTCATACTAATCTATAATCTCATGCACAGCGAAAAATATAAACATCTATACGAAAATCTAAAAGACATACCAGAGTTTCTAACTGACTTATTTCATACATACGTCCATACTTAAAACATAATCTGTATTACATTCCCAAAAAGCCATTTTGATCTAATTCCAGTACATACACAAAATACTTACGTAAGATAAAAACAGTACTAAGCTTTGATGTCCCTCTAACAATTAGGACCGATGTCCTACAGGATCTAAAAGAAAGGTTGTATAGTGGGGTGAGACACTTCTCAATAAGGTGGAAGATATTACATCAGTGTGTGACCATACATATTCAAACCAGTAAAAAGCAGTTACATATATATAGCATATTCTCAATACTGTAATATAGGAGATATATAGACATAATTCCTACAATAGATGGTTTAGCATTATAGCAAGCGAGAGTTCCCGAGGTTAGGGTAGGGTATAGGCCTATACATTGTACAATACCTCCGCTCAGTACTCAAACCTGTGACTTTATCCATTTTAGTTTTTAAATCATGCATATGCATATTTATAACACTGTCCAACTTAGAAACAATAATAACAAATGCCAACACTATCCCTTAACTCGGGCTATGCGATTTACTATAGTCCGACCAGAACCACCTCGTCCATTAATCCACCAATGGCACACTCCAATCCAGCCAACTATCTCGATACCCATAGGAAAATCATATGTGTGGTTGCATTGTATCTAGAATATAGCAATGGAATCGTGCTTAAGCTTTTTAAGACTTCATATAACATTGAGCTTTTTAAGGCTCTCATATAATGATGAGCTTTTTAAGGCTCTAATAGTAACAAGCTACGATTTCAAATGTCAAATATACAATTTATGATAAAACAAATTAACTTATTTCAAATTCACAAATCACCTGTGCAGTTCTAGTATTTTCACAACCTCATTCATTAATACTTTGGTATAAACTGGCACACAAACTCTCGGTTTAACCCTTTTCACATATAAAGATCGGTATATAACGAGCACTTGTTTTCCACATTTTCAAATAGTAAAAATGGAACTCTAGTTCCCATAATTCATATACGTATTCAAATAGATTCAGTATATTTCATTTCATATCATATGTCACACTCATTTGATCAAAATTTGCTATATATAGTATATAACTTGAAACGTAACTTTTAAACAGAAAACAAGGGGTTCAAGCATCTCCTATGTTAAGTTTAATGTAAATAATGAAGTTTTGAAAAGTTGGAGATCATATGCCAAAACCCACATTTTTTACCAAAATCGTAAAATCGTAAAGCAATTTTACCCAATGAAACTTTGCAAATAAGTAGTCAATACATACATATAAACATAAGCTAACTTTCTAGCGGTTTAGTTTTCTAAAAATACTGATGTAAACAAATCCCCTTACCAATTTTCTAATTTCAAAACATGAATTATACGGCACCAAAAACAGCGAACCGAGTTCTCAAAACCTATAAACCAAAGAACAGTGCTTCAACACAATCCTATTTACTACAGATCTATCGAACCAAAAACGAACTTAGACCCTTACCTCGATTTCCGGATGAAACTTGGAAGTCCTCAAAACAAAGATCCAAGTATCTATAATCGTAGAGGTTTTCCCCCTGATCCATATAGTAAAGTCGGATCATGGATTCAGGTGACGAACAACGAAGGATCATAGAGAGAGAGAGAGAGAGAGAGAGAGAGAGAGAGAGAGAGGAGAGAGAGAGAGAGAGAGAGAGAGTTTTGAGTTTCTTAACCCTTAAGCAACCAAAAATGATATTTATAGACCCCTTGACCCGGTCAAACTCGTCGACAAATGGTGCCTTCATCGACGAACCTCTTCCAATTGTACCCTTAATCTGTACTTGAATTTCGACGGATCAAATTTATTTGCAATAAAAAAAAATTCAAAACAATATTTTTGTGTTCAAGTTGTTATTTCATTCAAAAATATGCTTAAATAATATGTGTTGTATGTACATTAATCGTTGTTATATAAAATCACATTTAAAAATATTTATTCTATTCTAATAAGCAATATATAGCACAATTATATACAACGACAACAACAACGACAACAACAACAACAACAACAACAAAACAAACCTTAAGTCCCACTAGGTGGGGTCGGTTTATATGAATCATTTTCCACCAATTTATACGATCATGGACCATTTCTTTTGAAATATAGAAGATACATAAGATATAATAACAAAAGGTTGGTGATTGTTTAGTGTCATCATTTTATTCACTATACATGTCCACATTAATCCTAAATTTAGACTTTATTTTACAAAATCATTGTCTTTATTTATAAATTTGCATTTAAAAATTATAAAATTTTATCTCTTATAATATCTATCTCATAACTTTAAAACATGTCATTTTGTAACATTTCTATCTTATAACTTTTCTCTTGAGACTCACAATTACTCGGCATGGTTAGTAATTATATTCAAGTAAGATTGAGCTTGTATAAGCTCCAAATGATCTAATCAGAATATTATTACTGGATACTAGTAAGGAACCATAATATTATTTTTTTTAAACCATTTTTCTATTTCAATTTTACAAGTAGGCAAGAAACCTAGAAAACCAAAAAAGCAAAACTATATTTTAATTATTATTTAAAAAATAAAAATAAAGGTCTTATAGTATTTCTAAATTAGGATGTCTATATTAGGATTTTACAAATGTTGAAATTTGGTGCATTAGCTTGTTGAAGGGCAAGAAAGATGGAAAAGACTTGTTGATGCCTCGAACAAATGTAAAGTACTAAAAAGACCAATAAAAAATTCTTTATCTATCAAAATAAACCCAACATTATCCTCTATCTAGCTAAGAAGGTGCAGAATTTGCTAATTGCCGAATGCCCATAAAAAGCAACCTTCGGTAGAGGTAAAATAGACAAAATAGGTACACTTTCAAGTTGGGCTGATCAACTTTATCCTCGCTAAGCTGAGCCATCCATGCTAAGTTGAGTCACCCAGGCTAAATTGCCTAGCCAAGCCGTCTAGTCGAGCCATGTGCATGCTTCCAAGTTACCTTTTTTATATGAGCAAAGCTCATTTGTTCATTAGTAAAGTTATTATAATGATATGAGCAAAGTCCATATGTCCACTGTAACGCCATAAGCCCCTACGTGGGCCCAGAGTGCTACTAATTCATTCATTTACCTGATAATCCACATACTAATATCATGTATGTAGAGGAAAACAAAAATATAATCTCCACAAATATAATACTAGAGTTTACTATTCCTATCCATAATTCAAATTAACTATTCACCACCTGTACTCACATATGTACATATCACCAAAAACATTCAGTATTCACAAACACTAATATTCACAACTAACCATTTCCTCAGAAGACTTAAAACATAAGACATAAAACATAGAATATAAATTTTATATATCCCAAAATATCATCAACATTATGCTCTTTATTTCTATAACTCAAAAATGTTATAATAACCTTGAGCTCTCTAAGCTTGATCACATGAAAGACTTGAAAAAGATGAAATCATATTCAAGTGAGACACATCTCAATGAGGGAAGAAACAATATATTAAAATAGCGTATGGCTAACATGAGTTTATATAACAACATAATATTTAACATTTGAGAATCGTTAAAATAATTTATGAAATCATTTTCTGATCCTATTCAAACACATGCAAAAGATCACGAGATTATTCAAGGACAAGGGTGATTACCCGGCCATACAAGTAGCACCCCTCTACTCTGATACATAGGCAACCCTAGGGTCGCTGCTGAAGCATACAAGAGCACTCACTTTACTCAATATGCCCTCAAGCATTAGATTGATCTTGTACTTACACAGTTCAAACAATGGTTTACCAGCGAAGGCCCCAAGGATAGGGAAATCTACCCTCCCATACAAGTAGGTTCCCTCTGCCCTAGTGCATTATGCAGCCTACTACTACATTTGATACTACTAGCACACTTGCCTTTCTCAGCAAGCCCTCGAGCGAAGAGTATGCCCCGCCCCAATTGTAACATGTTTTATTAACATAAATACTTCTAATATCATAATACATTATTCTTTCTGTCATTATTCAACCATTCACATATGTTCATGTTCATAACTTTAACATTTCATTCCATTTCACTTTAAGTGACTCTTTCCCATTTTACATTGTTCACATTTCACATTTCATTCTCGTTTCATTCATTTCCATTTCCATTTCATTTCATTACATACCCAGCATCTTTCATCTATTTTATCCAGCATCTTTTTGCTGTTTTACTTAGCATCTTTCAGTTGTTTTACCTAGCATTTTTCAGTTGTTTTACCCTGCATCTTTCAGCTGCTTTACCCAACATCTTTCAGCTGTTTTGCCTAACATTTTTCAGCTATTTTACCCAGCATCTTTCAGCTATTTTACCCAACATCTTTCAACTATTTTACTCAACATCTTTCAGCTATTTTACATGGTTGCGTTAACATACACAAGCAGCATGGTTCATATCATATTTCATTCTTAATGCTTTGCCTACTTATCCTGCATCTTATACATTTAACATATATTTGCACAGAACTTACATTGACTCATGCCACACAATTTGACAATAAAATTCATACATTGCTTGTAAAATAAGTCAACCAACATTTAACATTTATATACTAAAAATACCTTTCATTTCTAACATAGTTATTCTAACAACATTTTCCACTTTCATCAGTTCATTTTTGCATATACGTATCTAATAAACAACCATAAACTCGGAAAAATATAATTTAAATGGTTGACATTTTAAACTCATACCGAAACATATACACTTATATATATAACACAATTCATTTTCTGTTAAATTTATAAAAATTTTGGTTAAATATATATTTTTCCCCTTACCTGATTTCTTGAACTATGCCAATAGGGACCCTGAAAAGATGTCTGCGGCGTTCACCCGAACCTTGAATCAAAAATCCTAATTCCATTAAATTAATCCTAAATAAAATATTATTTTAATATTTCTTAGGGTCATAAATTCCAAATAAATGGTTATACCCTCAAATATAACCATTTCACCTAATTTTCCAAATCTCACTCTCGCTTTGGAGTGGGGCCTAGAAAACCCCAATTGAAAATTTACTCATCCCAAAATGACGACGATCACGACTAGGACCCCATGGTGGTGCCTGATCATCGATTTAACAGCATATTTAAGGAGAAATTAAGGATTTAGAGGAAATATATTTTTTTCCCAGAAGTGGTGCCTACGCCGCTCCCATGATAAATCAGCTCTAGTAGAAATGTCGGTGGCGGAGTTAGGAATCCAACAGTACCTTTCGTTTTTCAATCGGTCGAATATTTGCCAAAAAAATGAGGTAAGAGAGGAGGAGAAACAGAGGAGAGTGACGGAGAAAGGAGAGAGTGAGAGAGGCTGAGAGACGACGCAGGAATGAACTTCTCAATTAAGTTTTCTTTATATTATTTTTTCTTCTTTTTTTTCCTTTACTTATTCATATATGATAATAAAATTATATGTATATATATAATTTTATTATTATATATATATATATATCATATTATTTACTCAACAAATGAAATTTAACAATACTTAATTAATTAATTGATTAATAATAACTAATTCTAATTTAATTTAATTTTTAATTTTTTTATTCCTTTTATTTGTTTAATTAATTAATTAATTTAATAATATTTAATTAATTAACTAATCAATAATTACTCTTAATTTTAATTTTTTTTAATTAATTAATTTTTTTATTTATTTTTTTCCCCGGGTTATTAACTTCTTCCCTCCTTTAAAAAATTTCTTTACTAATCAATCATTTCCTCATTTCAAGGATTCATAACTCAACACACATCCCAATATCTATCCAATAAATGACTACATTATCCACAATGAAATGAAATCATCATATAAATTTATCAATCATTCATATATAATTAAATCATTATTATCTTAATCATAAACCTATGTCTGTGCCTCTAACATTATCTGCCTTAGTCGGGATCAACGAGTACACTCGTCCTGGTCCACCTTTACCTAGAGGTAGTTGCTGGTTTTCCCCGACACCATAACCTCTAAAATCAACTAGCCAACCTCATACCACACATTTCCATATACTCCAATTTAAATATCAAACACCCAACTTGACCATAAACCATTAAATCACAACACCTAAATTATTCTCCTTCAAAAAAATTTCTCCTCAAATCAATCAACCTAACCTTCGAGTTCAAATTCCAAGTTCAAATTTCTCTGCTCAGAAACCTCACCATCGATGGATTTACCATGATTTTCTAAAGTTAGCTACTTCTTCAGAAAAACACGGAAGACTATCAAGGTATTTCTGCCCCCAAACTTACAAAACACAACTCAAAATTTTTATTGATATCTTAATTTACCCATCTCTATCCTTATCGCAACTCAATCCTATAATCTGGTATAAATCATCCCTAACCTAATACTCTAATATTTCCATAACCAGGCAATGTGAATCTAATCACACTTCCAGCTAGACATTGCTCCGATACCATCTGTAATGCCCCGACCCCCTATGTGGGCCCGGAGTCCTACGAATCCATTCATTTACCTGATAATCCACATACTAATAACATGTACGCAGCGGAAAACAAAAATATAATCTCCACAAATATAATACCAGAGTTTACTATTCCTATCCATAGTCCAAATTAACTATTCACCACCTGTACTCACATATATACATATCTCCAAAAACATTTAGTATTCACAAACACTAGTATTCGCAACTAACCATTTTCTCAGAAGACTTAAAACATAAGACATAAAACATAAAACATAAATTGTATATATCCCAGAATATCATCAACATTATACCCTTTATTTCTATTGCTAAAAAATGTTATAATAACCTCAAGCTCTTAAAGCTCGATCACGTGGAAGACCTGAAAAAATATGAATTCATATTCGGGTGAGACACATCTCAGTAAGAGAAGAAACAATATATTAAAACAGCGTGTGGCTAACATGAGTTTATATAAAAACATAATATTTAACATTTGAAAATCGTTAACATAATTTCTGAAATCATTTTCTGATCCTATTCAAACACATGCAAAAGATTTAACCCATGAGATTACCCAAGGATATGGGTGATTACCCGCCCATACAAGTAGCACCCCTCAGCTCTGATACTTAGGCAACCCTAGGGTCATTGCTAAAGTATACCAGGGCACTCACTTTACTCAGTAAGCCCTCAAGTATTAGATTGCTCTCGTACTCACACAGTTCAAACAATGGTTTACCAACGAAGGCCCCAAGGATAGGGAAATCTACCCGCCTATACAAGTAGGTTCCCTCTGCCCTAGTGCGTTATGCGGCCTACCACCACATCTGATACTACTAGCGCACTCACCTTTCTCAGCAAGCCCTCGAGCAAAGAGTATGCCCCGCCACAGTTATAACATGCTCTATTAACATAAATACTTCTAATATCATAATACATTATTCTTTCTATCATTATTCAACCATTCACATATGTTCATGTTCATAACTTTAACATTTCATTCCATTTCACTTTAAGTGACTCTTTTGCAATTTACAATGTTCACATTTCACATTTCATTCTCGCTTCATTCATTTCCATTTTCATTTCATTTCATTACATACCCAGCATCTTTCAGTTATTTTACCAACATCTTTCAACTGTTTACCCAATATTTTTCAGTTGTTTTACCCAACATATTTTAGATGTTTTACCCATCATCTTTCAATTATTTTACCTAACATTTTTCAGTTGTTTTACCCAACAGCTTTCAGCTGTTTTATCCATCTTTCAACTGTTTTACCCAGCATCTTTCAGCTATTTTACATGGTTGCATTAACATACACAAGCAGCGTGGTTCATATCATATTTTATTCTTAATACTTTACCTACTTAGCCTGCATCTTATACATTTAACATATATTTGTACAGAACTTACATTTACTCATGCCACATAATTTAGCAATAAAATTCATACATTGCCTGTAAAATAAGTCAACCAATATTTAACATTTGTATACTGAAAATACCTTTCATTTCTTATATAGTTATCCTAAAAATATTTTTCACTTTCATCAGTTCATTTTCGCATATACATATTTAATAAACAGCTCTAAACTCGGAAAAACATAATTTAAATGGTTGATATTTTAAACTTATACCGAAACATATACACGTATATATAATACAATTCATTTTCCATTAAATTCATAAGAATTCTGGTTTAATATATATTTTTTCCCTTACCTGATTTCCTGAACTATGCCAATGGGGACCCCGAAAAGATGTCTGCGACCCCTGAATCAAAAATCCTAATTCCATTAAATTAACCTTAAATAAAATATTATTTTAACATTTCCTAGGGCCATAAATTCCAAATAAATGGTTATACCCTCAAATATAATCAATTCACCTAATTTTCCAAATCTCACTCTCGCTTTGGAATAGGGCCTAGAAAACCCTAATTGAAAATTTACTCATTCCAAAATGACGACGATCACAACTAGGACCCCGTGGTGGTGCCTGATCGTCGATTTAACAGCATATTTAAGAAGAAATTAAAGATTTAGAGAAAATATACCTTTCCTCGGGAGTAGTGCCTACGCCACTCCCACGATAAATCTATTCCAGTAGAAATGTCGGTGGTAGAATGGGGAATCCAACGGTAACTTCCGTTTCTGATTGGCTGAATATTTGCCGAAAAAATGAGGTAAAAGAGGAGGAGAAATAGAGGAGAGTGATGGAGAAAGGAGAGAGTGAGAGATGCTAAGAGACGACGCAGGAATGAACTTCTTAGGTAAGTTTTCTTTATATTTTTTTTTCTTTTTTTAACTTTACTTACTTAATCATATATGATAATAATATTATATTATATTATATTATATATATATATATATATATCATATTATTTATTCAACAAATCAAATTTAACAATACTTAATTAATTGATTGATTAATAATAAATAATTTTAATTTAATTTATTTTTAAAATTTTTTTATTCCTTTTATTTGTTTATTTAATTAATTAATTTAATAATGTTTAATTAATTAACTAATCAATACTTACTCTTAATTTTAAATTTTTTTAATTAAGTAATTTTTTTTAAAATAATTTTTTTTCCTAGTTATTACATCCATAGGCAATGCTCATCTATTGAACATGAGCAGGGCTCACCTATTAATACAAGTAAAACTCGCACGTTAATATGAGCATTTGCCTTGTTGATATAAGCAAAGCTCATTTGTTCATCAGTAAAGTTATTATAATAATATGAGCAAAGTCCATATGTCCATAGGCAGCGTTCATATGTTGAAATGAGCAAAGCTCATGTGTCCATGAGCAAAGTTCATTTGTCACTAGAAAAAAGAAGGCCTTTAATGACAGTTTGAAACTGCCATGGGTGCCACTTTAGTGACGTCTAAGTACCTGAAACCATAATCATAGCATAAATGTAGCGAAAATAAATATCATAGTCTCCATAATGCGTCACCTCTATGCTACTAATTTACATCAACATCTCTCTAAAATTCATAATAAACCATAGTATAATACCAGAACTAACTCAATATATACAGCCATATTACATACTCAAGGCTTCAAACCCAACTTAATTACAAGAGAGTTTTTATTGATACTCACAAAAAATCTAACTGGCTATCAACCCACCCTAGAGTTCGCTAACCTCGACCTCGAAATGGTCCTGAAAAGATAATTTGTATATTGGGGTGAGACACTTCTCAGTAAGGAAGATTAAGTTAACATCAGTGTGTGGTCAGCATGCATTAAGTGTTTACAGAAAACATCCATCCTTCATTTAGCTGAAAATAACATTTATACATTGTACTCACTTTAAACTGTTACTCGTCTCCTTTCCATGGTATAAACAGTTCAGTAAATAAATAGTATCATTTATATAAATCTACAGATATGCATAAAAGACACTCTTTGGGACTAATGTCAGTTACTTCCTTCATGGCATAGGTTGTGCGGCCCGAAGGCTGGACTTAGCCCTGGGGGATATCAAGCCAGACTAAGTCAAAACATACGTCTGCATCTACTACGACTACGCAAGCATCCGCAACTTGCTTGCGGGAATCCGATTGCACTACCGCATCCTGAAAGTCCGGACTTCTAGGGAAGGTACCCCCTCTACTGAGGCTAATCAGTTGAGACCACCCTACACCTCCTCGCGAACATGTGGGTGCACATGGCCAAATACTGAATCTCTGGTAACAGTATCGTGCTCACAAAACAACCGGTCCTCAAGGTTCCTAAAGCATATCATGCAATTTAAATAATAAAAACTGTATTTCAACCCATTTCATATAAAACCTGTCATGTTATAAAACTCGACCCTCGCGACCATCATATGAAACTCGGTTCACAGTCGCTAAACATAATCCTGGCCCTCACAACCAATATATAAAATTTCCTTCATTTTCACAAATATTTCCAGTATTTCATAAACATTTCAGTATTTCACAAACATTTTCAATATTTCACAACTAATTTAATAACATCGGGTATACAATGACCCCACAAATTTTTCCATCTACCATACAATTATCTGAATACAATATATTCCATTTATAACATCAAACTGAACTTTCCACCGTTCATTTTTACTAAAAATACCATATCATATATCCTAGGTTTGAAAAGATCATTTTGAACTAAAAATACCATATCATATATCCTAGGTTTGAAAAGATCATTTTGAACAGTTTTCAAAATAACAACTGAAAAAATAACAACTAAAAACATAAATATACATATATAGCGTTTTATTTTATTCAACTTTAATAAAACCTCTAACTTAACTTCCTCTTACCTAACTTATTGGAAAGCCTTTTGACACCTTTAATCCATGCCCTACGGCGTTCAAAGTTCAAAACCCTAAAATACATTTTCCCCAAATTAATCATCCCAATCCACAGAATACTTTTCATTTAATGCTCCCTAGGCCCCCCTATACTTCAAAACAACAATGAAACTCCATAATACCTACTTACCTTAGTTTTGACGTGGTGGTTGGAAAGACCCCGTTCAAGAATCTGCTCCACTAGACTTGTAGAGAATTTCCCCATGATCCTTGTGGTAACTTTCGATCGTCGATTCGGCGACGAATGGCAAAGAAACCGAAGAGAGAGAGTGAAAGGTGCTAGATTAGAGAGAGAGAGAGAGAGAGAGAGAGAGAGAGAGAGAGAGAATAAGTTTCTTATTGATTAAGTAACCCAAAAATCATTTTATAAGTCGTTGACTAGGTCACCTTCGTCGACGAATTGGTGCCTTCATTGACGAATTACAGAAGAGCATTTGTCGACGAAAGAAGGACTTCATCAACAAACTCTAAGCCTGAAATTTTAGTCATTCGAGATCTTTTCATCGACGATGCTCTGAACTTCGTCGAAAAAACCCAGAAGAACCTTCGTCAACCAAATCAGTGGCTTTGTTGACGAATCTTGTTGTTTGCCCCTTTTAATTTTTCCCTTCTTTTTTTTTATTTATTTCCTTTATTTTTTGGGTTCGGGTTTCTACAAAAAGTTATACTATTAGTGACGATTTCAAAACTGTCACTAAAAGTCTAAAAGTCATACTATTTTGAAACTATTACTAAAAAGTTGTTATTAGTGATGGTTCACATGTCACTAATAGTGTAACTTTTAGTGATGATTTCAAAATCATCACTAATAGTCACTATCTCAACTTTTAGTGATGATTATAAAACAATCACTAAAAGTTTAAAATAATTAATTTTTTTTAAATCTCCCATTAATGCCTATAAAAACTTGTAACTAAATTTCTACACAAATAATATTGAACTACAATTAATGAAAAATTCATAAATTGTTCAAAAAGCAAAAATATATACATAATAAATTGTTCAGAAACATCATATATACATGTAGTAACCGGGAAAAAATAATAATAATAATAAAATTTAATTTAAAAAAATATATAATAATAATAAAATAATAAAATAAAATTAATTAATTAAATTAACAAGTAAAATGAATAGTATGATAAGGAAAATATATATATATATATATATATATTGAAGCATGTATATATGTGTGTGTGTGTGTGTGTGTGCATATATATATATATATATATAGAAAGTGGAAAGCTTCTTCAAGAAGCTTACTTGGATATTTTTTTTTAAAGTGCTCTCTCTCTCTCTCTCTCTCTCTCTCTCTCTCTCTTCTCTCTCTCTCCTACGACTCTCTCTCTTCGATTCCGGGCTAGTTTTACGCCGGATCGACAAACCGAAGCCACCACGACGCTCCTGGCGAAGTTCTCTACAAGTCTGCCGGAGTGGATTGTCAGGGAAACGAAGTTAGATTTCATCCCAAATCCAAGGTAGGACTTTATATTCAATATTTGGATTTTTGGCAGTTGAAGAAAGTGATATACGCGTAAAAATACTGAACTTTAATACTGGAAATTTTCAGTTCCAAGGTGTTGATTGGGAACGTTGGGAATCATCCCTAAGTTGAGGTAAGACTTTTTAAGTCGAATTTGACTTAGTGGTAGTTATAGAAAATGTTATACGTACGAAAATACTAAACTTTAATTCTGCGAATTTTCATTTTCAGGGTGTTGAGTTGAGAACCTTGTGGGTACGGGGAAGATTCTCTTGGGGGCTTTTCAGGAATCAGGTAAGGGGATAAATTAAGCTAGTTTTGTTTTAAGAAAATGTATGTATATATATATAGCATCTGGTTTCAGGAAAAATAAATTTATTTATATATATGATTTATATTTGGAAAATACTGTTTAAATGATGATATGTTGAATACGTAGAAAATTTGTTTAGTGTGGCATGAGTATAAAAATGTTGTGAAATACTGTTTTTTTTTTAATGGGGACGATATGGATTTCTATGATGGAAAACCGGCGTACGGGCCGAGATATTTTTATATGTATATGTGATTTGCCGGTGTATGGGCCGTGCTATGTGGATGAGATTTGCCGGCGTACGGGCCGTGCTATGTGATTTGCCAGCGTACTGGCTGTGTTATGTGATTTGCCAGCGTACGGGCTGTGCTATGTGATTTGCCGGCGTACGGGCCGCGCTATGTGGTTTGCCAGCGTACGGACTGTGCTATGTGATTTGCCGGCGTACGGGCCGATGATTTTTATGATACACGTATATATGTGAAATGATATGATTGATGTGAAAATAAATGATATGAGATATTTATGTATCACGGTTTTAGTATATGTATATAATATCAGAACCTAGTTGGCTTGGTCTAGGCTAGCACTTCCACGGTACCGTTGCTATGTGTCCATGGTCCTCGTGATCATGATATCTGTGTTAACGCCGCTGTACGGAGTGGTGTGAGATTGGATGGACGATGTGGTTATTTTCAAGAAGTGTGCTGTTATCGCCCCTGGTGTACGGACCAGTCTGGGTAGACCCATCGAACCTACAGACTACTGTTTGACTTGGCAGTGGTCGGCCAACCATTGTTAGGTCCTGCCTTCGGGCCACACAACCCAGTCATGTGGGGGTAATACATGACAACAGCCAGCTAACCTACCAGGATTGTTTTATGTTATTATTAGTGTATGAGATGAGATATGTTTATGAAAATGCAGTATATTCTGCTATGTGTTGATATGCATATGTTTTCCCATATTTGATAAACAGTATTGAATATGTTATGTATGATATATGTAGAACATAGAATACTCATGTTGCCACACACTGGTATTAGTTTATTTCCCTTACTGAGAGGTGTCTCACCCCTAAATCTTATACATTTTTTAGGAGCCCCTAATAGGAGAGCGGGAAAAGACCCGCTGAACTAGATCAGTTGTTTGCCCTCTTTGGAAGGGTAAGTTTTTGGTAGGGACAGTTAGGTTTTGTGGGGATTGTCCCTAAATTTCATTTTTGAGATGTATATACTGTGAGATAGTAATTGTAGTGACTCTGGTATGTGTTATGCATATTATGATGAGATGTATATGATTTTATACTTTCTGCTGCGTAGGCTTCTGCTGTATGTTTTGTTATATCCCTGGTGCCCACGGGCCCAGGTGGATTGTGACCTGCTGAGTTGGAATGTATGATGTGATGATAATTTATTTATATATAAAAAAAATATATGTGAAAAAGGAGCAGGTCGTTACAATACATGATTTGTTCAGATAACAAAAAAAAAAAAAAAAAGGCTACATCTATAACGCCCCGAACCTGAAACTGGGGTTCATGGTGTTATTTAAAAATAAATCTCTGATACCAAATAACTATACAATTGAAGACCTCAATATTCATATACCAGAGTACTAAAAACCTTTTATTACAAGAATATCTCCAATAAAAAATTTAATACATCCTTGGAAATTCTAAGATAAACCACAAATAATAAATTTAATAATTAATTTAAACTACTAATTCTAACCCCACCCACGCTTCTGTTACGCTACTCTGATTCCTGTCATATTCCACATGGCATTTGAAAAATATTTAATCATGATGGGATGAGACACTTATCAGTAAGGATGGAATAAATCATTATCAATGTGTGTCAAATGAGTTTTAGTGTAGTCAAAATATAACAGTTTAATAATTCACCAATAACTAAACAAACAGTTGTAGACAGTACTTGCACATACATCATCATTCATAACACAAAAATCCACATACACAAATATCACATGTATTACAATAGTACATCTTGTTGGCCCGACCAGGCTTGTCAATCAATTTTGGTGATAACAAAAAAAGTATATTTTAACTTGGAATATTTAAGTTTTGATGTTTCAAGAAAACAAGGATCAAGTGTGAACCATCAAGATAGATAAACTAACAAGTGATCCAAAGAGAAGCTTAAAATATCTTATTACTGGTCAAAGCATTGGAAGATAAAGCTAGCTCACGCAAACATCCAAGGGACTTCAGAAGAAAATACAATGAAGATCTCAAACTTAGCATATAAAGTGTTAAGAAATCCAATGTAAGTACTTCAAAGTTTAAATATCTACTGAAATATATTTTGAAGCTATTTATGGGATCTTAATGGACTTAGAGACCTATTCAAAATACCCTGGAATAAGTTTTATAAAGAATAAAAGAAAGAGATCTAATCATTTTTTATTATTAAAAAAAAAATTCAGAAAGCAATCTGTTCAGATGACTGAAGTTCTGATCAGATGCCTGAAGTAACATCATCAGATGATTGAACTTCATGTTCAGATGACTGAAGAATTACTTCAAACGTCTGAAGAATAAGCTCAGATGTTTGAAGATTTTCTAGTGAGAAACAGAAACTGGCAGTAGCAGTTCAAATGACTGAACCTGGACCTCGGTCGTCTGAACCCGACTCTTCAGTCATCTGAACCCTATCTTCAGTCATCTGACCCTGTGTTTAGTTCATTTTTTTTAAACAGCTTAGGAACTTCAGATGACTGAACTCGAGTATCTAGCCATCTGAACACTGTTAACGGGCAGAAATTTTAAATTTTTAAATTTTTAAATATCGGTTGCTTGGGCTCCAAACTTTTTAAATTCTTAGGAAACACTCCAAGGAAACTTTAGCAACAAGGAAACAAGTCTGATTGCCTATAAATACATGGTTTTCTAATGCAAAATACACTAAGTTCTGAAAATTGTTCATAAAGCTCTCTTGCTCTCAAAAGTCTCATCTTGTTCATCTCTTGCAAACTAAAAGTGCTGTGAATCTGAGATTGTTGTTCATCAATTCCTGAAGTTATATGTTTGATTTCTCATCTAGATAAAAAGGGAGTTTGGTGAAATCCATTCCTAAGCTTCAAAAGTGTATTTCATTCTTAATATTTGTCTTTTGAAGTACATAGTTTTGAATTGTACTAACCTGCTCTTTGTGTGAGCATTCTTTGTACACAATCTTCTTATTATTTTTATTGTAGATTTTGAACGATTCTAGGTTGATTGGATCGTTGACCAAATGAGGGTATATTGTTTGGAGAAGGCGGGCTCTAACCTTGACAAAGGAGTGATTGTAATTGGTGTTGTTCTGCCCGGTAAAGGAACTGCTATAGTGGAACCCTTCGGTATTTTGCCAAGGGCGAGGACGTAGGCTATGTTGAAGCCGAACCTCATAAAATCTGTGTCTTTCTTTCTTATTTACTTATTACTTTTTGTACAATTTATTTTTGTGTGTACAAAAGTGCAGATAGCAGGGCTTGAAATTAAAATCGAAGGAAGACTCTTGATATTTAGAAAGTACGTTTTGATTAACCGTTTGTGGAAACCCAAAAGGGAGCACGTTGGTTAATCTGCAGAAATTTTGATTAAGAGAAGTGCAAACAAAGATTTCATTCAAAGAAGGTCGCAAACTTCTACAGGGCAGCTGATAAAAGTTCTAAAACTCTTGCATGTTTGTTTAAATTGTTTACTTTAATTGGTTGGATTGTTTATTTAAATATCAGTATCTTGAAGTGTGTTTATTAGTTGAATACTTTATTTTTTTGTTGTCATACTAATACAAGTAAGCTTTAAAAAGGGAATAAAATTTTTGAAGAACCCAATTCACCCCCCTCTTGGGAAGCTATTCCTAATTTCAATTGGTATCAGAGCCAGCTTATAGTAATTCCTAACGAGAAACTATAAAAAAAATCATATGGCAAATATAGGAGTGGCACCCTTTGGTGAAGGCCAATCATCAACTCGTCCACCAATCTTTTGTGGACACAATTATACCTTTTGGAAAAAGAGAATGCAAATATATCTCTAACACATGGATTGGAAAGCATGGGAAGTAGTTATGGATGGAGACCTTATTCCCACTAAGATAGTTGATGGAAAATAGATTCCAAAATAAAAGAAGGACATGACCAAATCAGATTATAAAATGTTTCAAATCAATTCAAGTGCTATAAATGTGTTATATTGTGCATTAGATGCTAACGAATTTAATAGTGTCATGGTCTATAAAACGGCAAAGGAAATTTGGGACAAATTAGTAGTAATATATGAAGGGACAATTGATGTTAGAGACAATAGGATAGACATCTTAACAAGCGAATATGAAGCATTTAAGATGAATTCTGATGAGACAGTATCAAGTATGTACACCCGATTTACCCATATAATAAATTCCTTAAGTGCCTTAGGGAAAACTTATACTACCTACGAAATGATTAAAAAAATTCTGAGAGGCCTTCCCTCCATATGGGAACCAAAGGCCACAGCCATCATTGAAGGAAGAAACCTTAAGACCACTTCCTTGGATGAACTCATAGGTTCACTTCTTACTTATGAAATGGCCTTAAAAGAAACGAATCCTGAACCAAAGCATACAAGATCCATTGCACTAAAAGCATCTAGTCATAGCTCTAGTGAAGAGGAAAGTGAGACAAGTGACTTAGATCAAGATGAATTAGCATTCATCAGTAAAAGACTAGGTAAGTTCTATAGAAGAAATAAAATATTTCCTAGAAAGTTCAATAATAGGAAACTTGAAAAAGGAGCGACAAGTAGAAAAGAAAATAAAAGTAAGAATGAACCTCCAATATGCTATCACTGCAAAAAACCAGGGCATATCAAACTGGACTGCCCACTACTCAAGAAAGACAAAAAGAAAAAGAAGGAAGCTATGAAGGCCACTTGGGATGACTCAAGCTCCAGCGAGATGGAAAATGAATCAAATGGACAAGAGATAGCAAATATATGCTTCATGGCGAATGAAGAAAAGGTAAATTCCTACTACTCTTCAACTGAATCGTACAATGAGTCTTGTGATAAGTCATGTGATAGTATGCCTTCTTTACATAAAAGATTCATGAAAATTTCCAAGAGAAATATAACATTGAAAGATCAAAATAAAGAACTAGTGAAGCAACTTGAATCATTCAAAACCATTGAAAAAGAAAAAGACTCTTGTATTGAGAAGTTAGAAGAAGAAGTAAATAAAGTAACTCAAGAATTAGATAAAACTTATAAAGATAATTTAAATAAAAAGGATTTAGAAGTAAATGAACTCAAGAAATTAGTAGAGGATAAGGAGAAAATTATATGTAACTTTACTAAAGGTAAAGAAAATTTTGAAAAGATGATTGGATAGCAAAGGCTACATGGAAATAAAGAAGGGATAGGCTATAATAGTAAAACAAATAAAAAGAATAAGAAATTATACATGGGATACTTCATCAAGGAAGCCAAGCACTATGCCAGCACTTCCTCAAACAACAAACACGAACACGCCACTTACTATATATGCAAAACTAAAGGTTCCGTAATGTTCGATTGCCCACTAAAAAGAAAGTATGTTAAAGTTCAAAGAGAATGGAAAGTCAATAATGGAACTAATAACAAAACAAAGAAAGTTAAAAGAATTTGGGTTCTAAAGACTAACACAATGAATCCTCCATTGTAGGTATGTTTTAGGACAACACCGTCAACGGATAAGTTGTACTTGGACAGTGGGTGTTCAAGGCATATGACTGGCAATAAGACCAAATTTACCTCTCTAAGACAAAAGGATGGAGGATATGTCACCTTCGGCGACAATGCCAAAGGTAAAATCATTGGCATTAGAAAAATAGGTAAAGAACCTTCTCTCATCATTGACAATGTTCTATTAGTAGAAGGATTAAAACACAACCTTTTAAGTATTAGCCAATTAAGTGACAGGGGGTTTGAAATAACCTTTAAGAAAGAAAAATATGTTATTCAAAATTCTAAGAATAATGAAACCTTATTTATAACTCATAGGATAAATAATGTTTATTGTATAAATCTTGAAAACTTAGTAAATCAAAATGTAACTTGTTTGGCAACAATGAATGAGATAAGTTGGCTATGACATTGGAAACTAGGACATGCTAGTATGGACCTACTATCCAAATTATCTAAGAAACATCTTGTAAAAGGATTACCAAATACCAAATTCATAAAAGAAAAGATGTGTGATGCATGCCAAAAGGGAAAACAAGTTAAAACAAGCTTCAAGAAGAAAAAGTATATATCTACTAAAAGACCCTTAGAACTATTACACCTAGACTTATTTGGGCCAACTAGAACCTTAAGCTTAAGAGGTAAGCAGTATGCTTTTGTAATAGTAGATGACTATTCTAGATTAACTTGGGTATTATTCTTTGCAAACAAAGATGAAGTCTATAATATGCTAATCACCTTACGCAAGAGATTACAAAATGAAAAGGGTTATAATGTAACAAATTTCAGAAGTGATCAAGGTAGGGAATTTAAGAACAAAGAGGTTGAAAATTTCTGTAATGAATATGGAATAAATCATAATTTCTCGGCATCTAGAACACCACAACAAAATGGAGTTGTAGAAAGAAAAAATAGAACCTTACAAGAAATGGCAAGAACAATGATAAGTGAAAATGTAACGCCCCGAACCCTTAAACCCAGGTTTGGCATGTTATACATGGTAAAATCCTTGATAATCCATAATTAACATAACATACGCAGCGGAAAACATAATTATAATCTCCATATAACAATATACCAAAGTTTACTAATTTTAACTATAATTTATATTATCCATTCATCACCTGCATTTCTATGAATGCATACATCTCCAAAAGCATTTCAGTATTTTCACAACCATTCCGTTCTCAACAGGCTTAAAACATAAAAACTTAAAACATAAATATTTACATTCCCCAAAGTATTATGAAAATATACACTTTCTCTTTAAATCCCTCAAAATGCTAAATACCCTCGAGCTCCCTAAGCTCGACCTCGAGGATATCCTGAAAAAGAAATAATTATATTCGGGTGAGACACATCTCAGTAAGGGAAGAAACATACATATTAAAACACCGTGTAGCCAACATGAGACAAATAGATATCATTTTTATTTCATTTTCAAACCATCATATAACATTGAAATCGTTTTTTGAACCTAAACAATCACATGCAAATATTTAACCCATGAGATTACCTAAGGATAGGGCTGATTACCTGCCCATACAAATAGCACCCCTCTGCTCTGATACTTAGGTAACTCTAAGGTCACAATTAAAACATATCAGAGCACTCATCTTACTTAGTAAGCCCTCAAGTGGTAGATTAATCTCGTACTCACACAGTTCAATAATAGTTTACCTATAACACCCCAACCCCGAGGGGTCTGGGATATTAACTTTTTACTACTGATTTACAGCGAAAGCAAATAAACTCAATTTTTATTAAACCAGAGCACTAATTATCCATATTACAATTATTTATTTCAAAAGAAGAAAAATTACACAAACATAAATATCTAAAACCATACTAATATTTCTAATCAATCTTTATTTTTTTAATCCCCACCCGCGTGCTTGCTAAGCCTAATTTCCGACATGTCCTTCAGAGTTATCTGAAATAAAATATTATTGGAGTGAGACGATGCTCAGTAAGTAAATAAGATTATTATTAGTGTATGGCCAAAATGAACTTTTAAAGAATTTCGTAAAACAATATTTAATACTATAACTTCAAGACTGCTTTTAGAATAAATATAACTTTAAAAATTTCTGCATAAAACTTTTGTCATCAATTTCAACAGTAAATTTTTATAATCATATACTATAACTGTTAAATTAAACTTTTAACTTTAAAACTGTAAAAATATTTAATGATAAACATACATATACTTTTCCTTGTACGTTTTCCTTAGATCGTCATTTAAGCACCAGAATGATCCTTTGCACGTAAACTTACACTTTTCCTTCAAATCATCAATAACTTTGTACACGTAATTAAATATGTATAAACATATATTATAAAAATCACCCTTAGGCCTGTTTGCCGTAAGTCATGTTTACCCCCATAACTGGGTTGTGCGGTCCGAAGACTGGACTTAGCTAGCTGGCCGACCAAACTAAATCAACGTACGTAAACTTTAAATGAGATTTTCCTTATTAAGTCTTGGTCCAGAACCAGATTTGCACTCAGGAGAAATCCACTAACATAAATAACCACTCTGTAAACAGTGTGGGTGCACTCTGATCCATATAAACTTTAAGCTGCGGTACCGAGCATTTGTAACTTTGAACTTTCGTTACCATAAGGGGTTTTAAAAGTATCTTATTATAATTTATAAAATTTAAAATAATATCGTAAAAATCTCATCTTCACTCATATTTTCATAAAAAAAATGCAACGTAGAAATAAACTCATGCCACACAATTTTTGTGTTAAAAATATTTATTTATTTATTAAAGAAATGTTGAAATTTACCCAAGGGGATTAGAACATTTCTTAACCTAAAAATAGATGCAAGTATATTAAAGATAGAACTGGTATAATTAAATATGTGTAAAAATAAACTCATGAAAATTTTATGAAACTTATTAACATAATTGAAATTTACTTATAAAATAAATTCGGGTATGAATTTAAAAAAAAAAATGACTAACATAATCAAAATTTACTTACCTTCTTCCTTATGAACATTGTAACTATATCTAAGAAATGAGATTGGAAAGAGTGGGTGATTAAGAATTTATTCAAAAATTATCTCTTCACCACAAATTTTTTCACTCACTAATTCTTCTCTTCCTTGAAAAATTGTTGTGAAAAATGAAGGTTGAGAGCTCCCTATTTATAGAAAAATTTTGGGGAAGAAATGAAATTTATAAAAGTGTAGATGGGTGAAATTATAATTTTTTTTAAAATTAAAGAATGGGCAAGGGATAGGCAAGGTATGGGTTAAGTATGGGATGGGGATGGAGGCCATGTGGGAGTGCTTGCCACCATTCCCATTAAATAAATTTTTAATTAATCACTTACCTAATTAATTAGTCAATTAGTTAATTAATTATTTTATTATTTTATTATTTTTCTTAATCATTATTATCATTATTATTATCATTGTTTTTACTTTTAAACTATTTGTAGTATTTATTTATTTTATCATTTATTTTTGAACAAGAATTAAATTTAAATTTTGAAAACTCATGTGGGCCCCACATGGTCTTGTGGGTCCCACACAACTTTGAGACTCGAATGGATCCTACGTAACTCGAATAACTCTTATACAATTTTTTGCATCCTACATAGATTTGAGACTCGTGTAAACTTCCATACAGCTTCGGGACTCATGTGGGCCCCACACAGTCTTGTGGGCCACGCATAGGATACCTATATTATTATTATTTTATCATATATTTCTATAAATTATATCAGTCAAAACATTATTTTATGTACTTATTTACTTATATAAACAATGTCTTGTGGCTCTGGGACTCATGTGGACCCCACATAGTCTTGTGGACCCCACATATGATACCTATATTATTATCATATTATTATGTATTTTTACAAATTATGTCTATCAAAACACTATTTTATATATATATATATATATATATATATATATACTTATTTACGTGTACAAACAGTGTCTATCCTGTTTATCCTATGAAATTCCATTTTGACCAGGCCGACCTCTATGGAGCGACTGAGCCGCAATGGTCTCTGAGCACTCACTAAGACAAGATCTTTCTTAGGCATCAAACATGGAATCAAGGATCCTACAGAAAAACACTTCTGTATTGATATTAACTTAATGACCATTTTTATTATTTTATTATTATTGTACTTTAATTATATATATATTTTTGGGTCATCACAATCTCCCCTCCTTATAAAAATTTCATCCTCGAAATTTGCTAATTTAAAATGAGTACTATATAATTGGTTGCGCTATTTAAAAGAGTACATTGATTAATGATTTGACTAAGTCTTAGAATAGATTAAGGGTCAATTTGGCGAAGTATTTTATTTTGGGAATTGAAGTGTGAATCGTCGGTCTAATAGAGGTTGAAATGGAAAACAAATTCAGAAGATGTGGAAAAAGATAATTATATATATGTATATATATTATACATGTCCTATAAATTAAAAATATAAGAGATCTGGCCTTTAGAGCCTTAAATCAACGTCAACATCTATCGCAGTACTAGCGGTGTCACTGCTAACCGTCTTGGTACTTTCTTGGCAGAGTTGACCTCTTATAATGTCACCGACTTGGGTCGGAAAAAGGGAGAGAATGCCCGTTTGTTCGGCGAAGGAGGAAGAGCTGCCCTCTTCCCGAGTTATTGGTGGCCCGTATATGAGTCTCAATGCTCATCGGATTTCGTTGCGATGGTGACGTAGGCCAGCATTATCCGAAACCCTTAGTGTGGTGACTGCGATATTGCCATTGTAAGGGATATGGCTCATTGGTGTGATATTAGTTGTAAGTTTCATAGTCGGAATATTCTCGATGGGGAAAAGGGTTGGAAGAATGGCAGGGGCACTGCTCGGGGCGGTAGTGGCGGAGGAGGTAAGATGGAGAATTGATGGGGCAGTAGTTGAGATAGTGGCTTCTCCTACTAATCCTCGCCTACACCTACGGTTCTCAAACCAAAAGCATATATTTCTCCGCTCGATTGGACCATACCGTCGGAGTTGTGCTGCAAGCAAGATAATACGCTCCACAGAAGGGAGTTCCCCTTGACTGCTGTGGAAGGCCGCCTCTAAAATCTCCAGCTGTGCCTTACTGGGTTTCCATCTTTGGATCAACAATCTAGTGCTACTCTCAACAACTTGGGGAGTTGGGTGATTTGGCAACATTTTCGAGTAATGAGACAACTAAGAGACAAGTTGGGAAAAGCTAATCACTGCAAATTGAAATGTGATTGTTTAAGATGATAGAAAGCTGTGATGCTTAGAGTTCGAGAAGGGCAAACCCTTTTTATACGGGAGTGGCTACAAGTTGTGGAAATCGAGAGAGAGAGCAACATGTGCTGCGAGAATCGAGGGAGAGCGACGTGTGTCATGGATATCGAGCAACGCGTTTTGCACAAATCGAGGGAGAACGACGTGTGTCGTGAGAATCGAGAGAGAGCGACGCGTATCACAGATATCGAGCACGCGTTTTGCACAAATCGAGGGAGAATGATGTGTGTCACGAAAATCAAGAGAGCGACGAGTGTCATGAACGACACGTTTTGCAAAAATCGAGGGAGAACGATGTGTGTCACAAAAATCGAGAGAGAGAGAGAGAGAGAGAGAGAGAGAGAGAGCGACGCGTGCCTCGAGTGATGCATTTTTTCAAAAATTGAGGGAGAACGATATGTGTCGCGGAAATCGAGCGAGCAACAGGTAAGGAATCGGCCGTGCATCCATGTGATCGCGGGTTCGAGTCCCCACTACGCCCAAGTGGTCTCATGCCCTGGCCTTGCTTCGGGGGTAAGTGAGTTATAGCCGATGATTTCCACCCATGAGGCCCTTTTATTTTTTTTAACTGCAAGAGTACCCCTTATATATATATAAATATATATATATATATATATTTCATTATTATTATTATTATTATTATTATTATTATTATTATATCAAATATATGTTGGGCATGTTTGGCCAATTGATGATTTGACATTGGTTAGTTATTTGAAGGAAATTAGTTAATTTTTATATTGCTTTCATTAATGAAATTTTTACTATATAAAGTTTTTTTTTTTTTATAGAAAAATTTAAGTTGTATTAACTTTTATAAATTTATACAAAATTTAAGATTTTGTCAAAATTTGTACCCCTAAATCAAACTTGGATACTTGATGGAAATTGAATATGCAATGGAAAAAAAAAAAAAACAAAAACAAAAATAGATATACATATTTAACTTGCACATGCTAAGGGATTTTATTTTTTTTTTTGAATTTAAATATAATAAGTAATATTTAAATGATATTCAATTCCTTATATACTAATACAAAATAAAAATTAGAGATTTTGTCAAAATATATATTCCTAAATTAAGCTTGAATGTTTTGTTGATAACTGAATATGTAATGTAAAAATACATATTCATATTCAACTTATACATGCAAAGAAATTTTGGGTAAATTCAGATTTAATAATAGACTGTTTGTTCATATTTATTTGTATGTGTAGTACTTCTAAATTCAGTAAGGTCTAATGGGTTATTTCTTATATATTTAGTGAAAATAACAACAGTGAAAATAATTAAATCTCAGATATTATTATTATATTTATATATATAAAAATTTTAAATTATTAATGCATTTGACAATTAATTATGAATCATCAATATGGGTATGTGTTTCTACAAACATAAATAACATATTTAAATCAATTAACGTGTCTTCAATAATGCTACTATTTTTCTTAGAGAATTTATAATTATTACCTGTCCTTGGGAGCCTTCACGTAAATCTTATTTCCTCCAATGCTACTATCTTTAGGATCCATTCTTAAATAATGATCAAATGTTATTTTAAAATCATAAATCTATTGTTAACGTATAATAATATAACAAACTAAAATAAATATTCTAAACTACCCAATCCTACCCAAATCATGTTTTATATCTAAGCTTTGGTAAAATTTATATATTAGAGTATGCAGAACTTATATTCTATGCTCTGGTAAAATATATATATATGTATATATATATATATATATATATATATATATATATATATATATATTAAAGTCTATAGAACCTATAACCTATTGCTCTGATACCAAATGTAACACCCCAACCCGAGGTATCTGGGATATTAACTTTTTACTACTGATTTACAGCGGAAGCAAATAAACTCAATTTTTATTAAAACAGAGCACTAATTATCATATTACAATTATTTATTTCAAAAGAAGAAAAATTACACAAACATAAATATCTGAAATCATACTAATATTTCTAATCAATCTTTATTTTTTTAATCCCCACCCACGTGCTTGCTAAGCCTGATTTCCGACATGTCCTTTAGAGTTATCATATTACAATTATTTATTTCAAAAGAAAAAAAATTACACAAACATAAATATCTGAAATCATATCAATATTTCTAATCAATCTTTATTTTTTTAATCCCCACCCGCATGCTTGCTAAGCCTGATTTCCGACATGTCCTTTAGAGTTATCTGAAATAAAATATTATTGGGGTGAGACGACGCTCAGTAAGTAAATAAGATTATTATTAGTGTGTGGCCAAAATGAGCTTTTAAAGAATTTCGTAAAATAATATTAATACTATAACTTCAAAACTGCTTTTAGAATAAATATAACTTTAAAAATTTCTACATAAAACTTTTGTCATCAATTTCAACAGTAAATTTTTATAATCTTATACTATAACTGCTAAATTAAACTTTTAACTTTAAAACTGTAAAAATATTTAATGATAAACATACATATACTTTTCTTTATACATTTTCCTTAGATCGTCATTTAAGCACCAGAATGATCCTTTTCACGTAAACTTACACTTTTTCTTCAAATCATTAATAACTTTGTACACATAATTAAATATGTATAAACATATATTATAAAAACCACCCTTAGGTCTGTTTGCCGTAAGTCATGTTTACCCCCATGACTGGGTTGTGCGGTCCGAAAACTGGACTTAGCTGGCTGGCCGACCAAACTAAATTAACGTATGTAAACTTTAAGTGAGATTTTCCTTATTAAGTCTTGGTCCAGAACCAGGTGTGCATTCAGGAGAAATCCACTAACATAAATAACCACTCTGTAAACAGTGTGGGTGCACTCTGATCCGTATAAACTTTAAGCTGCGGTACCGAGCATCTGTAACTTTAAACTTTCATTGCCATAAGGGGTTTTAAAATCATCTTATTATAATTTATACAATTTAAAATAATATCGTAAAAATCTCATCTTTACTCATATTTTCATAAAAAAAAAAATGCAACGTAGAAATAAACTCATGCCACACAATTTTTGTGTTAAAAATATTTATTTATTTATTGAAGAAATGCTGAAAATTTACCCGAAGGGATTAGAACATTTCTTAACCCAAAAATAGATGTAAGTATATTAAAGATAGAACTGGTATAATTAAATATGCGTAAAAATAAACTCATGAAAATTTTGTGGAACTTATTAACATAATTGAAATTTACTTATAAAATAAATTCGGGTATGAATTTTAAATAAAAAAAAAACTAACATAATCAAAATTTACTTACTTTCTTCCTTACGAACACTGTAACTATCTCTAAGAAATGAGATCGGAAAGAGTGGGTGATTGAGAATTTATTCAAAAATTCTCTTCACCACAAATTCTTTCACTCTCTAATCCTTCTCTTCCTTGAAAAATTGTTGTGAAAAATGAAGGTTGAGAGCTCCCTATTTATAGGAAAATTTTGAGGAAGAAATGAAATTTATAAAAGTGTGGGGAGATGGGTGAAATTATAATTTTTTTAAAATTAAAGAATGAGGGATGGGCAAGGTATGGGTTGAGTATGGGATGAGGATGGAGGCCATGTGGGAGTGTTTGCCACCATTCCCATTAAATAAATTTTTAATTAATCACTTACCTAATTAATTAGTCAATTAGTTAATTAATTATTTTATTATTTTATTATTTTATTATTTTTCTTAATCATTATTATCATTGTTTTTACTTTTAAACTACTTTTAGTATTTATTTATTTTATTATTTATTTTTTAACAAGAATTAAATTTAAATTTTGAAAACTCATGTTGGCCCCACATAGTCTTGTGGGCCCCACACAACTTCGAGACTCGAATGGATCCTACGTAACTCGAATAACTCTTATACGATTTTATGCATCCTACATAACTTTGAGACTCGTGTAATCCTCCATACGGCTTTGCGACTCATGTGGGCCCCGCATAGGATACCTATATTATTATTATTTTATCATATATTTTTACAAATTATATCAGTCAAAACATTATTTTATGTACTTATTTGTGTATATAAACAGTGTCTTGTGGCTCCGAGACTCATGTGGACCCCATATAGTCTTGTGGGCCCCACATATGATACCTATATTAATATCATCTTATTATGTATTTTTACAAATTATGTCTGTCAAAACATTATTTTATATCTATATACTTATTTACGTGTACAAACAGTGTCTATCCTGTTTATCCTATGAAATTCTATTTTGACCAAGCCGACCTCTAGGGAGCGACTGAACCGCAATGGTCTCTGAGCACTCGCTAAGATAAGGTCTTTTTTAGGCATCAAACATGGAATCAAGGATCCTACAGAAAAATACTTCTGTATTGATATTAACTTAATGACCATTTTTATTATTTTATTATTATTGTACTTTAATTATATATATATTTTTGGGTCATCACAATCTCCCCTCCTTATAAAAATTTCGTCCTCGAAATTTGCTAATTTAAAATGAGTACTATATAATTGGTTGCGCTATTTAAAAGAGTACATTGATTAATGATTTGACTAAGTCTTAGAATAGATTAAGGGTCAATTTGGCGAAGTATTTTATTTTGGGGATTGAAGTGTGAATCGTCGGTCTAATAGAGGTTGAAATGGAAAAGAAATTCAGAAGATGTGGAAAAAGATAATTATATATATATATATATATGTATATATATTATACATGTCCTATAAATTAAAAATATACGAGATCTGGCCTTTAGAGCCTTAGATCAACGTCAACATCTATCGCAGTACTAGCGGTGTCACTACTAACCGCCTGGGTTCTTTCTTGGGAGAGTTGACCTCTTATAATGTCGCCGGTTTGGGTCAGAAAGAGGGAGAGAACGCCTGTTTGTTTATCGAAGGAGGAAGAGCTGCCCTCTTCCCGAGTTATTGGTGCCCGTATATGAGTCTCAATGCGCATCGGATTTCCTTGCAATGGTGAAGTAGGCCAGCATTATCCGAAACCCTTAGTGTGGTGACTGCGATATTGCCATTGTAAGGGATATGGCTCATTGGTATGATATTAGTTGTAAGCTTCATAGTCGGATTATTCTCGATGGGGAAAAGGGTTGGAAGAATGGCAGGAGCACTGCTCGGGGCGGTAGTGGCGGAGGAGGTAAGATGGAGAATTGATGGGGCAGTAGTTGAGATAGTGGCTTCTCCAACTGATTCCCGCCTACGCATACGGTTCTCAAACCAAAAGCGCACATTCCTCAGCTTGATTGGACCATACCTTCGAAGTTGTGCTGCAAGTAAGATAGTTCGCTCCACAGAAGGGAGTTCCCCTTGACTGCTGCAGAAGGCCACCTCTAAAATCTCCAGCTGTGCCTTGCTAGGTTTCCATCTTTGGATTGGCGATCTAGTGCTGCTCTCAACAGCTTGAGGAGTTGGGTGATTTGGCAACATTTTTGAGTAATGAGATAACCAAGAGAAAAGTTGGGAAGAACTAATCTCTTCAAACTGAAATGTGGTTGTTCAAGATGGTAGAAAACTGTGATGCTTAGAGTTTGAGGAGGGCGTACCCTTTTTATAAGGGAATGACCACGTGTTGTGGAAATCGAGAGAGAGCGACGTGTACTGCGAGAATCGAGGGAGAGCGACGCGTGTCACAGATATCGAGCAACGCATTTTGCACAAATCGAGGGATAACAATGTGTGTCGCGAGAACCGAGAGGGGGTGACGCGTGTCACAGATATCGATTAATGCTTTTTGCACAAATAGAGGGAGAACGACGTGTGTCACGAGAATCGAGAGAGAGCAACACGTGTCACAGATATTGAGCAACGGGTTTTGCACAAATCGAGGGATAGCGACATGTGTCGCGGTAATTGAGCGAGCGACATGTATTGCAAAATTTGCAGACTCTAGGTTCTTTTTATGTTTTTACATCTTTATTAATGTTTTAACTATAATTAATTTCATCCTTAAATCACCACTTGGGTGGGTGGCCTAGTGGTAAGGAACCGGCTGTGCATCCATGTGATCGCGGGTTCAAGTCCCCACTACGCCCAAGTGGTCTCATGACTGGCCTTGCTTCGGGGGTAAGTGAGCTATAGCCGATGATTTCCACCCATGAAGCTCTTTTTTTTTAACTACAAGAGTACCCCTTATATATATATATATATATATTTCATTATTATTATTATTAGATCAAATATATGTTGGCCATGTTTGGCCAATTGATGATTTGACATTGGTTAGTTTTTTGAAGGAAATTAGTTAATTTTTATATTGCTTTCATTAATGAAATTTTTACTATATAAAGTTTTTTTTTTTTTATAGAAAAATTTAAGTTGTATTAACTTTTATAAATTTATACAAAATTTAAGATTTTGTCAAAATTTGTACTCCTAAATCAAACTTGGATACTTGATGGAAATTGAATATGCAATGGAAAAAAAAAAAACAAAAATATATATACATATTTAACTTGCACATGCTAAGGGATTTTTTTTTTTGAATTTAAATATAATAAGTAATATTTAAATGATATTTAATTCCTTATATACTAATACAAAATAAGAATTAAAGATTTTGTCAAAATATATATTCCTAAATTAAGCTTGAATGTTTTGTTGATAACTGAATATATAATGTAAAAATACATATTCATATCCAACTTATACCTGCAAAGAAATTTTGGGTAAATTCAGATTTCATAATAGACAGTTTGTTCATATCTATTTGTATGTGTAGCACTTCTAAATTCAGTAAGGTCTAATCGGTTATTTCTTATATATTTAGTGAAAATAACAACAGTGAAAATAATTAAATCTCAGATATTATTATTATTATTATTATTATTATTATTATTATATAAAAATTTTAAATTATTAATGCATTTGACAATTAATTATGAATCATCAATATGGGTACATGTTTCTACAAACATAAATAACATATTTAAATTAATTAACGTGTCTTCAATAATACTACTATTTTTCTTAGAGAATTTATAATTATTATCTGTCCTTAGGAGCCTTTACGTAAATCTCATTTCCTCCAATGCTACTATCTTTAGGATCCATTCTTAAATAATGATCAAATGTTATTTTAAAATCATAAATCTATTATTAACGTATAATAATATAACAAACTAAAATAAATATTCTAAACTACCCAAATCATGTTTTATATCTAAGTTTTGGTAAAATTTATATATTAGAGTATGCAGAACTTATATCCTATGCTCTGGTAAAATATATATATATATATATATATATATTTTTAAAGTCTACAAAACCTATAACCTATTGCTCTGATACCAAATGTAACACCCCAACCTCAAGGGGTCTGGGATATTAACCTTTTACCATTGATTTACAGCAGAAGCAAATAAACTCAATTTTTATTAAACCAGAGCGCTAATTATCCATATTACAATCGTTTATTTCAAAAGAAGAAAAATTACACAAACATAAATATCTGAAACCATACTAATATTTTTAAACAAATCTTTATTTTTCTATCCCCACCCGCATGCTTGCTAAGCCTAATTTCCAACATGCTCTTCAGAATTATCTGAAATAAAAATATGATTGGAGTGAGACGACGCTCAGTAAGTAAATAAGATTATTATTAGTGTGTGGCCAAAATGAGCTTTTAAAAAAATTTCATAAAACAATATTTAATACTATAATTTCAAAATTTCTTTTAGAATAAATATAAATTTAAAATTTTCTATATAAAACTTTTGTCATCAATTACAACAGTAAAATTTTATAATTATATACTATAACTATTAAATTAAACTTTTAACTTTAAAATTGTAAAAATATTTAATGATAAACATACATATACTTTTCCTTATACGTTTTCCTTAGATCATCATTTAAGCACCAAAATGATCCTTTTCACGTAAACTTACACTTTTTTTTCAAATCATCAGTAACTTTGTACACGTAATCAAATATGTATAAATATATATTATAAAAACTACTCTTAGGCCTGTTTGCCGTAAGTCATGTTTACCCCCATGACTGGATTGTGCGGTCCGAAGACTGGACTTAGCTGGCTGGCCGACCAAACTAAATCAACGTACGTGAACTTTAAGTGAGATTTTCCTTATTAAGTCCTAGTCCGGAACCAGGTGTGCACTCAGGAGAAATCCACTAACATAAATAACCACTCTGTAAACAGTGTGAGTGCACTCTAATCCATATAAACTTTAAGTTGCGGTATCGAGCATCTGTAACTTTGAACTTTCATTGCCATAAGAGGTTTTAAAATCATCTTATTATAATTTATGCAATTTAAAATAATATCGTAAAAATCTCATCTTTTCTCATATTTACATAAAAATGTAACATAGAAATAAACTCATGCCACACAATTTTTTTGTGTTAAAAATATATATAATTTTATTTTTGAATAGAAAGAAATGCTAAAAATTTACCCAAGGGGATTAGAACATTTCTTAACCCAAAAATAGATGTAAGTATATTAAAGATAGAATTGGTATAATCAAATACGCGTAAAAATAAACTCATGGAAATTTTATGGAACTAATTAACATAATTGAAATTTACTTATAAAATAAACTCGGGTATGAATTTTAAATAAAAAAAAACTAACATAATTTAAATTTACTTACCTTCTTCTTTTACCATGTGCTACGAACACAATAACTATCTTTAAAAAATGAGATCGGAAAGAGTGGGTGAGTGAGAACTTATTCAAAATTCTCTCTCCACTACAAATTCTTTCACTCACTAATTCTTCTCTTCCTTAGAATATTGTTGTGAAAAATGAAAGTTGAGAGTTCCCTATTTATAGGAAAATTTTATGGAAGAAATAAAATTTATAAAAGTATGGGGAGATGGGTGAAATTATAATTTTTTTAAAATTAAAGAATAGGCAAGGGATGGACAAGGTATGGGTTGAGTATGAGATGGAGATGGAGGCCATGTGGGAGTGCTTGCCACCATTCCCATTAAATAAATTTTTAATTAACTACTTACCTAATTAATTAATCAAATAGTTAATTAATTATTTTATTATTTTATTATTTTTCTTAATCATTATTATCATTATTATTATCATTGTTATTATTTTTAAACTATTTTTAGTATTTATTTATTTTATTATTTATTTTTAAACAAGAATTAAATTTAAATTTTGAAAACTCATGTGGGCCCCACATGGTCTTGTGGGGCCCACACAACTTCGAGATCCGAATGGATCCTACGTAACTCGAATAATTCTTATACGATTTTATGCATCCTACATAGTTTTGAGACTCGTGTAAACCTCCATACAGCTTCGGGACTCATGTGGGCCCCGTATATGATACTTATATTATTATTATTTTATCATATATTTCTATAAATTATATTAGTCAAAACATTATTTTATGTACTTATTTACGTATATAAACAGTGTCTTGTGGCTCCGGGACTCATGTGGACCCCACATAGTCTTGTGAGCCCCACATATGATACCTATATTATTATCATCTTATTATGTATTTTTACAAATTATGTTTGTCAAAACACTATTTTATGTATATATACTTATTTACGTGTACAAACAGTGTCTATCCTGTTTATCCTATGAAATTCCATTTTGACCAGGCCGACCTCCAGGGAACGACTGAGCCGCAATGATCTCTGAGCACTCGCTAAGACAAGGTCTTTTCTTAGGCATCAAACATGGAATCAAGGATCCTATAGAAAAATACTTTAGTATTGATATTAACTTAATGACCATTTTTATTATTTTATTATTATTGTACTTTAATTATATATATTTTTGGGTCATCACATAGTGCGTTATGCAGCTACTGTCATATCTGAAGCTACTAGTGCACTTGCCTTACTCAGTAAGCCCTCAAGCGAAGAGTGCGCCCCGCCCAAACGTAACATGTTCTACATGCATAAATACTTCTAATATTATAATACATCATTCTTTCCATCATTATTCAATCATTCACATTCTTTCATGTTCATAACTTAACATTTCCTTATGTTTCACTTTAAGTGACTCTTTCCCATTTGTATCATTCACATTTCATTTTAATGCACTGTCATTCCTTGTCATTTCATTTCATAGCATTTTCATTTCATTCCTTTGTACAATAGCCGCTCTTTAGCTGTCATTTGTTAGTCAACATAGAAATGCGCTAGAATCTAACACAGCTCCTTTTAGCTTTCATCAGTTAGTCCACATCGAAATGAGCTAAATCTGCTAACCCGGCTTTCAGTTTTCATACCTTTACATGGTTGCATTTACATATACAGGCAACATTGTCCATATCATATTTAATTCTCATTGCTTTACTTAATTAGCCTGCATCTCATATATTTAACATATAATTTGCATAGATTCTCATGCCACACAATTTAGCAGTAAAATTCATACATATTTCTCATAAAATAAGCTAACCCACATTTAACTTTTACGTGCTCAAAATACATTTCATTTCTTACATAATTCCTTAGAAAATTCCTTTCACTTTCGTTCGTTTACTTTCACACATACATAACAATATTGACAATCCTAGGCTAAAAAAAAAACATAAATTTCATGGCTAGCATTTTAAACCCATATAAAAAAACATATATACATAAATAACACATGTTCATTTTTAATTCATGAAAAACCTGATTTAATATATAAATTTTTCCCTTACCATGTTTCTTGAACTACACCGACAGGAACTCCGAAAAAATACCTGCGGTGCTCACCCGGATCCTGAAATTAAATTCCTAGTTCCAATAAATTATTCCTGAATAAAATATTATTTAAATATTTCTTAGGGCTATAATTCCTAAATAAATAAATATACCCTTAAATATAGCTAAATTATCAAATTTTCCAAATTAATTAATTCATTTCCCCAAAATACTACCCATCTAGCCTTCCCTAGGCTCCACACACCTCAAATTAACATTTAAACTAATATTTAACACTCCCACTTAATTTTCTAAGTTATGTCTGCAGGGCCCAAAATTACACCCGCAGCGCTTACCCGAGCCCTGAATCAAAAACCCTAATTATATTTAAATTATTCCTAAATAAAATATTATTTAAATATTTTCAAGGGTTATAATTTTCAATTTACAGTTATACCCGCAAATTTAACTAATTTGCCAAATTTCTCAGATCCCACTCTCGCTTTGGAATAAGGTCTAGAAAATCCCAATCGAAAAATTACCCACGTCAAAATGACGACGACGATGACTAGGACCACGTGATGGTACCCATTCATCGATTTAACAGTAGATTTAAAGCAAAATTGAGAAAATGGGAAAAAATTACCTTTCCCTAGGAACAGTGCCTAAGTCGTTCCCACGACCAATCTGCTCCAGTAGAAATGTCAGCAACGGAATCAGAAATCCAACGGCACCTTCTGTTTCCCGATCCGTTGCAAATTCGCCGAGAAATTGAGAGAATGAGAGAGACGGAGATGGAGTGGCTAGCGCAGGAATTTTAAAAAAATTCAGTGCAAAGGGGGGGGGGGGGGGGCGCAGGTCTGTTTCTTTTTTCTTTCTTCTTCTTCTTCTTCCTTCTTCTTATCTTCTTTACTTTATATATATATATCTTATTTTAAATATTATTATTTTTAAATCCAATGCAATAATATTTAATTTAACAACTAGTAATTTAGTTATTTAATTTATCTTAATTTAATTTAATTTCTTTAATTTTTTTAATTTAATTTTTTTTTCTTTTTCCCACATCATTCATTTTATTTATTTATTATTTTTTTTCTAAATTATTTTAATCCTTTTAAATTTTCGGGTCTTTACAGAAAATGACCTACCTAAATACTTTTGGGCAGAAGCTGTGAATACAGCGTGTTATATTGTAAACAGAGTATCTATAAGATCAAGTATAAACAAAACCTCATATGAACTATGGAAAGGTATAAAACCTAATATTTCCTACTTCCATGTATTCGAATGTAAATGTTTTATCCTCAACAAAAAATATGATCTAGGAAAGTTTTATGCAAAATCTGATTAAGGTACCTTCCTAGGCTACTCTACAAATAGCAAAGCCTATAGGGTTTATAATAGAAGAACTCTTACTATTATTGAATCAATACACATAACATTTGATGAGACAAACAGTTATGACAATAAAGATAAGCTCGATGAGAAAGAAGAGATTTCACAAAGAGAAGAAGAGTTAGAAATAAAAGAAGAAAACAATAATGAAGTTTCAAATGAAAACATCATAGAAAATCTAGAACATCCTAAAGAATGGAGATATGCTAAAAGTCACCTAAAAGAACAAATTCTTGGTAAAACATCAAAAGGAATAACCACTAGAGCCTTATTAAAAAATATTTGCAATCATTATGCGTTCTTGTCTCAAGATGAACCCAAGAACATTGAAGAAGCCTTAAAAGATGATTCTTGGATTATAGCTATACGGGAGGAACTAAAACAATTTGAAAGAAGCCAAGTATGGGAACTTATACCTAAACTCAAAGATAAATCAATCATAGGAACTAAATGGATGTTTTGAAATAAAAAGAATGAAAATGGAGTAGTTATAAGAATTAAAGTTAGACTAGTAGCACAAGGTTATAATCAAGAAGAAGGTATTGATTACGATGAAACCTTTACTCTCGTGGCTAGAATGGAAGCAATTAGGATGTTTCTAGCTTATGCAGCCTATAAGGATTTTAAATTATACCAAATAGATGTAAAGAGTGCATTCTTAAATGAATATATAAATAAAGAAGTGTATGTTAACCAACCTCCAGGTTTTGAAAATTCAAAAAATCTAGAACATGTATTTAAGTTAACTAAAGCCTTGTATGGTTTGAAACAAGCTCCTAGAGCTTGGTATGAGAGGCTAAGTAAATTTTTGCTCAAGAATGAATTTTCAAGTGGAATGGTGGATAGCACCTTATTTATTAAAACCAAAAACAAAGAAATGTTGATTGTTTAAATATATGTGGATGATATTATATTCGAAGCTACAAATGAAGAACTATGTAAAGACTTCGTCATATGTATGCAAAAAGAATTTGAAATGAGTACGATGGGGGAGTTAAATTACTTTCTAGGATTACAAATTAAACAAACTAAAAATGGGACATTTATAAATCAAACTAAATACTTTAAAGATATGCTTAAAAATTTTGATATGGAACAAAGCAAACCTATAGGAACTCCTATGAGTACATCAACAAGCCTTGATAAAGATGAAAAAGGAAAACAAGTGGACATGAAACACTATAAAGGAATAAATAGGAGTTTATTATATCTAACTGCTAGTAGACTAGATATTATGTTTAGTGTTTGTATGTGTGCAAGGTTTCAATCTGCACCTAAAGAATCACATCTAATAGCCGTTAAGAGGATACTTGGATACCTGCTAGGAACACTTGATCTAGTAGAAAGAGTGCTAGTGGTACATGTCACTTCATAGGACAATCCTTAGTATTTTGGTTCTCAAAGAAACCAAACTCCATAGCCTTATCAACCACTGAAGTCGAGTATGTAGCAGCCGAAAGTTGTTGCGCACAAATTCTATACATGAAACAACAATTAAAATTCTTCCATATAGAGTTTAAAACAATTCCAATAAAGTATGATAACACAAGTGTTATAAATATATCCAAAAATCCAATTTCACACTCAAGAACCAAGCATATAGACATAAGGCATCATTTCTTGAGAGATCATGTTCAAAAAGAGGATATAATTCTTGAATTCATTAACTCAAGTGATCAATGGGCAGACATTTTTACAAAAACCCCTAAGTGAAGAAAGATTTATACATATTAGTAGAGAACTTGGGTTAATACACAGCAAATAAGTGTGTTAGAAAAGTAATTTCAAAATTGTTCTGATCTTCGGTCGTCTGAACTTGGAACTTCAGATGACTTAACACTGTAGCAAACAGATTCAGATGACTGAACCTGGAACATCAGACGTCTGAGAGGCTACTGACTCTTAAAATTCTAGATCTAAAATCTTCATACGACTGAAGATAATCCTCAGTCATCTGAAGTCGCGAGATTTAAATATTACTATCAGCTTAAAACCCTAATTTTAGCCTTCTGAAGTTCGTTGCTCAACTCATCCAAATCTCTTCCTCTCCATTTCTTCTCATCCTCACCCAGAAATCACTCAATCTAAAGCTTGCTCCTCTATTTTAAGGATCATTCCACAATATCTAGGGCTTCTGCAATCAGGTATCTTCATCAAATATGCCTCGTATCAAGCACACTGCCAACCGAGGTTCTTCATTCGAGAAAGAGGCACAAAATCTTGACAAATGGCTTGTTGCTCCTCAAGCTAAGCTTTGATACCTTGCATCTATTGGCACCACACACCCCATTCTTGGTAAAGTTTTGGATGTCTCATTCTTAAATACTGAATTTCCCGATATCCTTCCTTTATTCCAAAATATAGGGTGGTTTGATTTTGTTACCCAACAACCAAAAGGCATCTTTCCTCATCTTATCAAAATATTTTATGCTAATATGACTAATGAACATGGGATTATCTCCTCTGAGGTGAAAGGAAAGAAGATTTTGTTAAACTTCGAAGTCTTGTCTCCCATTTTCAAAATTACTCCAAGTGATTTTTATTGTCCACTATTTGCTCAATCCTGGATTCTAGAACAAGGGTTTACCCCTGAAACTTTCCTTCCATTGATCATGGAAAATGAACCTAGTTATTTTGGGCATCCTCCTTTGTACAAGCAACTAAGTCTAAAAGCCCAAATTTTACACAAAATAGTTGCAAATAACATCCTACCCAAGCAAGGTTCCTTTGATCATCTTTCCCACATTGAGTGCTTTGTTCTTTGGTGTCTTCTCAAAGGAAAGAAACTAGACTTGGCCAGCTTAATTATCAGATGGATGTGGGCCAAACTAGAATCCTCCCAAGTTGTCCTTCCCTATGGAGGTATCCTTACTCTCCTTTTCTCTCATCTCCACGTCTCAAATAGCTCTGAATTCTTTATAAAAAGAACCCACTATGATTTTTTTTTTTTTAAATAATACCTCTCTAAAGCAAATAGGGTATGACAAAGGTAGCTCAGGTTGGTATTTGAAATCAAGTAGGATTTAGCGCGCCCCTACAGCCTCAACCTCAGCCTCAGCCTCAGCAGCAGCTCAATCCTCTCCCACACAAGATCTAGGGTCCTCTCATGATGCACCTTCGTGGTTCCTATCATCCCAAAGGGACTTCTCAAGTTTTTCATCTGAAGTACGCACTAGGTTACAAAATATTAAAGAAAAGGTTACATCCCTTGATTAGCGTGTCACTCACATAGAGAAGTATCAAGCTAGATCTTCTAGAAGAAGTGATCCCTTGGATATTAGCTCTGCTCCTCCTAGTGAAGATGATGGTTCTAATGAAGAAACTAAAGAAGAAGAAGAAGAAGAAGAAGGTTCTGCTAATGAAGGCAACCAAGAAGAAGAAGAAGGTTTTGAAGAAGAAGAAAACCAAGAAGAAGAAGAAGACGACTGGGATCTTTAGGAAATACCTAGTATAGATTACAAGTTACTATGTAACTTTTTGAATGTATCTCAGATGTTTGCGTATTAGTACTTTGCCTCTTTTTGTTGTAATATCTCTTAATGTAATGTTTGGTTGTAATATTCTAGTTATGAAAACACTTTATTGTTGGTTATCAAAAAATTTTTTACTATTACTTATTTGTTCTTTTTGAATAATGACGAAGGGGGAGAAAGTATTGTGTTGTTAAGCAAAGATAAAAAGAATAAAATGTCATTATGAACTTGCTTGAATAAAGTGCTATGGTTTCTGTTTAGTTAATCTGTATTGGATGCTTGTTGTAAGGGGAAGTATTTTTTCAAGGAAACCTTTATCTTTGCTCCTTGTTTGTCATCATCAAAAAGGGGGAGATTGTTAGCCTGATTAGGCTTGTCGATCAGTTTTGGTGATAACAAACAAAAGATATTTTAACTTGGAATGTTTAAATTTTGATGTTTCAGGAAAACAAGGATCAAGTGTGGACCATCAAGATAGATAAACTAACAAGTGATTCAAAGAGAAGCTTAAAATAGCTTATTACTAGTCAAAGCATTGGAAGATAAAGCTAGCTCAGGCAAACATCCGAGGGACTTCAAAAGAAAATACAATGAAGATCTCAAACTTAGCATATAAAGTGTTAAGAAATCCAATGTAAGTACTTCAAAGTTTAAATATCTACTGAAATATATTTTGAAGCTCTTTAGGGGATCTTAATGGACTTAGAAACCTATTCAAAATAACCTGGAATAAATTTTATAAAGAATAAAAGAAAGAGAGCTAATCATTTTTTATTATTGAAAAAGAAAATTCAGAAAGCAATCTGTTCAGATGACTGAAGTTCTGATTAGATGCCTGAAGTAACATCTTCAGATGACTGAACTTCATGTTCAGATGACTGAACAATTACTTCAAACATCTGAAGATTTTCTAGTGAGAAACAGAAACTGGCAGTAGCAGTTCAGATGACTGAACCTGGACCTCAATCGTCTGAACCTGACTCTTCGGTCATTTGAACCCTATCTTCAGTCGTCTAACCCTGTGTTTAGTTCATATTTTTAAACAATTTAGGAACTTCAGATGACTAAACTCGAGTGTTCAACCATCTGAACACTGTTAACGGACAGAAATTTTAAAATTTTAAATATCCGTTGCTTAGGCTCCAACCTTTTTAAATTCTTGGGAAACACTCCAAGGAAACTTTAGCAACAAGGAAACAAGTCTGATTGCCTATAAATACATGGTTTTCTAATGCAAAGTACACCAAGTTCTGAAAATTGTTCATAAAGCTCTCTTGCTCTCAAAAGTCTCATCTTGTTCATCTCTTGCAAACTAAAAGTGCTGTGAATCTGAGATTGTTGTTCATCAATTTGTGAAGTTATATTGTTGATTTCTCATCTAGATAAAAAGGGAGTTTGGTGAAATCCATTCCTAAGCTTCAAAAGTGTATTTCATTCTTGATATTTATCTTTTGAAGTATATAGTTTTGAATTGTACTAACCTGCTCTTTGTGTGAGCATTCTTTGTACACAATCTTCTTATTGTTTCTATTATAGATTTTGGACGATTCCAGGTTGATTGGATTGTTTACCAAATGAGAATATATTGTTTGGAGAAGGCGGGCTCTAACCTTAACAAAGGAGTGATTGTAATCGGTGTTGTTCTGCCTGGTAAAGGAACTGCTATAGTGGAACCCTTTGGTATTTTTCCAAGGGTGAGGACATAGGCTATGTTGAAGCTGAACCTCGTAAAATCTTTGTGTCTTTCTTTCTTCTTTACTTATTACTTTCTGTACAATTTATTTTTGTGTGTACTAAAGTACAGATAGCAGGGCTTGAAATTAAAATCGAATGAAGACTCTTGATATTTAGAAAAGACGTTTTGATTGACCGTTTGCAGAAACCCAAAAGGGAGTACGTTGGTTAATCTGCGGAAATCTTAATTTAGAGAAGTGCAAACAAAGATTTCATTCAAAGAAGGTTGCAAACTTCTATAGGGTAGCTGATAAAAGTTCTAAAACTCTTGCATGTTTGTTTAAATTGTTTACTTTAATTGGTTGGATTGTTTATTTAAATATCAGTATCTTGAAGTGTGTTTATTAGTTGATTACTTTATTTTCTTGTTGTCATACTAATACAAGTAAGCTTTAAAAAGGGAATAAAATTTTTAAAGAACCTAATTCACCCCCTCCCCCTCTTGGGAAGCTATTCCTAATTTCACATCCACCATCACAGATCACACCACAACATATCCACAATCACAATGCATTTAGATCATATACACTATTATTTATAGGAAGAGTTTCCCAAGAATTTGGGAGTTTACATGCCCATATATGTGACGCCCCTTTGTTCTGATACCTTATGTAACTTTGCCCATTTAGCCTGGGTGTAGCTACAACTGATACCTATCATGGCACTCGCCTTACTCAGCAAGCCCTCAAGCAGAGAGTTTACCTCGCTTCAATCATACAAACTGCCACAGTTACAACACGCAAGACCTTGTTCATAGTAAATTGGTAAAACGAACTCCTCATCCCACCGCAAACTTTTTACCCCATTTATATAAATGACGATATAACGACCTCCTCATATCACTGCCAACGTTATATCGCGATTTATATCAAGTACGATATAATGACCTCCTTGTTGACTTCATGAGTCCAATCCTGTTTTGATAATGACGAATCACTTCGTATTTGATATGTGCAATGAGATTGTGAACAAGAACAATATTTAGCATGCATGAAAGGTTAGAAAGGCATGGAAGCCATGAAGATTAAAGTATATACATCTTGGTACAATCCATGGAACTAAAAGAATTGAAGAATGAAGATGCAAGCGACAAGTTCAAAATCGTCATGGGATTAGAACTGAATGTATTTACATATTTCATATGATTTAATTCGAAGCTCAAAATATACCCTAGATTGACATTAGGACTCATGCCTCTCATGAAAATCTTTAGGGGATATTTATGGACTTAAAGATTTTTTTTAGAAACCCTAAAAATATTTTATAAAAGGCCAAAGAAAAAGAGCAAAACAGATTTTTGAAACTAAAATAGAAAAACCCAGAAAATGTACTATTTAGAAGGCCGAAGTCCCTACCCAGAAGTCTGATGTGTCAACTTTAAAAGACTAAAGTCTACGCTCAGTTGTCTGAAGATTCAACTTCAGAAAACTGAAGTTTGAGCCTAGTCATCTGAAGAATTTTTTTAAAAGACCGAAGATTAAGTTCAGTCACCTGAAAATTTATTAGAGAAACACAGAAACAGATAGAAGCACTTCAGAAGACTGAACCTTGACTTCAGTCACCTAGACCCACAACTTCAAAAGTCTGAACCCCAACTTCAGACGTCTGACCCTATATCGGATTCAATTTTTTGAAGCTTTAACGAACTTCAGTCGTCTGAGCCCTAATCCACAATCGTCTGAACCTGTGGGAAGATTAAAAATATAATATTTAGCGAGAGAACACATGAGTTATTTTTTTAATCAAGTTTATCTAATGGTTTGGATTTAACCTAAGGTCAAGGTTACCTATATAATCAACCTTTAAATGCTAGTGCCCCAACTTTTGGCATAACATTGAGTGTATTGAACGTTTAGCAAAACTTGGGAGAGCATTGAACACACTGTTGAATTCTTGCTTGGGATTTCAAAGCTTATACGTCAAATCTAAGCTAAGGCTACATTGATCTTCATAAGGGCATTCTAGCGATTGTTTTGCATTCAACTTGGTATTGAGGTTTGGTAAATCGATCTGTTTGTTACTACTTATTCTCAAAGAATTTTTCATTTCAAAATCTATCATCGAATATTATTTGAGAAATTGATCTTGAGTGTACTTATATACATATAGATTGTTTTGACAAGATCACTACTTAAGATAAGTTTTGCCAATGGTTAAATATTTTTTATTCAAGTGTGTATTCATTTAAAGACTCAATACTTTCAATATTACAAAACCACTTGATTAAATATCCTTAGTACTCATAATTATATATATTATTAAGAGATATTTTATGAAAATATTATATTATGTTTTTGATCTTTGGAACACATAGCATATATATATACATATACATATACAAAGATCATATTGTGTTTTGGATATTTGAAATAAACTTATCGATCTAGATTTTTTGGAGAAAAATTGAATTACTTATTTGTATTGAGCTCATTTAGTTGGATTCAATATTTGGAGCGGAATAGTCATATTCTTTTAAACCAAGGATTATTTAAAACTCTAACTTCTCCAAAGCACTTATATAATTATTTTGGGAGATTTGATCAAAGGAAATTTTGTGAAGCATATCATTTATATAACGATTACATTGTTACATACATACTGAATTTCAAGTTTTATCATATGGATATGTGTTAGGTTTTTCATTGTACTCACTAGCTTTGTTAAAAGTAACATTGAGTTGTTTTGTAGATTTGAAATTCTATATTGTAATCACGGTTCGGGTTGTGAACCGGTTGAGGAGGAAGTTGTGCCTCTTGTAAGCAGCGGATGTAAGGGAAGCTCCATCCCGGTTAAAGGAGCAGGGATTTAGTGGAATCCTTGAGTGGGTTGCTCAAGGCGAGGATGTAGGTCGGGTTGGCTGAACCTCGTAAAAATTGTATTTGCCTTCTCTCCTCCCTTACTTTTTTTTAATTTTTGCAACGCATTTCATTACCTATCTTGCATGTGTGTATGTTGAATAACCCCACACACACTTGATAATTAATTGGGTAAAATCAAATTTATTAAGAAAATAATTTGAATCAATTTCAAATCCTTGCAATTAATTTTTTAAATATATAAATAGGGATTAAGTGGTAAATAATCTTAAAGAAGTTAAATAAACCCAATTCACCCCCTACTCTTGGGATTACACCTGAATTAGCATTTGGTATCAAAGCGGCTTTATATAGACTTAAATGTTCATTTTGTAAAAAGATCACATGGCACACATTGATGTAACTCCATTCGGTGAGGGACACTCATCCACTAGAGCGCCGATTTTCTGCGATGTAAATTACACCTATTGGAAACGTAAAATGAGTATATATCTTTTAAATGTGGATTGGAAAGTGTGGAAAATTGTTTCTAAGGGAAACCATGTTCCCATGGAAGTAGTTGATAAATTAAATGTACCCAAAACTAAAGATGGGTATACTGAAGAAGATTGAAAATCTGTGCAAATAAATGCTACTGCAATGAATTTGTTATTCTGTGCACTAGATGTACATGAATTTAATAGGGTGATAGCCTGTAACACTGCTAAATAGGTTTGAGAAAAATTAGAAGTTGCATATGAAGGTACTAAGGAAGTAAAAGATAGTATAGACATGCTTATTAGTGAATATAAGGCATTTAAAATGACGACTGATGAATCTATTCAATCAATGTACACTAGATTCACACACATCAAGAATTCTTTAAATGCTCTTGGTAAATCTTACCCTACTTATGAGTTGATCAGGAAAATACTTAGGGGACTACCACTAGTTTGGGAAGCTAAAGCTACTGCAATAACAGACGGGAAATCTCAAGGAGATGTCTGTTGATGAACTAATTGGATCGCTGATCATATATGAGCTTGCAATAAATGAAAGGAAGAATGAGCAAATTAAAACAAAGAAAACTAAAGCACTTAAGGTATTATCTCACTGCTCTAGTGAGGGAAGTGATTCAGAATCGGATGAAAACATGGCACTCATCACTAAGAAATTTGGAGAGTTTATGAGAAAGAACAAGAAATACACCAGAAAATTCAAGGGCTCAAAAATAGAAAAGGAAGAGTCAAACAGAAGGAAGCAAAACGATGATCCTCCCTTGTGTTATAACTGTGGAGAATTTGGACACATCAAGTTGGATTTTCCCCAGCTGAAGAAAGTGTCTAAGAAGAAAAAGAAGAAGAAGGCTCAAAAGGTGGGCTAGGACACTCATAATACCAGCAGTTCAGAATTTGAATCTAGTGATGACAATATTGAGAATCTATGTCTGATGGCTCACGATGACCACGAGATATGCTTAAGATTGTCCTCCTCGAAGGACAAGTGGTATATGGATAGCGGATGCTCACGACATATGATAGGAGATAAAGTTAAATTCGCATCTATCATATCCAAAGATGAAGGATTCGTTACATTGGGGATAACTCGAAAGGAAAAATCATTGGAGTTGGTAAGGTTGGTAAGGAACCTTCACTTGACATTGATAATGTGTTGTTAGTTGATGGATTGAAACATAACTTATTGAGTATGAGTCAACTATGTGATAAAGGTTATAAAGTCTCATTTGAACAAGACAAATGCACTGTAGAGAACAAATTTGAAAACAAAATATTGTTTACTGCTGATCATCATGAAAATGTATACACCACTAGCCTTGACAACCTTGCTTCTCAACATGTTACTTGTTTTTCTGCTATAAATGAGATTAGTTGGATTTGGCATAGGAGACTAGGACACACAAATATGGATTTAATATCTAAACTTGTTAAGGAAGAATTAGTTAAGGGATTGCTTAAGACTAAATTCGTGAAATATAAAATCTGTGATGCATGCCAACTAGGAAAACAAGCAAGAATGAGCTTTAAGAAGAAGAAAGTAATCTCTACTACTAGGTCACTTCAAATGCCACACTTAAATTTATTTAGTCCAAACCCAACTCAGAGCTTAGGAGGAAAATCATACGCATTCATCATAGTTGATGATTATTCAAGAAATACATGGGTACTATTTTTAGGTCACAAAGATGAAGCGAGTGAACAATTCATAAATCAATGTAAGAAAATTCAAAATAGAAAAGATTATGCTGTTACTAAAATCCGAAGTGATAGGGGTAGAGAATTTAAAAATCAAAGCATGGTAGACTACTACAATTCAGTAGGGATAGCTCATAATTTTTCAGCTCCTAGAATACCACATCAAAATGGTGTAGTTGAAAGGAAGAATATGTCTATATAAGAAATGGATAAAACTATGCTTAACGAACATAAATTACCTAAGTACTTCTGGGCTGAGGCAGTAAATACCGCGTGCTATGTTCTAAATAGAGTTTTTATTAGAACATCTCAAAATAAGACCCCTTGCGAATTATAGAATGGCCATAGACCTAACATATCATATTTTCATGTCTTTAGCTGTAAATATTTTGTGCTTAGAGACAATAAACACTTAGGAAAGTTTGATGTGAAATCAGATTAAGGTATCTTCCTAGGGTATGCCTTAGATAGTAAAGCCTACAGAGTATATAATAAAAAAAACATTAACCGTTATTGTAACATCCTCAAAATTTTCATCATATTTAAAAAAAAAAAAAAATTTCTCCAATACCTGCATGTAATGGGCACTCATATGCGGCGAAGAAACACACATAACCACTAATACATGTATATACAATACCAGAATTCAGTATTTTTAACCATAGCTACATAATACATTTCTCTTTCTAGTGTCTACTACTCAAAAAACAGAACCCTACATAAAACTTACCCTATAACTAGGGTGACCAAGTGATCACTATTCGCGAGCCTGATCTGCTTGCCTAGCTGGCTCACCTGAAAAATGGTAAAGTAATAAGGTGAGTCGACGCTCAGTAAGTGGAAATATGCTATTACTAGTGTGTGGCGACCGAGTCATAAAATAATAATATTTAAAACTGCATGATTTGGCAACTCTATAAAACACATGTATAAAACCTTAAAACATCTGTATCATCTGAGTTTTCTATCATTCATATTGCTATAACATACTATATACAATGAAAACTAAAAATCAGTATACGTATATATATAATTATGTTCTTTCCCCAAGACTTTGTATGTCATTATTTGACCTCTCATGACAGGGTTGTGCGATCTGTAGGCGAAACTTAACCTAGTCGGCCCTCCAGGTATGTCATCATACTCTACACTACCTCAGCCCAGCCAAACTGCATCCACTCCTAAGCATGAGATTGGCTGCTACCTCATCTAACCAGCCCCCTCTACCCAGTGTACTGGGGAGCTGCATCCTCTCTGAGCATGGTTAGACGGTATCCACGCACTATCTGAGATATGTGGTTGCATTCTATCTGTATATAGCAACGGTACCGTGCTCTATAAACTGTATCTGTCTGTAATAACTCCACAAGGATCTGATACCATATAAGTACATCTATATATATATATCTTTGCAGTTTTCATTATGTTTCCAAAATAATCATACGCTATAATTTTGTACTGTAAAATCTGAGTAACTGTAGCATCTCGATGCTATAACTGTATAATCTGTCTTTATAATCTGTGTGTTATGGTATTCAGGAAAACATAACATTTGGTGAAACTATGATATACTGAATTGAATAAAATCTATATAGATCTACATCAGATAAATATCTACTCAGGCCACACAACATTAAAACATTCATTCTATAAAAACAGCATATTAATTGCTATATATGTGTCTATGAAAACTCTGTTAATATTCTTAAAACCCTAGCATAGCATATTTCCCTCACCTTAACTCTGAATAAATTGTGGCTCTATACTCACAAGGTTCTTAACTCAATATCTTGAAAACACAATCCCCCAGAACAAAATATCAGTATTTTCTTACCTACAACATTTGTTATAACTAAGGGAAAGGCAAATACTAAATAAAATGTCTTACCCTGAGATTGGGACAAAATCCAACCCAACTCTTCCAACGATAAGCTCCAGCAGACTTGTAAAGAACTTTGCCAAGAGCATTGTGGTAGCCTCAGATCTTCGATCCGGTAAGAAATAGGCCCAGAAACGAAGAGAGAAGTGAGAGAGGGACGAAGAGAGAGAGAGAGAGAGAGAGAGAGAGAGAGAGAGAGAGAGGAGCACTGGAAATGGATAAAAATATGAGTTTTAGCTATTTATAGGGTCAGATTTTTCGATGAGACATGTCACCTCATCGACGAGTCCTTTAGTAAATTCGTCGACGAATCTTACCCTTTGTCGACGAAATTCAGTGTAGCCCAAATCCGTCTCTCGGTATTTTCTCGTCGATGAGGTGTAGCTTTGTCAACAAGTTCCCTTATGCACTCGTCGATGAAGCCTGCTGCTTCCTTTCGTTTTTGTTTCCATTTTCCTCTTTCTTAATATTTAAATATCATTATTTTTTGGGTCGTTACATTCTCCCCTCCTTATAAAATTTCATCCTTGAAATTTACTATCTGTATCTCCATCTATACACTCCATCATTCCATAAAAAAAAAAAAAAGGATCTACTTATTTTATTACTTGCCCTCACTTATGGCGAAGGAATACTGTGGTTACATTTATATTCTGGGAAATTACACATATAAAACTAAAAACTATCTACTAACTAAAATCTATACATATACCTGCAAAAGAAACCTATCTAACTATTTTGCTTTACCTGAGTACCTCTATACCTCTTGGAACAACTACGGGTATTTCTGTCTGATCTGCTCATCGAGCTCCCAAAAAGCTTCCGCTATAGCGTGATTCTTCCACAAAAATTTTACTAACTGTATTTCTTTAGTGCATAAAATCTGAACCTTTCTGTCCAAAATATATACTAGTACTTCTTCATATGCTAATGAATCTTTAAGCTCTATCTTTGCATAGCTAATAATGTGGGATGGGTCTGGGACGTATTTCTTTAACATGGCAACATGGAACACGTCATGGATTCGAGCCAACGCTGGCGGCAAAGTGATTACGGGTCAAAACTGCTTAATTGGGCATCTTAACCCGGGCTTTTCGGTTTATATTTTTAATTAAATGTCCAAAATTGTCCAATATTTTAATAAAATTCCAAAATCATCATTCTTGAACTTTATTGCACTATTTATGAAGTTTTGGTAATTTTTTTGTCGCAGGAAAATTCCCGAGAATCAAAACCGACACCTGTTCATATTTCATACATAACTTTTCCATCCGAGCTCCGATTGATAAGATTCAAATTTTTGGAGAAAGATAAAAAGATTATCTACAACTTTCGTGTTTTGAGTTTTGTGAGATAGGGGCTCCAGAAGAGCATAATTTGCGACGAATAGAGAACAAATAAAATGAGAAAAAAATATATATATAAATGGGTATTTGATGTGACCCGGCCATGCATGGCCGGGTCGGGTTGGGTAATCCGGGTCATAGGGTTTTTCCCCATCCCCTTTAAATATTCTCTTCCTCCTCCTTCTTTTGGGAAGGCAGCCCGTGAGGGCTCTCCTCTCCTCTCCTCTTCTTCTTCTTCTTCTTCTTCTCCTTCTCTTCCCCTGTCCCTTCTCTTTTCCTAGCTGTTCTCTGCTCTCTCTTTTGCCCATTCTCCCATTTTATTCCTATATTTATTTTTTTTCTTCTACTCTCTCGTATTTCCAGCCTTTTAGTTTTTTTTTTTTCCCTTTTCTCTTATCTCTTCCCTTCCCCTTGCTTCCCTGCTCCCTTGCTGCAACTCCCTCTGCCCATGAACACACAGCCGCTGCAACTGCTGAAGGAAGGCCACAACTGCTGCCCTTTTGCTTTGCTGTGCTGTTTCCCTTTGTTGCTGCTCCAGATTTCCAGCCACCTGCTGCCGTGAAGACCCAAGACCTCTCCAGCACAAGCCTCTGCTCCACTCTCCTTCAAACTGCGACATCAACACAACCTCAACCTCAGCAGCTCCACTTCCTTGCCTGCAACTCCACAGCTGCCTCACCACACCAGTAAAGCTAGACCAGCAGCTGCCCTCTCCAGCAGATCCTCACGGTTCTTCCACAGCAGCCGTGAACACAGCCGCCCATCCTCTGTTTTCTTTATCTCTCTCTCCCTTTGCTTTTCTTTTATTTCTTCTCTTATTATTAAGTTGGTTATGATTAATGTTTTTATTGAAGTTAATTGGAAAAAAAAATTGATCTTGACTGATATTGTATTTCAATTATTTATTTGAATTCTCAAGTAATTTTAGTAGTGAATTTTTATTCGTTTTAATTTAATTATTTTTATTCGTAATTTTTTTGTTAAAGGTTTGATTTTTATTGTTTTACGTATGTGTTTGATTGAGTTTTTATTAGTGCGTGTTTTAATTTCGTATTCAAAGTTATTGTCTTTAGTTAGCGTGAGTTTTGATACTTGCTTAAGTAGACTAGGATTTCCATACTTGTTTTTTTTTATTGCAAGCATGAGTGGCTAAGTTCAGTAACTCGGGTTGTGGGTCGATGTCGTTTGCGTTTCATGGTTTATTAGTTTCCCTAAAATATCATTGTTAAACTTTTATTTGGTTAAAACTGAAAATTGAAGGCATCGTTGATAAATCACTAGCTCTTGTTTCTTGTTTTGTTGTTGACGTTAGGCACATCAAAACCTTGATTTAATCTAGGATTTTCATCAACTAATTTTACACGAAATTCGGTTGATGCTTAATGAGAGTTTATATTTTCTTCCGTTTGGATGTGGCAACTTTACTCGAGTTTAGTAATAAAATTTCATCTTATTAATGCCTTGATTGGATTAACAAGAAGAGGAGTACGGCCTAGGGAATTAATAAACGATGGAAGCAAGTAGACATTGACCCGTAACCCGAGTATTTGGTAAATTGTTTCAATTAATCTATTTAATTTGATTGCGTTAGTAGGTTTACATTTTTGGAGAATTGATAAAATTTCAATTTCATTTTGATAGTTTACTCAACCTTCTCCCTCTTTGTTTATTGTTTTTAAAATCATAAAAGACCAAAAATATTTTCAACTTACATTTTACAGCAACAGGATTTCACTAAACTTTCGCAAATACTTTGATGCTCAGTGGTCCCTGTGGAATACGATCCTGGACTCATCCTTGATACAACTTGACACTTCTGCACTTGGAAGCATAACTCAGAACGAGTCACAAAGTTAGCCTATAGGCAACTGACCCTATTCTCTCAAGTATCTCAAAAGGACCAAAATACCTAGGGTTCAACTTGCCCTTCTTTCCAAACCTCATAACTCCTTTCATAGGAGCTATCTTCAAAAATACTCTATCTCCCACATCAAACTCGAACTTTCGACAATGAGTGTCTGCATAGCTTTTCTGCCGACTCTATGTTGTACTGATTCTTTCTCTAATTAATCAGACTTTGTCAGATGCCTGTTGTATTATCTCGGGGCCCAAAACTCGCCTTTCACCTACTTCGTCCTAGAAGAGAGGAGAACGACATCTTCTACCATACAATGCCTCGTATGGAGCCATGCCAATATTAGCCTAATAGCTATTATTATAAGCAAATTCAACTAACGGCATAAACTAAATCCAACTACCTCCAAAATCAAACACACAAGCACGAAGCATATCCTCTAACATTTGAATTGTCCTCTTAGTCTGACCATCTATCTGGGGATGAAAAGCAGTGTTAAAAGCTAACTGTGTACCCATAGCCTCCTAAAAACTTTTCCAAAATCATGAAGTAAACCAAAGATCTCAGTTCGAGACTATGGATACCGGTACTCCATGAACCCGAACTATCTCCTGAACATATATCTCTGCCAGTCTGTCCACGGAATAACCGATTTTAATAGGGATGAAATGAGCAGTCTTTGTCAGACAATCTACAACCACCCAAATCGCGTTCAGTCCCGGTCGCACTGGTGGTAACCCCGTAACGAACTCCATCAAAACGTGGTCCCATTTCCATTATGGAATGAACAGTGGCTGCAAGTGTCCTGCTAGTCTCTAGTGCTCAGCTTTAACCTGCTGACACGTTAATCATTGCTGAACAAATTCGGCTATCTCCCTCTTCATTCCACTCCACTAGAAATACTCTCGCAGATCCCTGTACATTTTAGTACTGCTGGGATGGACCGTGTATAGGGATCTGTGAGCCCCTTCCAATATAGTCCTCCTGATCTCAGTATCTGCAGGAACACATGGCCTAGTACGAAATTACAGAGCTCCATCATTTGATATGCTGAACTCCTTACCTTGACCATCACGTACTCTAGCCATCACCGCTGCCAACTCTGCGTCATCACCCTGAGCTGCCTTAATCCTCTCGTAAAGTGTAACCTGAACCACTAGGATCGCAATAGCTGCCTGAGGACTCTCCTCCACCAATTCTATACTGAGCCTCTCCAAATCCACTAGAATCGAGTGCTGAATCTTCATAGTTGCCAGTATGGATCCCCCTGATTTTTGACTCAGAGCATCTGCCACTACATTTGCTTTTCCTGGGTGGTAACTAATCATGCAATCATAGTATTTAATAAGCTCTAGCCACCTTTTTGCCTCATATTCAATTCTTTCTGAGTAAAGAAATATTTCAAACTCTTATAATCCATGAAAATCTCGCTCTTTCCACCATATAAATAATGCCTCCAAATCTTGAGAGCATACACCACTACAGCAAGTTCTAAATCATGGACAGGATAATTCTTCTCATATTCTTTAAGCTGCCTAGACGCATATGCAATAACCCTGTCGTGCTGCATCAACACGCATCCAAGACCCTTCAAAGAGGCATCATTTTACATCACAAAACAGTCCTCCCCTGATGGAATAGCCAGTACCGGAGCTAAAACTAACCGCTGCTTTAACTCTTGAAAACTCTGCTCCGGTCATCAATGCATTCAAATTTGACATTTTTTCTCGTAAGTCGTGTTAATAGACCCGATAGGTTGGAGAAACCATCCACAAAGCGTCGGTAATAACTTGCTAACCCTAGAAAACTCTTGACTTCCTGAACATTTCTAAGCCTCTCCCAATTCACCACTGCCTCTATTTTACTCGAATCAACTGATACACCTGCTTCTGAAATCACGTGGCCCGGAAATGTGACCTGTTTTAACCAAAACTCACACTTCTTAAATTTTGCATATAATTTCCTTTCCCTTAATACCTGCAACACCAATGTCAAATGATTCTCGTGGTCCTCAAAACTCCTCGAGTAGACCAGTATATCATCAATAAACACAACCATGAATTGGTCCAAATACTGGTGGAACACCCGATTCATCAAATCCAAATGGCATCACTAAAAACTCGTAATGCCCATACTTGTTACGAAATGCGGTCTTCGAAATGTCCTCTGCTTTAACTTTCACTTCATAGTAACCTAACCGCAGATCAATCTTAGAGTAAACCTGGGTCCTCTGGGGCTGATCAAATAAATCATCGATCCTAAGGAGAGGATATTTATTCTTGATTGTCAATTTATTTATCTCCCTCTAATCGATGCACAACCTCATGGTTCCATCTTTCTTTTTCATGAACAGAACTGGTGCACCCCAAGGCGACACACCGGGCCTGATAAAACCCTTATCTAGTAATTCCTGTAGCTGATCTTCTAGTTCTTTCAAATCGACTGGTGCTATACAGTACGGTGCTTTAGATACTGGTGCAGATCCCGGCAACAAGTCTATAGTGAACTCAATCTCATGATCGAGTGGCAAACCAGGCAATTCTTCTAGGAATACATCTAGGAATTCCCGCACTACTGGTATGTCATCTTGTCCTAATTCTTCTTTTGGCAATTCTTTTATGTAAGCGAAATACCCCTGGCAATCACCCTGTAACAATCTCCTCACCTGAATAGCCGACACTAGTTGTGGTGAGACACATACACGTGAACCTGCGAATTTGAATTTTAACTCGCCTGGGGGTCTAAAAATCACCTCCTTCATATGACAATCAATACTTGTGTGATAAGTTGCTAACCAATCCATGCCCAGTATCACATAAAACCCCTGCATACCTAGGACGACAAGATCGGCTTACAGCACTCTCTTCTGAATACTTACTGGAAAATTCCGAAGTACCCTCCTGCATCTAACACAGATCCCATCGGCATACCCATAAATAGTTCTACATCTAGTAGCTGAGCCTCTACCCCAATTATTCTGACATACCCCTCCGATATAAAGGAATGAGTGGCACCTGTATCAAACAAAACAATAATTGTATATGGTAAAGCAGTAAGGGTACCTGTGACCACGTCTCCAGCCGTTTTAGCGTCTTTCGGTGTCAATGCATAGACCCTCGTCGGTGCAGTGTTTCTCTGCTGACCTCCGCAGGGTGCCTGGTATCCTCCCCGAAATGGCCTAGGAGCCGGTACATAACTTGGTGTCATCTGACAGGATCGAGCCTTATGACCGGGTCTCCCGTAGCGGTAGCAAACATTCTCCCCAAATCGACATTCACCTAGGTGTCTCTGTCCACATCTAATACAAATGGCGAGAGGCTGATTACCCTAAGATCCACCCTGCTCTACCATCTGTCTCTGATCTCTGCCAGATCTACCTCTCCTCCAAGGGCCTCTGCTGGGACTCGCCTGAAAACTCAAGGGTGCGGCCCTCTTCTTCTGACTCTATGTCTTAATCTCTTTCGGTAAATTTTCCTCTACTATAATGGTCCTATCAACCAACTCTGTAAAATCCTAGATCCTCAGTACCGCCACCTGCCTGTAGATATCTCGCATCAAATTCCTCTCAAACATTCTAGCCTTCTTCACTTCATCGGAGACGATATATGGGCAGAAACGCGAGAGCTCGATAAATCTTGCCACGTACTATTGGACTGTCATTGACCCCTGAGACAGATTCAAAAACTCTTGAATTCGGGCCTCTCTAACAAAATAGGATAATACCTATCAAAGAATATATCCCTGAAATAGGCCCAGGTCATCGGCACTGGAGTCGTCCTCTGCTCTTCCGATATTCTAGTGGTTGTCCATCATCTCTCAGCCTCCCCTGCCAGTCTATACATAGCGTACATAACTCTCTGCTCGTCGGTGCAGTGAAATACTGTCAAAATCTTCTCTAACTCCTGCACCCAGTTCTCCACAACTGCAGGATCGGTCGCTTCAGATAAAGTTGGCAAATTTATCTTCATAAATTTCTCTATGGTACATCCCTGAGCTGAGGATGGACCGCCCTGCTCTCTAGAGCTCCGCACTATCTCAACCATAACTTGCTGAGCCACACTACGTAGCACAGTATCTGAATCCCCACCTGCTGCGCCAAAAGGACCAGCTCCATCATCCCCACTGGTGTGAGCGCTATTGCCTCCTAGGTCCATCCTGCAAACACATAGAACACTGTTTCAAAATTCTATCTTCCTATAGACCCAACTTATTTAACTAAAACTCCAAATCCTCTATTAACTATCCCTCCTGATTCTAGCCTCAAAATCCACTCCTACAACCCAAACACATGACTCGTTGACAGTTTACAATGGTTTTCCTGAAATCATCACCCCAGGAAAAACAAAGAAATAATCATGAAATCTCGTATCCAAATCGCAGAAAAAAACCTCAAATATTTTTCCTATATTTTGGTATTATTTTCCGCTGCACTCTAGAGTCTACAGAACCTAACAACCTAGGCTCTGATACCAAAATGTAACATCCTCAAAATTTTCACCATTTTTTTTAAGAAAAAAAAATTTCTCCGATACCTGCATGTAATGGGCACTCCTATGCAGCGGAGAAACATACATCACATAACCACTAATACATGAATATACAATACCAGAATTCAGTATTTTCAACCATAGCTACATAATACATTTCTCTTTTTAGTGTCTACTACTCAAAATACAGAACCCTACATAAAACTTACCCTATAACTAGGGTGACCAAGTGATCACTATCCGCGAACCTGATCTGCTCGCCTAGCTGGCTCACCTGAAAAATGGTAAAGTAATAGGGTGAGTCGACGCTCAGTAAGTGGAAATATGCTATTACTAGTGTGTGGCGACCGAGTCATAAAATAATAATATTTAAAACTGCATGATTTGGCAACTCTATAAAACACATATATAAAAGCTTAAAACATCTGTATCATCTGAGTTTTCTATCATTCATACTGCTATAACATACTATATACAATGAAAACTAAAAATCAGTATACATATATATATATATATATATATATATATATAACTGTGTTCTTTTCCCGAGACTCTGTATGCCATGATTTGACCCCTCATGACAAGGTTGTGCAGCCCGTAGGCGGGGCTTAACCTGGTCGGCCCTCCAGGTAAGTCATCATACTCTATACTACCTCAACCCGGCCAAACTGCATCCACTCCTAAGCACGGGACTGGCTGCTACCTCGTCTAACTAGTCCCCTCTATCCAGTGTACTGGGGAGCTGCATCCTCTCCGAGCACGGTTAGACGGTACCCACACACTATCTGAGATATTTGGTTGCACTCTATCTGTATATAGTAATGGTACTGTGCTTTGTAAACTGTATTTGACTATAATAACTCCACAGGGATCTGATACTATATAAGTATATCTATATATATATATATATATATATATGTATATATCTTCGCGGTTTTCATTATGTTTCCAAAATAACCATACGCTATAATTATTTATTGTAAAATCTGAGTAACGATAACATCTCGATGCTATAACTGTATAATCTGTCTTTATTATCTGTGTGTTATGGTATTCAGGAAAACATAACATTTGGTGAAACTATGATATACTGAATTGAATAAAATCTATATAGAACTACATCACATAAATATCTACTTAGGCCACACAACATTAAAACATTCATTCTATAGAAATTGCATATTAATTGGTATATATGTATCTATGAAAACTCTATTAATATTCTTAAAACCCTAGCATAGCATATTTCCCTTACCTTAACTCTAAAAAAGCCCCTATAAAATTCAGTGTAGCGCCCCGAACCCTTAAACCCGGGTCCGGCGCGTTATACCTAATAATCCATAATAAATTAACATAGAAATATACCATTTTCTTTTTCTATTTCCCAGTAATGCTATAAAAACCTTGAGCTTCAAAGCTCGATCTCGAGAAAATCCTGAAAAAAGATAAATTCATATTTGGGTGAGACACATCTCAGTAAGGGAAGAAACCATATATTAAACAGAGTGTGACCAACATGAGTTTATTTATAACATAAGATTTAAAATTTGAAAATCATTAACATAATTTCTGAAATCATTCCCTAATCCTAATCAAACACATACAAATGTTTAACCCACGAGATTACCCGAGGATAGGGGTGATTACCTGCCCATACAAGTAGCACCCCTTTGCTCTGATACATTTAGCAACCCGAAGGTCACAATTTAAGCATACCAGGGCACTCACCTTACTCAGTAAGCCCTCAAGTGTTAGATTAATCTTGTACTCACACCGTTCAACAATAGCTTATAGGCAAAGGCCCTAAGGATAGGGAAATCTACCCGCCCATACAAGTAGGTTCCCTCTGCATTAGTACATTATGCGGCTACTGCCACATCTGTAGCTACTAGTGCACTCGCCTTACTTAGCAAGCCCTCAGGCGAAAGGTACGCCTCGCCCAATCATAACATGTTCTACGTACATACATACTTCTTATATCATAATACATCATTCTTTTCTGTCATTATACATTCATGCACATTCATTCCTGTTCATAACTTAACGTTGCATTTCGTTTCACTTTAAGTGACTCTTTCTCATTTACATCATTTACCTTTTTCATTTCATTTCATTGCCATTTCATCGTCATTTCATTGCATAAAATTTCATTTCATTACTTCGTACTACAATTGGTATTTAGCCATCATCAGTTAGTCTACGTAGAAATGTGCTAGATCTGCTAACACAGCTCCTTTTAGCTGTCATCAGTTAGTTTACACAGAAGTGTGCTAGATCTGCTAACATGGCTGTCTTTCAGCAGTCTTACATTTACATGGTTGCATTTAACATACACAGGCAACATTGTCCATATCATATTTTATTCTCATTGTTTTACTTACTTAGCCTGCATCTCATACATTTAACATATATTTACACAAATTCTCATGCCACACAATTTAACAGTAAAATTCATACACTGCCTGTAAAATAAGCCAACCAACATTTAATGTTTATATACTGAAAATACATTTCATTTCTTACTTAATTATTCTAAAAATATTTCTCACTTTCATCAGTTCATTTACGTATATACATATCTAATAAACAACCCTAAACTCGAAGGAAATATAATTTAAACAGTTGACATTTTACCTATATCGAAACATATACATGTACATATAACACAATTTATTTTTTCATTAAATTCATAAAAATTCTGATTTAATAGATATTTTTCTCCTTACTTGGTTTCTTGAACTATGCCAACAGGGACTCCGAAAAATACCTGCGGCGCTCACTCGGATCCTGAAATTAAATTCCTAGTTCCAATAAATTATTCCTGAATAAAATATTAATTTAATACTTCCTAGGCCTTTAAATACCCAATAAATAATTATTTCCTTAAATTTAGCCAAATTCTCAAATCTCACTTTCGCTTTGGAGTAGGGCCTAGAAAATCCAAATTGAAAAATTACCTATGTCAAAATGACGATGATGACAACTAGGACCCCGTGGTGGTGTTCGTTCGTCGATTTAACCACATATTAACGGAAAAATTGAGAAAATAGAAAAAAAATTACCTTTCCCCAGGAGCAGTGCCTAAGTCGTTCCCATGAAAAATCTGCTCCAGTAGAAATGTCGGCAGCGGAACCAGGATTCCAACAGCACCTTCCGTTTCCCGATCCATCGCAAACTCGCCGAGTAATTGAGAGAAGGAGAGAGATGGAGACGAACGCAGGAAAAATATTTTACAGGGGGGGCGTGCAGTTCTTCTTCTTTCTTCTTCTTTCTTTCTTCTCTTCTTATCTCTTCTGTCAGATTCTTTATATATACATATTAAACTTATACTTTTCATATATATATATATATATATATATATATATTATAATAACTTACTTATATATATCATTCTAATTAGTTTTTTTTTTTTTAAATCCAATGTAAAAATATTTAATTTAATTACTAATTATTTAATTTATCTTAATTTAATTTAATTTCTTTATTTTAATTTTTTTTCTTTTCCCATGTCATTCCTTTTATTTATTTATCTGTTATTTTATTTATCTTTTTTTTTCAAATTATTTTAATCTTTTTAAATTTTCGAGTCTTTACATTCTAGCTATATACTCGTAGGGTTCCTAGCTCAATATCCTGAAAACACAATCCCCCAGAACAAAATATCAGTATTTTCTTACCTACAACATTTCTTATAATTAAGGAAAAGGCAAATACTGAATAAAATATCTTACCTTGAGATTGGGACGAAATCTAACCCAACTCTTCCAACGATCAGCTCCGGCAGACTTGCAAAAAACTTTGCCAGGAGCGTCGTGGTAGCCTCAGATCTTCGATCCGGCGAGAAATAGGCTCGAAAACGAATAGAGAAGTGAGAGAGGGACGTAGAGAGAGATAGAGAGAGAGGAGCGCTGGATATGGATAAAAATCCGAGTTTTAGCTATTTATAGGGTCAGATTCATCAATGAGACACGTCACCTCATCGACGAGTCCTTCAGTAAATTCATCGACGAAATTCAGAGTAGCTCAAATTCGTCTCTCGGTATTTTCTTCTCGACAAGGCGTACCTTTGTCGATGAGTTCCCTTATGCACTCATCGACGAACTCCCTATGTTCGTTGACGAGGACCTGTGGAAAATCTTTCGAGTTATTTTTCCAAAATGCAATGTTGTCGATGAATGCAAAGCGTTCGTCAACGAAGCCTGCTGCCTCTTTTCATTTTTGTTTCCATTTTCCTCTCTCTTAATATTTAAATATCATTATTTTTCAGGTCCTTATAGTTATAGAATCCATTCATGTAGTATTCGATGAGTCAAACCCCTTCTTTAAAAGGATTGTTAAAGATGAAATTAAGATAAATAAGGAATTTGAAAAAATTGTCCACTAAAAATGATTCAGAAAAGAGAAATGAAATTAAGAAACCATCTACTGAAATTAATCAAATGGAAAATGAGGTTAATGAACTACCTAGAGAATGGAAGTACATAAAGAGTCATCCCATTGATCAAATAATAGGTGAACCAATACATGGAGTAGCCACATGATCCTCACTTTGGAATATGATTAGTCATTTTGCCTTTCTATCTCAAGAAGAACCTAGGAATGTGAGTGAAGCAATTGAGGATGAATCTTGGGTGATGTCCATGCAAGAAGAGTTAAACCAGTTTGAGAGAAATAAAGTATGGACATTAGTTCCTAGACTTGAGGATAAGACAATTATTGGAACAAAATGGATATATAAGAACCAGAAAGATAAACATGGAACAGTTGTTAAAAAAAATATGGAAAGACTAGTAGCTCAGGGATATAACTAGGAAGAAGGAATAAATTTAAAAGAAACCTTTGCACTTGTAGCTATAATGGAAGTTATTCGAATGCTTTTAGCTTATGCTGCTTTTAAGGATTTCAAGCTGTATCAAATGGATGTCAAAAACGCATTTTTAAATGGCTATATAAGTGAAGAGATATATGTAGAACAACCCCTAGGTTTTGAAAACCATAAGTATCCAAAACATGTTTATAGACTAACTAAAGCCTTGTACGGTTTAAAGCAAGCTCCTAAAGCTTGGTATGAAAGGCTAAGCGGTTTTCTACTAGATAATGGATTTATCAAAGGGAGGATAGATACAACAATTTTCATAAAGTCTAAGAAAGATGACATGCTCCTAGTTCAAGTATACGCAGATGATATCATATTTGGAGCAACAAATAAAAACTTGTGCAATGAGTTTGCAAGCACTATGCAAAATGAATTTGAGATGAGCATGATGGGTGAACTAAATTTCTTCCTAGGACTTCAAATCAAACAAGCGAAACTTGGAATTTTTATAAATCAATCGAAGAACATTAGAGATCTGCTCAAAAATTTTAATATGGAAAATGGAAAAATACTAGGGACACCTATGAGTTCTTCTTTGAAATTAGACAAAGATGAACAAGGTATACCAGTAGATGTCAAACTCTATTGTGGAATGGTCGGTAGCTTACTATACCTGACTGCCAGCAGACCTGGCATAATGTTTAGCGTATATTTGTGCGCAAGATTTCAGGTTGCACCAAAAGAGTCACATTTGTTAGCTGTCAAACAAATACTTAGATACCTGATAGGAACCGTGGAACTTGGGTTATGGTATCCTAAGTATACATCTTTTGAGATTATCAGCTACTCAGATGCTGATTTTTCTGGTAGCAAAGTGGATAGAAAGAGCACGAGTGGCACATGTCATTTCTGAGGACATTCGTTAGTCTCTTGGTTTTCCAAAAAGCAGAATTCAGTTGCTCTTTCCACAACTGAGGCAGAATACGTAGCAGCGGGAAGTTGTTGTGCTCAAACACTATATATGAAGCAACAACTGACAGATTTTGGATTAAGCTATAAAACAATTCCTATAAGATGTGACAATACGAGTGCAATAAACATCTCAAAGAATCTTATATTACTTTCACGAACTAAACATGTAGAAATAAGATATCATTTTCTTCGTGATCATGTGCAAAAAGGAGATGTGACACTTGAGTTTGTATGCACAGATGAATAATGGGCAAACATATTCACGAAACCACTTGCGAAGGATAGGTTTATCCAAATTAGGCGTGAATTAGGCTTGATGCATAGTCAAGAGGTTGCCTAGATTTATATTAGATGACATAATTCAGGGGGAGCAACGTCACTTAATATTTTACAATTGGTTAAAAATTTTAAATTTCGACTCATTTGTTCCCATTTGGAATCGCATTTTTTCAACATTTAGTATTAAACTCATATCATGATAAGAGCATATTAACTTACACATGTTAATTGTCACATAATCTTTGAACTTTAGTGACTGTTTTTGCTTATCCATGTCGACGAAATTTGTCACACTGCGTATGTTCACATTGCAATTTAAGTCAATAACACAGCTTTCTGCATTAGCAAGGGGGAGAAGTAAAGTGAATTAACACAGGGAGACACATTTTACAGTACAATTTTTAAACTCTGACGGTTGAATAATTTTAAAAATTTAAGATTTAAAGGAGGATAAGAATATAAGGTTATGTCCACTCATGTTTTGTTATACACCTTTTTGTTGATGTCAAAAGGGGGATAAGAATATCAAGTTATAGCAAAAATAGTTGAAAAAACTAATTGTGTGTGAGCATATTTCATATTGCTACATATTTGTTTGTGCATTATTTGAGGGGGAGCCTTGTTAGGCGTAACCCATTATATATTTTTGCTCGTGTATTTGTCTTCATCAACAAGGGGGACATTGTTGACTCCATAAGTCCAACCCAATTTTGATAATGACAAATCACTTGGTATTTGATCTATGCATTGAGATTGTGAACAGAAACAATATTTAGCATGCACGGAAGGCTAGAAAGGCATGAAAGCCATGAAGATTAAAGTATATACATCTTAACACAATCCAAGGAACTAAAAGAGTTGAATGCAGCAAGTTCAAGATTGTCATGGGAATGGGTATTTAGAACTGAATGTATTTACATATTTCATATGATTTAAATCGAAACTCAAAATATACCCTAGACTAACCTTAGGACTCATGCATCTCATGAAAATCTTTAGGGGATATTTATCGACTTAGAGATTTTTTTTAAAACCCAGAAAAATATTTTATAAAAGAGCAAAGAAAGAGAGCAAAATATATCTTTGAAACTAAAATGAAAAAAACCAAAAAGTGTACTATTCAGAAGACTGAAGTCCCTGCCCAGAAGTCTGAAGTGTCAACTTTAGATGGCTGAAGTCAATGCTCAATCGTCTGGAGATTCAACTTCAGAAGACTAAAGTTTAAACTCAGTCGTCTAAATAATTTCTTCAGAAGGTTTAGTCGTCTAAAGATTTATTAGAGAAACACAAAAATAGGCAGAAGCACATTAGAAGACTGAACCTTAACTTCAGTTGTCTGAACTCGCAACTTCAGAAGTCTGAACCCCAACTTCAGACGTTTGACCCTATGTCTAGTTCAATTTTTTGAAACTTTAAGGAACTTCAGTCATCTGAGCCCTAATCCTCAGTTGTCTGAACCTACGGGAAGATTAAAAATTTAATCTTTAGCGAGAGAACACGTGAGTTATTTTTTTAATCAAGTTGATCTAATGGTTTGGATTTATCCCAAGGCCAAGGTTACCTATATAATCAACCTCTAAACCCTAGTGCCCCAACTTTTGGCATAAGATTTAGTGTATTGAACGTTTAGCACAACTTGGGAGAGCATTGAACACACTGCTGAATTCTTGCTTGGGATTTCAAAGCTTATACGTCAAATATGAGCTAAGGCTACATTGATCTTCATAAGGGCATTCTAGCTATTATTGTGCATTCAACTTGGTATTAAAGTTTGGTAAATCAATATGTTTGTTACTACTTATTCTCAAAGAGTTTTTCATCTCAAAATCTATCATTGAATATTATTTGAGAAATTGATCTTGAGTGTACTTATATACATATAGATTGTTTTGACAAGATCACTACTTGAGATAAGTTTTGCCAATGGTTAAATATTTTTGATTCAAGTGTGTATTCATTTAAAAACTCGATATTTTCGATATTACAAAATCACTGATTAAATATCCTTAGTGCTCATAACTATATATATTATTAAGAGATATTTTCTGAAAATATTATATTATGTTTTTTATCTTTGGAACACATATCATATATACATATATGCATATATATACATATACAAAGATCATATTGTGTTTTGGATATTTGGAATAAACTTATCGATCTAGAGTTTTTGGAGAAAAATTGAATTACTTATTTGTATTGAGCTCATTTGGTTGGATTCAATATTTGGAGCGAAATAGTCATATTCTTTTAAACTAAGGATTATTTAAAACTCTAACTTCTCCAAAGCACTTACTTATATAATTATTTTGGGAGATTTGATTAAAGGAAATTTTGTGAAGCATATCATTCATATAACGATTACATTGTTACATACATATTGAGCTTCAAGTTTTATCATATGGATATGTGTTAGGTTTTCCATTGTACGCACTAGCTTTATTAGAAGCAACATTGAGTTGTTTTGTAGATTTGAAATTCTATATTATAATCACGGTTCGGGTTTTGAACTGAGTGAGGAGGAAGTTGTGCCTCTTGCAAGCAACAGATGTAAAGAAAACTCCATCCCGGTTAAAGGAGTAGGAATTTAGTGGAATCCTTGAGTGGGTTGCTCAAGGCGAGGACGTAGGCCGGGTTGGCTAAACCTCGTAAAAATTGTATTTGTCTTCTCTCCTTCCTTACTCTTTTTAATTTCCATAATGCATTTCATTACCTATCTCGCATATGTGTATGTTGAATAATCCCACACGCACTTGATAATTAATTGGGTAAAATCGAATTTATTGAGAAAATAATTTGAATCAATTTCATATCTCTGCAATTAATTTGTTAAATATATATATATATATATATATATATAGGAATTAAGTCGTAAATAATCTTAAAGAAGTTAAATAAACCCAATTCGCCCCCCCCCCCCTCTTGGGATTACACCTGAATTAACACTCCTCATATCACTACCAACGTTATATCGCAATTTACATGAACAACAATACCATACCATAATATTTCAGTTAAATACACCCCAGCAATCACATCACTTCCACAATTACACCACACACGACCTTGTTCATGGTAATTCAGTAAAACGAACTCTTCATTCCACTGCCAATGTTTTACCCCATTTATATAAATGACAATATAACGACCTCTTTATATCACTGCTAACGTTATATCGCAATTTACATGAACAACAACACGACAAACATATAAATTAAATACACCGCAACAATTAACATATCAATTAAATATACCACAACAACTAACTTATCAATTAAATACACCACAGCAATCACATTCAGTTTATTATATATAAAAACAAATTAATCTCATGGCACACGATTTGAGTATTAATCATACTTGAATAAACTATCTGTAGAAAATATAACATAATACCCAAAACCTTTATTTTCATCTGTTTAATTCATTCAAAAAAAAATCCTTTACAACACACACACAGATATATATAAAATCCAAAACTATCATTTTCATATGCCTGAATAATTCAGAAAAATCATATATTAAATCTCCACAATTTATTTAAATTCCAAAATATTCCCAAAAATCTGATTTAATCAAATACTACAACTTAGTCAATTAATTTTGAAAATAACAATTATTATAAAATCCCTAGGCTCACAAACACCAGTTTAATTAACTCATAATAATAGTAATAATACAAAATCCAATTTCCATATGCCAGAATATTCAGAAATATATATATAATTCCTGCAATCTCATATTACAATTTAATCGGTTAAACTATAAAAATTCTTGACATAATTTATTCCCCTTACCTCACCCCAGGAGTGGTGCCTACGACGCTCCTACGACAAATTCACCCTGGTTAAAATGTCGGTGGCAGAATAGGATCCCAGTAGTATTTTTCATTTTTTGATCGGCGCACGTTTGACCAAGAAAATCGAGGAGAGAGAGAGAGCGAGAGGATGAGAGAGAGAGAGAGACTGAGAGAGAGGGAGAGAGAGAGAGAGAGAGAGAGAGAGAGAGAGAGAGAGAGAGAGAGAGAGCTCAACTCTCTGTAAATCTCAAAGAATTTCCTTTCCTGAAGGATCTAATATATATATATATATTATTTAATTAATAATATTTATTTATTAATTAATTTTAAATTTTAAATTTAATTTTAATTTTTTTTTTTAATCACATTTACTCACATATTATTTTTGGGGTCGTCATAACATCTGACTATAGTGCTCGGAATTGTCCTCATCTTCTTGTGACTGCCCGCGAACCCTATAAAGTAATAATTATACAAATAATTAGTATACAATTTTTGAATATGTACATCCTATAAGTACAAATGATTTGATAGTAAGAATGATCGAACATAGTTAAACAAAAAAGTAGAAACCAGGACCCGGAAAATAAGGAAATAAATAAAGAAAAGAGAAAAAAAGGGAAAATATTCAAAGGCAAGCAGCAGTTCGTCGACGAATCCCCTGATTTCATCGACAAATGCCCTTCTGCGGTTCGTCGATGAAGTTTAGGCATCGTCGACGAAGAGATCCCAAATGGCATGAAATTTCAGGCTTCGGGTTCATCAACGAACCCGTTCTTTCGTCGACAAACATCCTTCTGGAACTCGTCGACGAAGGCTCCATTTCGTCGATGAATGCGACCGGGTCAACAGCCTATACATAGCTTTGGAATTACTTCTTGATTAAGAAATCAAAACAAATCTCTCTCTCTCTCTCTCTCTCTCTCTCTCTCTCTCTCTCTCTCTCTCTCTCTCTCTCCCTCTAGGAACGCGCCCCACCCCTTCTATCTACGATATCTCGTTGTCTGTCATCTGAATCGACCATCGGAAGTTACCATGAGGATCTAGGGGTGTCTTTCTACAAGTCTAGCAGAGTGGATTTTTGAATACGGTCTTTCCAGACATCACCCCAAAGTTGAGGTAAGGGTAGAAATAGGTTATCTATCTAGCATATAACTAGTCAAAAGGGGTCTATGGGCCTAGGGATGTTTAATGGTTGCTAATCTAGGATTTGAGTTGATTAAATTGAGGAAATGTATTTTCAAGTTTTTGGAGACCGTGTTGCCGTGGCTGGGCCTTAGGTGCATTGTAGAAACTCTCTCAGTAAACAGGTAAGGGAATTAAGTTGAGTCAGGATTTTATTAAAGTTGAACCGGTTAAAATGCTATATATGTATATTTATGTTTTCAGTAGTTATTTTGAAAACCAACCGTTCAAAATGGATTTTTTTAAACCTAGGATATGTGATATGGTATTTTGAGTAAAAATGAACGGTGAAAAGTTGGTTTGACTTTATAAACTAAATGTACTGTGTTTCTTGGTTGCCTATGGGTTATGTTCAAAATACTAAAATCGTGCGGCAGATGAATATTATTTTGAAGGTTATTGTATAACCGAGTTTGTGAATGTTTGTGAAATAATGGAACTATTTATGAAAAGTACAGGGATTTGATATAGCGACTGTGAGCCGAGTTTAATATGATGGTGGGGGGTCAGGATTTTATTTAGTGGCTGAGAGTCGAGTGGTATATGATGGCCAAGGGTCGGGATTTATTTTAGTGGCTGTGAGCCAAGTTTAATATGACGGTCGGGGGTTGGGTTTTATATGATGGCCGAGGGCTGATATTTTATAATATGACAAGTTTTATACGAAATGAGTTCGAAATACAGTTATTATTACTTAAATTGCATGGTATGCTTTAGGAAACCTAAGGACCAATTATGTTATGAGCATTGTACCATTGCTAGAGATTCAATATTTGGCCATGTGCACCCACACTATTTTGGATAGAAGTGTAGGGTGGTCTCAACTGATTAGCCTCAGTAGAGGGTACCTTCTGTAGAGACCTGGAAGATTTAAGTTATGAAATTAATGAGGGAAAATTCAAAAAAAACCAAAGTCAGGATTCGTCAACGAACCACCTGGTTTCGTCGATGAAGAACCTTGTATGATTCGTGAACGAGCCTCAGTGTTCCGTCGATGAAAAGAAACCGAGAGGGGAAAATATCATACCAAGGTTCATCGACGAACTCATTATCTTCGTCGACGAACTTCCTTCATTAGTTTGTCGATAAGGTCATGTGTCTCATCGACGAAACCACGTGGCCAGTCATCAATATATAGTCAAAAATCACATTTTCAAAGAGAATTGTACTCCTTCCTCTATTTTCTCTCTCTAGAATTTGGATCCTCTGCCTTCTCTCTTCACTTCTCGATCCGATTCACCTCATTTCAATGATCAGAAGTTACCACGATGATCTTGAGGTGATTCTCTACAACTTAGTTAGAGCAAAATTTTGCTTTGAGAAGTTCAGGCACCATCCCAAAATCAGGGTAAGTGGGTTATCCTAGGGTTTATATGGTTGTAGGTTTTTCTGAACCCAGATCTTGTGTTAGATGAAAATATACTAAAGTTTGAGTTGATTTAACTAGGGTGTTATGATTTCAGGGTTTGGGTTTCCAAACACCACGGGCATAGGTTGAGGATCCCAACGGGTGTTTTCTCACGAACTCAGGTAACATCAATAAATAATTAGTAGTTTAGAATTTTATGGATAAAAGAGATATGTGAGCCTGAAGAAAAGGTGAGTATAATTACTGTTCTAAGTATGGGATGATTGAATTAGGAAATGTACATAATTATAGTTAATGAGTTTTATTTATTTGTGTGGCATGAGAAATATTGGTAAAGTACAGAATTCTACATAGCTTTTACCAAATTTCGATTATATAGTTTTATAAAATTATGATACACAAATTATACAGTTTTATCAACATAGCTATGGCTATACAGTGTTTTATAGAACTATAATTTATACAGTTTATTCAAATATTACGTTTATTCAGATATACAGTTTTCATAGTACCATGATATACAGATTACAAAACCATGATATATAGATATTACAGAACCATAACATACAGATATTACAGTTTATACAAATCAGTTTACTACAGCGTTATGGTTAACACAGTTTAACAGAATCATGGTTATTACAGTTTTATAGAATCATGGTTACTACAGTTGAACAGAATCATGGTAAACCAGTAAGATATAATAGTATTATAGAGTATTAAACCCTGATGGACCATATCAAATTACAGGGCACGATACCATAGCTATTACAGTATAGAGTGCAACCACGTATCTTAGATAGTGTGTGGATTTTATGAGTAGTCGATCGTGCCTTGGGAGAGATTGTAGGCTCCCTGGTAGCCCGAGTTGAGTCAGCCGATCTGAAGACAAAGGTTTCAGTTGACTTATCCTGGCAGGCGAACCAGTGTTAAGTCCCACCTACGAGCCGCACAACCCTGTCATGAGGGGTCAAATCATGACATACAATTATCCATCTAGGGAAGTTTTCACAGTTATATATATATATATATATATATAACATGTAAAATAAAATACAATATAACTCACACCTATGTGGCTTAAAATACAATTATTTCTGAACTTTCTATTTAATTATACTTTTAGTATCTATAAGTATATCTACTGTTATATATATATATATATATATATATATATATATGGTGATGGTGCAAATGCATTCCATGCTTTTAACCCAACCCAAGCTGAAGAAACTTATTCGATAGTCACCGCTAATCGATTTTGGTCCCAAATCTTTGGGGTTGCTTTTTCCAATAAATGTTGGTTACATTTCTTTATGTTATTTGTACCAGTAACCAGTTTATGGATGAGTGCTCTTTGAGTAGTTGGTCTGGCTCTAAACCTACATGCCTATGACTTTGTTTCCCAGGAAATCCGTGCAGCGGAAGATCCGAAATTTGAGACTTTCTACACCAAAAATATTCTCTTAAATGAAGGTATTCGTGCTTGGATGGTGGCTCAAGGTTTTCATGAGGCTGATCTTGAGCCGCCATCCAAGCACGAATACCTTCGTTTAAGAGAATATTTTTGGTGTAGAAAGTCTCAAATTCTGGATCTTCTGCTGCACAGATTTCCTAGGAAACAAAGTCATAGGCACGTAGGTTCAGAGCTAGACCAACTACTCCAAGAGCACTCATCCATAAACTAGTTACTGGTAAAAATAACACAAAGAAATGTAACCAACGATTATTGGAAAAAGCAACCCCAAAGATTTGGGACCAAAATTGATTAACGATGACCATTGAATAAGTTTCTTCAACTTGGGTTGGGTTAAAAGCACGGAATGTATTTGCACCATCACCATATATATATATATATATATATATATATATATATATTATAGGAAACAATAGATATACTTATAGATACTAAAAGTATGATTAAATAGAAAGTTCAGAAATAGTTGTATTTTAAGTCAAATAGGTGTGAGTTATATTGTATTTTATTTTACATGTTATCTCAGTTGCAATTGATTAAAGATATATGGTTCATGTAAACTCAATTGCCACACATTAGTGATAGCATATTTCGTCTTATTGAGAGTTATCTCATCCCAGTAATTTAACACATTTCAGGTAATCTAGGTATACGAGCAGATTAGGCTCAGAGATACAGGGGATCTTGTAGTGCCCTATCTGTAGGGTAAGTGAATGCTGGGAGATGTACTTTTGCATAGATTCTAGATGATCTAGTGGAGAATATTAGAGAGATGTGTATATATATGTTTTGGGAATATACTGAATTCTGGTATTGTAATTATGGTTATATGATTTTATATTTTCCGTTGCATAGGTGTGTTATTTTATGAACAGGTATTCCTCGGTGCCCATTTTTAGATTGAGATGTTATAGTAGATTTTCAGAGTAGTATGATTTTACAGTATATTAAAAAAATGGTATGAATTTTTAGGGTCGTCACAGTTTGGTATCAAAACCTAAGTTTCTACATTCTGTTGATTCTAGTGTACAGCGGAAAACATTACCAAAATATAGGAATGGAATTTTGAGAAGGATAGAAATTGGGATAGAATAGAATTTCGGTGAGTTAATGTTGGGAATTAAGATGAAAATTTGGGGTTCTATTCTGTAGTCTAAAAGCAGGAATTTCGGGATAGTTTTTGCGATTTTCCTGGGGTAACAATTTTAGGAAAACTATAGTAAACTATCGTCGATTTTTATTTCCGTATGGTAGGATTAGACCTTAAATTAATAATAGGTGGTATAAGAATGTTTTAGTTAGATTAACGTAAGAGTAGCATTATGAAGTTCAAATCCTTAGAATAATTTGGTATTATTGTAGGATGGACCCTAGAGGTAGTAGTGCTCACACTAGTGGCGACGATGGTGTAGGGCCTTCTAGCATAGGCGGCAGGGATTCAGATGCTATCTTGCATAGCACAACTCAGCAGGTTATGGCTGAGATTACACAAAGCTCCATGGAGCAGGGAGGCCTGTCTGCAGCCCAGGGGTGTATGATAGAGAAGTTTACCAAGATGATGTGACAACCCAAAAAATAATAATGGGATTGAAATAATAATAAAGAGGAAGGGAAATGGAAAAAGTAATAAAAGGAGGAAGTTGACTTCGTTGATGACATTGCACTTTGGAAGGAATAACCGAAGGAAATTGTAATGGCCTCGTCGACGAACACAGGGGATTCGTCAGCAAGGGAATAAGAGGACCTCATCGACGAAGGCAAGATTCGTGGACGAGGAAATAACGAGAGAGGTTTTGAATAGTTTGAATTTCGTCGACGAGGAGTGGGTTTCGTCGATGAGTCTCGTTGACGAAATTATTGAAGGACTCGTCAACGAGATGACGTGACTCGTCGACGAATCTAGTCCTACAAATATCAAAAATCTGGATTTTAACTTCTAAGTTAAGAAATCTCTCACTTCCTCTCTCTCCCTATGGTTTCTCTCTCTTCTCTCTTCGATTTTGGGCCAGATTTTCGCTGGTTCAACGATCTAAAGCCACCAAGATGCTCCTGAGGAAGTTCTCTCCAAATCTACCAAAGCGGATCATCGGTGAAAACAAGTTGGAAATCATCCCTGAGTTGAGGTAAGGCTTTTTAAGCCAAATTTGGTCTTACAGTAGTTATAGGAAATGATATACACGTGAAAATACTGAAGTTTAGTACAGGGAGTTTTCATTTTCAAGGTATTGAGTAAGAAATCCTACGAGTGTGAGACTAGAATTTATAGGGCTTTTCTCAGCAGCCAAGTAAGGGAATAAACTAAAGTAGTTATTTTTCACGCAAATTACTATTATTTATGAGCAAATTGATTTTCTGAAAAATATGTACGATATTTGAATATTATAGAGTAAATGTATGTTTGGGAAAATACTGTTGTTGTACAAGAATTATGGTTTTTGAATGAAATGTATGATTTACCCAACTTTGTGTGGCATGAATGTTATTTTTCATGAAAAGTGTTATGATATGAAAGATTTTACGAGCAAAGCATGTTTTAGGTATTATGAAAAGATACGTTACGTTATAATGATTTTGACAAATACGTGATAATTGATTTATTTTTAGATTGTATATACCTGAAATTATTCCAGGACGAGGCCGTATATATATGAAATGATTCCGACACGAGGCCGTGTATATATATGAAATGATACCAACGCGAGGTCGTGTACGAATATGAAACGATTTCGGCGCGAGGTCGTATTTATGAAATGTTCGGCATGAGGTCATATTTATGAAATTATGAAAGATGATATGTTATCAGAACCCGAATGTTAGTTTAGTTTAGTTCAGGAGCTCGGTACCATAGCTTATAGATTAGACACCCATGATTAGATTAGTGCTAACCACCCCACAAGGGGATGGTAGATGGATAGTCTATGTGGTTTTTCGTAGAGTGTGTACGTCCACCTAACAGTCCGGACTAGGATGTGGCAAGACTATCGTACTTACAAACATTTTTGATTCAGAAGTGGTCGGCCAGCCATTGTCGGATCCCGCCTTTGGGCTACACAACCCGTCATGGGGGGTAATACATGACATTAGCTAACTATTCATCCTGGTTATGTTTTCAGTATTATCAGATATAACAGACGTTTTATGTATGATATGATTTACTAACAAATATGAAAGTATATGATGATTCAGTATGTTATGACAAATGTTTACAAATATATGAAATGTATTGTATATGTATAACTGCATTATATATTCATGTTGTCACACAGCTGTATTTAGTTTATTTTCCCTTACTAAGAAGTGTCTCACCCCCGAATGTAATTAATTTTTTAGGAAACCCGGAGAGACCGGCAGGTCGCAGCCGCCGTTGAGTTTATCGAGTTACCCCACTAGGAGGGTAAGATTTTGATCTAGGATCAGGAGATTTTTGTTGTATGATCCTAGGGTTATTTTGATGTTTTGGAGATTGTATATAAATACAATATTTTGATGACGTAGTAAACTCTGGTATTATGTTTTATTATTGGATGATTGAAATTTTATACTTACTACTGCTTAGGTTTCCGCTGTGATTGACAGGTGTCCCCGTTACCCACGGGTTCGGGTTGACTTTTCTATTTATTACGTTACATTTTATATTAAGATTTTGAGGTCGTTACAGTTTGGTATTAAAGCCTAGGATACTAAGTTCTGTAGACTCTAGAGTGTAGTAGTAATAATACCAGAGAATAAGAAAAGGGAATTTGAGGTCTGGTTTTATAGTCTAGATGCAGGACTTCCATGGTGGTTTGTGTGATTTTCCTGGGGTGACAATTTTAGGAAATTCATGGTAAACTATCGTCTGGTTGGGTATCTAGGTTGCAGGATTGAACCTTGAATTAAGATCAGGAGAGATGAATTAATTATGAGAAAAATAGTATATGAGTTGGATGATATGTATAAAGAAGGGGATTCTGAGTTAAGTTATTTACTTTTCAGGATGGACCCTGGTGGCAGTAGTGCCTACGCTAGTGGGAGTGAAGGTGCTGGACCTTCAGGCATTGCGGGTAGTGATTCAGATGTCATCTTACGTAGCGTGGCACAGCAGGTTATAGCAGAAATTGCCAGGAGTTCGAAGGAATAAGGTGGTCCATCGGCAGGCCACGATAGCTTAATAGATAAGTTCATAAAGATGAATCCTCTTGCTTTCTTAGGGGAAACAGATCTTGTAGTCTCGGAAAACTGGGTGCAGGAAATCGAGAAAATATTTGTAGTGTTGCAGTGTTCTGAGGAACAAAGGGTGCTATTTTCTACCTACAAACTGATTGGAGAGGCCGAGAGATGGTGGTTAGCAGTGAGACTTTTAGAACAGCAAAAGATTGTACCTGTGGAGAAAACATGGGAGTTAAGGAAATATTCTTCAACAGGTATTTTCCAGTCTCATCTAGGGAAGTTAAGATTGAGGAGTTCCTGAATCTGAAGCAGGGACAGCTGTCAGTGCAGCAGTACGCGACGAGTTTCATCGAACTATCTCGCTTTGCCTCGTACATCATTCCAGATGAGATGAAGAAGGTACAACAGTTTGAGAGAGGCCTAAGGAGAGAAATATACAAGCAGGTATTAATTTTGAAGTTGCAAGATTTTACTAAGCTAGTGGATAGAGCCACTATAGCAGAGATTAGGGAGCGGTTGGAGGTTGAGGAGTAGAGGCAGAAGAAGAGATCCACACCTTCCAGTTCCCAACAGGGGGTCAACAATGCTTCATGGAAAAGAGGTGGCTATTATAGAGATTAGAGATAGGAGACCGGGAATCTTGGTTTCCAGGGTGTGCAGCCGTCGCCAGCGTGCCCATCTTGCGAGAAAAGACACCTGGGGGAGTGTCGTGCTGGGCAAGGTTTCTGCTACAAGTGCAGGGAGCCATGATATATGATGAGGGAGTGTCTGACATAGATTGGTGTTGCTAGTACTCCTAGACCTGCTCAAGAAGGCTACCAGGCGCCACGTGAAGGCTAGTAGAGGAATATGGCCCCAGCCAGGGTTTTCACTTTGACACCAGGCGATGCTGAGGCGGCCGGCGACGTGGTGACAAGTACGGTTAATATGTTTTCATTTAAAGTTATTGCACTTTTTGATTCTGGTGCCACACATTCGTTTGTGTCCTTAGGGTGTGTTAAATTGTGTGGGGTTGAAACGCAACCACTAGAGGTCGGGTTAGTAGTGATTACACCGACCAGGTTAGCGATGAGATGTAGTAAGATACTCCGTGGTTGTCCAGTTGATGTTCAGGGGAAGATTCAATATGCTGATTTGGTGGTGCTAGATATGCATGGGTTTGATATCATCTTCAGCATGGATTGGCTAACAGCTAATTCTGCTATTATAGATTGTCGTACAAGGGAAGTAATATTCAGACCTCCAGGAAAACCAGAATTCAGATTTACAGGGTCACGAGTGTAATCTTTACCTCAGATGGTCTCAGCTATTCAGGCAAGGCGACTACTCTTGAGTGGTGGTCAGGGGTTCATGGCCTTCGTAAAGGAAGCAACAAGGAATGAAGTGAAGCTCACTAGTATGCTAATGGTAAAGGAGTTTGCATATGTGTTCCCAGATGAATTACCAGGTTTGCCACCTGATCGAGAGGTAGATTTTCCCATTAATCTACCTCCAAGTACAACGCCGATCTCTAAAGCACCGTACCGAATGGCGCCAACAGAGTTGGCAGAACTGAAAGATCAATTGTAGGATTTGCTTGATAAGGGTTTCATACGACCTAGTGTATCTCCATGGGGAGCTCCAATGCTATTTGTAAAGAAGAAAGACGGGTCTATAAGGATGTGTATAGATTACAGAGAGATTAATAAAGTGTCTATCAAGAACAAGTATGCTTTACCCCGTATCGATGATTTGTTTGACCAGCTCCAGGGTACACGGGTATATTCCAAGATTGATCTCAGGTCAGGTTACCATCAAGTAAAGGTGAGGGCAGAAGATGTATCAAAGACGGCTTTTAGGACCAAGTATAGGCATTACAAATTCCTGGTTATGCCATTTGGCTTAACGAATGCTCTTGTGATATTTATAGGTTTAATGAATAGGATCTTTCATCCATATTTAGATCAGTTTGTTGTTGTTTTTATTGATGATGTACTGGTCTATTCGAGGAGCTATAAGGAGCATGAGATACATTTAAGGCAGGTTTTGCATATGTTCAGGGAGAAGAAGTTGTATGCGAAATTTAGTAAATGTGAATTCTAGCTTAAGAAGGTCGTGTTCTTAGGGCATGTGGTATCTGGAGACGGTATTTCTGTGGATCCTAGTAAGAATAAGGCGATAGTGAATTAGGCTAAATCGAGGAACGTATAGGAGATCAGGAGTTTCTTGGGGTTAGTTGGATATTACCATCGTTTTGTCAAGTGGTTCTCAGCATTATCAAGGCCTCTAACATGACTGACTAGGACAAATGCCAGATTTGAATGGGATGACAACTGTGAGCAGAGTTTTCAAGAACTGAAGTAGAGACTAGTCACAGCGCCAGTACTGATCATCCCATCTGGGGGTGAAGGGTATACTATTTATAGTGATGCGTCCTTGAAGGGACTTGGTTGTGTACAGATGCAGCACGGTAGGGTGGTGGCATATGCGTCCAGACAGTTGAAAGAATACGAAAAGAACTACCCTACCCATGATCTTGAGTTAGCTGTAGTGGTACATGCATTGAAAATTTGGAGGCATTACCTGTACGGCGAGCAGTGCGAGATTCTCTCCGACCATAAGAGTTTAAAAAATTTCTTCACCCAGAATGAATTGAATATGAGACAGAGAAGGTGGTTAGAATTAATTAAAGATTTTGATTGTACTATCAATTACCACCTAGGGAAAGCAAGTGTGGTAACTGATGCACTGAGCAGGAAATCTGGGGAATCAGTGTTGAGGGCCATGGAGATCCAACATCCGACCATGAGGGATCTGGAGAGACTCAGCATCGAGTTGGTTAAGAGTGACCCACAAATATATATCACCGGTCTAGTGGTACAGCCTACTCTGCAGGAAAGAATTAAAGCCGCCCAAAAGAAGATCCAGAATTGGTAGAGGTAATGGACAAAGAGCAGAGTGGTCAAGGAAAGGAATTCTGCATTTCAGATGATGGAGCTTTGCGGTTCCGTTCCAGACTGTGTGTTCCTACTGATGTTGACATTAGGAGGACTATTTTAGATGAGGCTCACATATCTTTGTATATGGTTCATCCTAGCAGTCCGAAAATGTACATGAATCTACGAGAGTTTTACTGGTGGAGTGGTATGAAAAGGGAGATTACTGAGTATGTAACCCAGTGCTTGACGTGTCAACAGGTAAAAGCTAAGCACCAGAGGCCAACGAGTCAGTTGCAACCGCTATTTATCCTAGAGTGGAAGTGGGATCATATATCCATGGACTTCGTTTTAGGGCTGTCATCGACATCACATGGCTAGAATGCGATTTGGGTGATAGTAGACTGGTTAACTAAAATCTCCCATTTTCTCCCTATTAAGATCAGCTATTCCCTCAACCGTTTAGCAGAAATTTACATTCAAGAGATAGTTCGTTCTCATGGGGTGTCTATATTTATTGTGTCAGATCGAGACCTGTGATTCATGTCACTATTTTGGAGGAGCTTGCAGGAGGCTCTGGGGTCTCAGTTATCGTTTAGCACGACATTCCATCCTCAGTCAAATGGACAGACTGATTGGACGATACAGATACTAGAAGATATACTCTGTGCATTTGTATTAGATTTTGGAGGTAGTTGGACTTAGTTCATGCCACTGATAGAGTTCGCATATAATAACAGTTACCAGTCCAGTATTGGCATGGCACCGTTTGAGGCTTTGTACGGTAGGAGATGTCGATCTCCTTTGTATTGGGACGAGATGGGTGAGTGGCTATTTGTGGGTCCAGAGCTAGTATGATAAAGTTCGACTTATCAAGGATAGAATCAGTGCAGCTCAAAGTCTACAGAAAAGTTATGTCGATAATCGCTGCAGGAATTTGGAATTCAACGCTCGTGATCATGTGTTTCTGAAGATAGCTCCATTGAAAGGAGTTATGAGATTCAGAAAAAAAAAAAAAGGGTAAACTTAGCCCTAGATTCATCGGTCCGTTTAAGATTTTAGAGAAAGTGGGACCGGTGGCCTATAGGTTAGCTTTACCGCCTTCATTATCCAAAATGCACGACGTATTCCATATTTCTATGTTAAGGAAGTACATCGCAGTCCCTTCTCATATCATCAGTTATAGTGAATTGGAGCTTAGTGATTCGCTAGTCTATGAGGAGGTGCCCATGTAGATTCTGGATAGAAGAGAACAGGTACTACGTAGTAAGAAGATTCATCTGGTAAAAGTTCTATGAAGGAATCATGCAATAGGAGAGGCTTCTTGTGAGCTCAAGGAGCAAATCAGACAGAAATATCCACAACTATTCCAAGAAGTTTAAATGTAATTAAAAAATGTAAATAAATATGTAGTTTCCTTTTGCAGGTACATGGAATACTTTAGTCAGTATGTGGTCTTTTAGTTTTGGGGAGAATTTCTTTTGGTATATGTAATCTCCCAAAACTTGAAATGTAACCACTGTATTCCTCCACCATAAGTGGGGGTAAGTAATAAAATAAGTAGACCATTTTGCCTACTAAGGGATGATGAATTATATGAATAGTAAATTTCGAGGATGAAATTTTATAAGGAGGGGAGAATGTGACAACCCGAATAATAATGGGAGTTAAATAATAATAAAGAGGAAGGAAAATGGAAACAGTAATAGAAGGAGGAAGTCGACTTCATCGACGAATGCGACATTGCACTTTGGAAGAAATAATCGAGGAAAATTATCAAGGCCTCGTCGACGAACACAGGAAATTCATCGACGAGGGTATAAGAGGACCTCGTCGATGAAGGCAAGATTTGTCGATGAGCAAAAACCGAGACAAGTTTTGAGCAGTCTAAATTTCGTCGACAAGGAGTGGGTTTCGTCGACGAAACTTTTGAAGGACTCATCGACGAGATGACGTGGCTTGTCAACGAATCCAGTCCTATAAATATCAAAAATCCAGATTTTAACTTCTAAGTTAAGAAATCTCTCACTCTCTCTCTCTCCCTACGGTTTCTTTGTCTTCTTTCTTCTATTTTAGGCCAAATTTCCGCCGGTTCGACGATCTGAAGCCACCACGACGCCCCTGGGGAAGTTCTCTCCAAATCTGTGGGAGTGGGTCATCGATAAAAACAAGTTGGAAATCATCCCTGAGTTGAGGTAAGGCTTTTTAAGCCAAATTTGGTCTTACGGTAGTTATAGGAAATGATATACACGTGAAAGTACTGAAATTAAGTACTGGGAGTTTTCATTTTCAGGGTATTGAGTAGGAAATCCTACGGGTGTGAGACTAGAATTTATAGGGCTTTTCTCAGTAGTCAGGTAAGGGAATAAACTAAAGCAATTATTTTTCACGCAAATTACTATTATTCATGAGCAAATTGATTTTCTGAAAAATATGTACGATATTTGAATATTATGGAGTAAATGCATGTTTGGGAAAATACTGTTGTACAAAAATTATGATTTTTGAATGAAATGTATGATTTACCCAACTTTGTGTGGCATGAATGTTATTTTTCATGAAAAGTGTTATGATATAAAAGATTTTACGACCAAAGCATGTTTTCAGGTATTATGAAAAGATATGTTATGTTATAATGATTTTGACAAATACATAATAACTAATTTATTTTCAGAATGTATATACTTGAAATTATTCTGGTGTGAGGCCATATATATATGAAATGATTCTTGCGCGAGGCCGTGTATGAATATGAAATGATTTCAGCGTGAGGCCGTATTTATGAAATTATGAAAGATGTTATGTTATCATGTATTATATGTTATTAGAACCCGGATGTTAGTTTTGTTCAGTTCAGGAGCTCGATACCGTAGCTTATCGATCAGATACCTATGATCAAATTAGTGCTAACCACCCCACGAGGGGATGGTAGATGGATAGTCTATGTGGTTTTTCGTAAAGTGTGGATGTCCACCTAGCATTCCAGATTAGGGTGTGGCGCGCCTATCGTACTTACAAACATTTTTGACTCGACAGTGGTCGCCTAACCATTGTCGGATCCCGCCTTTGGGCTACACAACCTGTCATGAGGGGTAATACATGACATCAGCTAACTATTCATCCTGGGTATGTTTTTAGTATTATCAGATATAACAGATGTTTTATGTACGATATGATTTACTAACAAATATGAAAGTATATGATGATTCAGTATGTTATGACAAATGTTTACAGATATATGAAATGTATTGTATATGTACAACTGCATTATATATTCATATTGACACACAGTTGTATTTAGTTTATTTTCCTTTACTAAGAAGTGCGTTACCCCCAAATGTAATTAATTTTTTGGGAGACACTGAGAAACCGGCGTGTCGCGGCCGCCGTTGAGTTTATCAAGTTACCCCACTATAAGGGTAAGATTTTGATCTAGGAACAGGAGATTTTTGTTGTATGATCCTAGGATTATTTTGATGTTTTGGAGGTTGAATATAAATACAATATTTTGATGATGTAGTAAACTCTAGTATTATGTTTTATGGTTGGATGATTGAAACTTTATACTTATTGCTGCTTAGGTTTCCGTTGTGATTGATAGGTGTCCCCGTTATCCACGGGTTCGAGTTGACTTTTCTATTTATTACGTTTCATTTTATATTAAGATTTTGAGGTCGTTACAGATGAACCCTCCAACATTTTTAGGAGGAGCTGATCCTGCAGTCGTTGAGAATTGGATAGAGGAGATCAAGAAAGTATTAACGGTACTCCACTACACCGATAAGCAGAGGATTATTTATACCATGTACAAGTTGACAGGCGAGGCCGAGGGATGGTGGATGGCTTCAAAATTATTAGAGGACAAGAGACCCATACTAGTGGCTATGACCTGGAACCGGTTCAGGGAGGTATTTTTCGATAGATATTTTTCTGCCACTATCAGAGAGGCTAAAGTGCAAAAGTTTCTTAGTTTGACCCAAAGGCAGATGACAGTTCAGCAGTACGCAGCAAAGTTCATCGAGCTGTCATGATTTGCTCCTTGCATAGCTCTAAACAAGGTTAAAAAGGCAAGAATGTTTGAAAGGGGTTTGAGGCAGGACATTTATAAATAGGTAGCAGTTCTAAACGTGCAGGACTTCTTTGAACTAGTAGATAGGGCCATAGTAGCAGAGGAGAGTAATCAAAGGGATGTGGGAACACCGAGCTAGAGAGAGAGGCCCACGCCTCTAGGTTTTCAGGTGGTTTCCAGCCGGGGCTTATGGAGAGGAGACCAGTATAGTGGAGGCTAGAGGCAGATGACGGGGCAGCGTGATTTCCATAGAGAGTAGATTTATCCCACCTGCCCTAACTATGGCCAGAGATATATGGGAGAATGTCGTTTGGGAGAGAACATCTGCTATCGGTGTGGGAGACCTGGCCATATGGCTCGAGCTTGACAAGGACCGCCGATCCACGCACCAGCTTCTAGACCATTCCAGGAAGGTTATCAGGTGCCCTGAGGAGGTCAGCACAAAAACACAGCTCTAGTAAGGGTTTATGCACTGATGCCAAGAGACACTGAGGCTGCTGAAGACGTTGTGATAGGTATTCTTATTGTTTTACCATATAAAGCTAGTGTTTTATTTAACTCAAGTGCCAACCATTTTTTCTTATCATTGGGGTATGTCAAATTATCTGGGGTTGAGGCACATCTGCTAGATGTTGAGTTGTCAGTAGCCACGCCGATTGGATCAGTAGTGACGTGTAGGAGGGTACTTAAAAACTATCCAGTGGATATTTAGAAGAAAGTATTACCAGTAGATCTTATGGTATTATACATGCAAGGGTTCGATGTGATATTGTGTATGGACTACCTTGCAGCTAATTACACCAGCATTGATTGCCGTAAAAAAGAAGTGATCTTCAGACCCCCAGGTGAGCAAGAATTCAGATTCATGGGATCACATGTGTGTGCCTCGCCATAATTAGTGTCGACTATTCAGGTGAGGAGACTGCTTCAGAGTGGTTGCCAGAGTATGTTGCCTATATAAAGAGGACGCCAAAGGAAGAATTGAAAGAAGTTGATATTCTAGCAGTCAAATAATTTCCAGATATTTTTTTGGAAGAATTACTTGGTTTACCACCAGATCGAGAGATTGAATTTTCCGTGGATTTACTACCAAGGTCAGTACCAATATCTAAAGCACCCTACCGAATGGCTCCAGCCGAACTGAAAAAATTGAAAGATCAGTTGCAGGAGTTGTTGGATAAAGGGTTTATTAGGCCTAGTGTGTCACCTTGGGGAGCACTAGTCTTGTTCGTGAAGAAGAAAGATGGGACTATGAGGCTGTGCATTGATTATAGAGATATAAATAAAGTGACAGTCAATAATAAATATACTCTTCCCAGAATCGATGATTTATTTGATCAACTTCAGGGAACCCAGGTCTACGCCAAGATTGGCCTCCGGTCGGGATATCACCAGGTGAAAGTTAAAGCAAAGGACGTTTCGAAGATAGCTTTCCGAATTAGGTATAGGCACTACGAGTTTGTGATAATGTCGTTCAGATTGACTAATGCACCGGCAGCGTTTATGGACCTAATGAATCGAGTGTTCCATCAGTACTTAGACCAATTTGTTGTAGTATTTATTGATGATATATTGGTCTACTCGAATAGATTTGTGGAGCACGAAGATCATTTGAGGCTAGTATTACAGGTATTAAGGGAAAAGAAGCTATGCGCTAAATTCAAGAAATGTGAATTTTGGCTAAGGCAGGTCACTTTTCTCGGGCATGTGATTTCTACGGATGACATATTAGTAGATCCTTGTAAGATAGAAGCAGTGGTGAATTGCGTGAGACCAGTGAATGTTCAGGTGATCAAGAGTTTCCTAGGTCTGGCGGGGTACTACCGACATTTTGTGGATGGCTTTTCCAAATTATCAGGTCCACTAACATGACTCATGAGGAAAAATGTGAGATTTTAATGGACCGATGAGTGTGAGTAGAGCTTTCAAGAGTTGAAGCAATGGCTGGTCACTACACCGGTGTTTTCTATTCTATCAGGAAATGATTGATTTTTTATATACAGTGACGCATCCTAGAAGGGACTTGGGTGTGTGTTGATACAGCATAGGAGGGTTATTGCTTACGCTTCTCAGCAGCTTAAGGAGTATGAAAGAACAACCCTGTACATGATTTAGAGTTAATTGCAGTGGCATATGCTCTAAAGATTTAGAGGCATTATCTTTATAGTGGGTGATGTGAGATCTTCACTGACCATAAAAGTTTGAAGTATTTCTTCACTAAGAAAGAATTGAATATGAGGTAGAGAAGATGGTTAGAGCTCATTAAAGATTATGATTGCACTATCAGCTACCACCCAGGGAAAGTAAATGTGGTGGCTAACACTCTAAGCCAAAAATCAGTGGATGCAGCATCATTAACAGTAATGATTCAGCATCCGATTCAGATGGATTTAGAGAGCTCGGTGTGAAGTTAGTAGAGGATGATCATCAAGCATTCATTGCCAACCTAGTGTTATAGTCTACCTTGCAAGAGAGGATTAAAGCTACTTAGAGGAATGACGCAGAATTGGTAGAGTCAATAGATAAAGTGTAACACCCCAGCCTTTCATACTGTCCCGGAGTGCTACTACACCTATGATACCTTGTGGAAGACTTAAAAAGGATTAAATGTTACTACCCATATCAACACGGTGCACCTTTCTTTTTGGGAGCCTTCCCATAAGAACTCCACGGTTAAGCATGTTTGGCTTGGAGTAATCTTAGGATGGGTGACCTTTTAGGAAGTTTTCTTAGGAAGTGTGTGAGGACAAAACACACTAAAAAAGACATGTGTTGGTCTATAGGGCCAGTCATTAGTCCGATAAGGCCCGCCCTCCTATTATCTGGTCTAGGTGGAGAAAAAGAGATGCAGTGCTCCCTAGCAGACCCAGGTTGGGGAGTTACAAAATGGTATCAGAGCAATTACCCAACTGGAAGTGTGATGAGATTCACATCGCTTGGGTTTGGAAATGTGGGTTCGATACGAGGATGTTGCGTTTTGTAAGTGGAAGAGAATGTGATACCCCATGGAAGACAGGCATAAAAAGGATTAGATGTTACTACCCATATCAACATGATGCACCTTTCTTTTAGGGATTCTTCCTATAAGAACTCCATGGTTAAGCATGCTTGGCTTGGAGTAATCTTGGGATGGATGACCTTTTGGGAAGTTTTCTCAAGAAGTGTGTGAGTGAGGACAAAACACAATGAAAAGGACACATGTTGGTCTGTGGGACCAGTCATTAGTCCGATAAGGTCTATCCCTATATTGTCTAGTCCAGGTGGAGGAGGAGAGACGCAGTGCTCCCTGGCAGACCTAGACTGAAAAGGACACGTATTGGTCTGTGGGTCAAGTCATTAGTCTGATAAGGCCCCCCCCTGTTGTCTGGTCCAAGTGGAAGAGGAGAGATACAGTGCTCCCTGGCAGACCTAGACTGAAAAGGACACGTATTGGTCTGTGGGTCAAGTCATTAGTCTGATAAGGCCCCCCCCTGTTGTCTGGTCCAAGTGGAAGAGGAGAGATACAGTGCTCCCTGGCAGACCCCGGTTAGGGCGTTACAACACCTGTATAACACACCTATCTCTGATAAACATACATATTCAACCCACCTTGAAAATGACATATAGGTGTTTCATACTGATCTGTATTCTTATGCACAGCGGAAAACATAAACATTCATACGGAATCTAATAGTAATACAAAAGTTCTTTATGTATCTTTACATACATTCGTATGTACTTAAAAAATAATTTGTTTTTACATTCCCAAAAAGACATTTTGAATTAAGTCTTTTACAGATACAAAACACTTACGTAAACTACACACAATACTACGCTCCAAGTCTGTAACGTCCCGCCTATTCTACCATAAATTTTTTTTCTCACATACATAAATATCATTCTTAATAATAACCATAATACCAATATAGCAAAATCAACCCGAACCCATAGGTGCCAGGGATGCACCTAATATACACAACGAACACCTAAACAGTGCAAAACATAGATTGCATTCATAACAAACAGTACCAGAGTTTTACTACAATCCATAACATTTCTGTAAATATAAATATACAACCTCCAAAAGACCAAAAACCAAAAACCCTCTGACTCTCGGTTATTCCATAGACAGATTGGCAGAAATATACGTTCAACAAATAGATTGTGTCCATGGTGTACCGGTATCCATAGTCTCATACCAAAATCCTTGGTTTACTTCATGATTTTGGAAAAGCTTTCAGGAGGCTATGGGTACACAATTAGCATTTAGCACTGCTTTTCACCCTCAAATAGATGATTAGACTAAGAGGACGATCCAGACATTAGAAGATATGCTTCGGGCGTGCATGCTAGATTTTGGGAGTAGCTGGACCCAGTTTTCGCCGCTGGTTGAGTTTGCTTATAATAACAATTATTAGACTAGCATTGGCATGGCACCTTACGAGGCACTGTATGGTAGAAGGTGTTGTTTCCCTCTTTTCTAGGATGAAGTAGGTGAGAGGTGAGTTTTGGGTCCAAAGATAGTACAGTAGGCGTGTGATAAGGTTCGACTAACTAAAGAAATAATCAATACCGCGTAGAGTCGACAGAAAAACTATGTTGACACACGCTGCCGAAAATTAGAATTTGAGGTGGGGGATCGAGTATTCTTGAAAGTAGCTCCTTTAAGAGAGACTATGAGATTTGGGAGGAAGGGCAAGTTGGGCCCTAGGTTTATTGGCCCTTTTTAGATATTAGAAAGAGTGGGACCAGTTGCCTACAAGCTAGCTCTGCCACCTGCCTTGTTAAGGATACATGACGTGTTCCATGTTGTTATGCTAAGGAAATACGTCCCAAATCCATCCCACATAATCAGTTATGCAGAAATAGAAATTAAAGATTCATTAGCTTATGAAAAAGCACCAGTACTGATCTTGGACAGAAAGACACAAGAATTGCATACCAAAAAAATTCAGCTAATAAAAGTTTTGTGGAGAAACCATGTTATATAAGAAGTTTCGTGGGAGCTTGAATAAGAAATTAAATAGAAATACCCACACTTATTTAATGAGTTATAGTATTAGTTAGTATGATAAAGATAAAGTTTGTTTAATATAGAGTGATATTTATGTTGTACTTTAGGTTATAGGATAGGTAGTATTTTGGTTTTTGGGGAATTTTTCTTTTGTATATATTTGTAATCTCCCATAACTTCGAATGTAACCACAGTATTCCTCTGTCATAAATGAGGGTAAGTAATAAAATAAGCAGACAATTTTCTTCAGAGAATAGTGTATAGTATAAATAGTAAATTTCAAGGACGAAATTTTATTAGGAGGGGAGAATGTAAAGACCTGGATCATTTCCATAAATTAATAATAGGAGGAAGAGAGGAAAGAAGAAATCAAGATAGGATCTCGTTGACGAACACAGGGGCTTCGTCGACGAGTACACATGAGGGTCTCGTCGACAGGGACGTGTCTCATTGACGAGAAGATACCGAGAGGCTATTTTTCAAATTCTGAATTTTTTCGATGAGGTGTAGGCATTTGTCGACAAACGATCTTTTTGACCTCATCGACGAAGTGACGTGACTCGTCAACAAAGGCGAGTGTATAACTAGCCTAAACTTTATTTTCAGTCGGAATTTCAAGCACAAAAACCATTTTCTCTCTCTACTTCGTCCCTTTCCCTTCTCTCTAAGTTTTCGGGCTGAATTCTCGTTGGTTCCACGATTCGAGGTCACCACGACGCTCTTGGAAAAGTTCTCTTCAAGTCTGCTAGAGTGGATCATTGGTGGGGCTGGTTTGAAATTCATCCCAATATCAGGGTAAGGCATTATATTTAGTATTTGTGTTTCCCACAGTCATAAGAAAGGTAGAATACAAAGAAACACTGATATTTTGCTCTGGGAAATATTATTTCAGGGTGTTGAGTGGAGAACCCTGTAGGGGTAGGGCCAGAATACAGTATGAGCTTTTCAAAAATTAGGTAAGGGAAATATGCTATGCTATGGAGTTTTTAGAATGTATAATAGAAGATTATGTATGTTTATTTTCAAGTATGTTGGTTAGTTTATTTTTCCAGAATATCATGAGTATTATTATTTTAGAGAAATTACAGATATGAAGCATGAGATTTTAATTACACAGTTGTGGGACCTAAGTTTATTATAGTTTAATATGTTGATTATGAACTTTTACAAATATCTAGTTACACAAATTTAGTATCCAGAAGTAAGATTTTTAGCATTTTTCAGAATAATATGATTTCTAAACCATAACACTTTGACAGATATTACAGATATTTCAAAGAGAAATTACAGATATTACAGATATTTCAAAATGAAATTACAAATAATACAGACAAATATTACAGATATTTCATATAGAAATTTCAGATATTATAACTCAGATTTATAGTGTTATGGTTGTTTTGAAATCATGTTAAAACAGCAAGATAATTATATATATATATATATATATATATATATATAGTATTACACAGTATCAGATCCCTGAGGATATTACAAATAGATACAAACAGCAGAGCACGGTACCGTTGCTATTACAGATAGAGTACAACCATATAACTCAGATAGTATGTGAATTCCATCTAACCATGCTAGGAAAGATTACAGTCTCCCCAGCAAGCTGGGTTGAGGTGACCGATTAGATGAGAGATTACCTAGAGAGATTGCAATGGTCCAGATTGGCAGATGATAAAGATATAGATTGACTTGCCTGGTAGGCCAACCAGAGTAAGTCCAACCTACGAGCCGAACAACCCTATTATAAGGGATTAAATCATGACATACAGATCCTAGGGTATTAGCAGAAGTTCCTATGTACAGATATATCACACAGCAGTAGATATATTATAATATTAGAAGTATGTATGCATAGAAAACTCAGATATAGTTATATTTTAAATTATATTACGAGAATTTTGTAAAGTATACCAGCATATTTGTTTTACAGTATCAGTTTTATATTTGTATATTAAATGTATAACTTAGCCGCCACAAACTAGTAATAGCATATTTCCTCTTACTGAGCATTGTCTCATCCCAGTGACTTACTACTTTTTAGGAGATCCAACTAGACGAGCAGATCAAGCTCACGGGTAGAGGTTGTCTTGCACTGCCCTTGCTGGAAGGGTAGGTGTATTTTTGGTGCTAGTGATTTGGGGTAAATCCCAGGTTTTTGATGTTGTCACTGGGTATTTTATGTTGTAAATATACTTCAGGATATTATAGCCTTCTAGTATTGTGTATATGACAATTTATAGTTTCTTGTATACCGCTGCTTAGGAATGTATGACGTACAGAGTTTCCTCAGTGCTCCTTTGAGCTTGAGATATTTTCAATAGTATTTCAAACGAATGATATTTATATTATATTTATATATATATATATTAATGTTATATAAGTAGCAAGTCATTACATGTATTACCCCTCATGATTGGGTTGTGCAGCCCGAAGGCGGGACCTGACAATGGCTGGCCAACCACTGCCAAGTCAAATGTGTCTGTAAGTACTATGGGCCTGCCCCACCCTAGTCCGGACTATCAGGGGGAAATATACAAGACTACACTAAAGCCACATCGACTATCCATCTCCCACACTCTCTGCTGGCAAGTGTGGTAGCACAAATCTGAACTAAACTGAATAGCTACGGTACCGAGCCCTAAATACTAATCTAAACCAAATCATCCGAGTTCTGATAACATATAGTATGTTTACATGTACTGATTTAACATGAAACTAGATTGATAGCATTTTTCTGAATTCTGACATATCATACATAATCATGGCCTTGCGCCGAATAACATACATAATTACAACCTTGCGCCAGCTATCAATCACGGCCTTGTGTCAAACATATTATAACATACTGAACTGAAATTTGTACTGCTTATCATAAAATTCAGAAACCATAATTTCCTATATTATTTATGGTTTTCTTGAAAAATTGTCGTAAACATGCTTTCACTGAAAATCTGACATAACATAATATTCGTAAAAATGATACTCATGCCACACAATTTTAAATTGTATTAAAATTAAATACCTAAGTTGAATACATTTCTGATTAAATATTTTAAAACCGTTTTCATGTTCAACAGCAGTATTCCCAAATATTCTGATATATCATACATAATTATTGTAAATACATGCCGTTTTAAAATAATAATTTTTCATAAAAATAAACTGACTTAATTTATCCCCTTACCTGAAACTACTAAAAAGCCCACAAATTTTACTAAATTTACTCCTGTGGCATTCCCAGCTCAACACCCTAAAATCAACATTTTCCCAACAAGTAACTGATGCAAACAAATCCCCTTACTTATTTCTTGAAATAGACCGAACGCTCGAAAATCAACCCTTGACCTTTTTCATGAACTCAAGAATCTGCTCCACTAGGATTGAATATATTAGCTCCCTGATCTGCATGGTAAACTCCGATTATCGAAACGGGCAACGAACGACGAAGGATTGAAGAGAGAGGAGAGAGAGAGAGAGAGAGAGAGAAAGAGAGAGAGAGAGAGAGAGAGAGAGAGAGAGAGAGAGAGAGAGAGAGAGAGAGAGAGAAAGAGAGAGATTTTTGGGTTTCTTAACCCTTAAGCAATGAAAATTGATATTTATAGATCCCTTGATCTGGTCAAATTTGTGTTAGTGCCTTTATTAATGAGCCACAAAAGTTTCTTCGTCGACAATTAGTAGCACTGCGGGCCCACGTAGAGGGTCGAGGTGTTACAGATAGTATCAGAGTAATGTTTAGTCGGAAGTGTGATTAGATTCACATCGCTTAGTTATGGAAATATTAGAGTATTAGGTTAGGAATGATTTATACTAGAATATTGGATTGAGTTGCGATAAGGATAGGGATGGGTAGATTAAGATGTCGTTAGGAATTTTGAGCTGTGTTTCGTAAGCTTGGGGGTAGAAATCCCTTGATGGTCTTCTGTGTTTTTCTGAAAAAGTAGCTAGCTTCAGAAAATCATGGTAAATCCATCAATGATGATGTTTTCAAGCAGAAAAATTAGAACTTGAGATTTGAACTCGAAGGTTAGGTTAGTTGATTTGTGTAGGGAAAAAAATCTTTGAAGGAGAATAATTTAGGTGATGTAATTTAATGGTTTGTGGTCAAGTTAGGTGTTGATATTTAAATTGGAGTATATGGAAATGTGTGGAATGAGGTTGGTTAGTTGATTTCAGAGGTTATGGTATCAAGGGAAACTAGTAAATATCTCTAGTTAAAGGTGGACCAGCACAAGTGCACTCATTGATCCCAAGTGAGGCACATATTGCCAAGGGGGCAGATATGAGTTTATGTTTAAGATAAATGGTGATTTCATTTAATTATGGATAATGTAGGAATTTATATAATATTATGTATTAGCTTATGTAAGATAGTTAGTTAATAATTTTTTTATAAAAAAAAAAAGTGAACAATGATTGGGTAGCGAATTTCGATGACGAAATTCTTTTAAGGAGGGAAGAATGTAATAACCTGAAAAAAAAAATTAATTAATTAAAATTATTAATCAATTAATTAGTTAAAAATTATTAAATTAATGTATTAAATAAAAAAATAAAAAGAATAATAATAAAAATTAAATTAAATTAAAATTATTTATTATTAATCAATTAATTAATTAAGTATCGTTAAATTTGATTTGTTGAATAAATAATATGATATATATATATATATATATATATATTATCATATAAATTAAAGTGAGTAAAGAAAAAAAAAAAGGAGAAAAGAAGGAAGCTTGAAGCTTCCTGCAGATTGAATTGCAGAGAGAGACTTGCAGATTGAATTGCAGAGAGAGAGCTCATGCGCTCTCTCTCAGTTTGTCACTCTCCTCCATCCCTCATTCTCTTTCTCCTTATTTCCTTGGCCAATATTTGGCCGAGTGAAAAACGGAAGGTGCCGTTGGGTTCCTAACTCCGCCACCAACATTTCTACTGGAGCGAATTTGTCGTGGGAGCAGCATAGACGCCATTCCTGAGGTATGGCAACTTTTTCTTAATTTCTCAATTTCTCTTTAAATATGCCGTTGAATCGACGATCAGGCACCACCACAAGGTCTTAGTCATGATCGTCGTCATTTTGGTGTGAGTAAATTTCCAATTAGGGTTTTCTAGGCCTCACTTCAAAGCGAGAGTGAGATTTAGGGAATTAGGTGAATTGGTTATATTTGAAGGTATAACTATTTATTAGGAATTTATGACCCTAGGAAATATTAAAATAGTATTTTATTTCGGGTTGATTTAAGGGAACTAGGATTTTTATTTCAAGATCCGGGTGAGCGCCGCAGACATCTTTATGGGGTCCCTATTGGCGTTGTTTAAGAAACCAGGTAAGGGGGAAAAAAAATATATATATATATATATATATTAAACCAGAATTTCTATGAATTTAATGGAAAATAAATTGTGTTGTATATACGTGTATATATCTCGATATGGGTTTAAAATACCAACCATTTAAATTATGTTTTTTTCGAGTTTAGGGCTGTTTATTAGATACGTATATGCGAAAATGAACTGATGAAAATGGAGAATATTTTCAGGATAATTATGTAAGAAAGAAAAGGTATTTTTAATATATAAACGTTAAATATTGGTTGGCTTATTTTACAGGCATTGTATGAATTTTATTACTAAATTGTGTGGCATGAGTAAATGTAAGTTTTGTGCGAATATATGTTAAATGTATGAGATGCGGGCTAAGTAAAGCATTAAGAATGAAATATGCTGCATGTGAGTGTTAATGCAACCATATAAAACAACTGAAAGATGCTGAGTAAAACAGCTGAAAGATGTTGGGTAAAACAGCTGAAAGATGCTGGGTAAAATAGCTGAAAGATGCTGGTAAAACAACTAAAAGATGCTGGGTAAAATAGTTGAAAGATGCTGGGTATATAATGAAATGAAATGAAAATGGAAATGAATAAAACGAAAATAAAGTGTGAAATGTGAACAATGTAAAATGGAAAAGAGTCACTTAAAGTGAAATGAAATGAAATGTTATAGTTATGAACATGAACATATGTGAATGGTTGAATAATGACAGAAAGAACAATGTATTATGATACTAGAAGTATCTATGCTGGTAGAACATTTTATGATTGGGTGGGGCATACTCTTCGCCTGAAGGCTTACTAAGAAAGGCGAATACGCTAGTAACTTCAGATGTGGCAGTAACTACACAACGTACTAGGGCAGAGGGAACCTACTTGTATGGGCGAGTAGATTTCCCTATCTTGGGGCCTTCGCTGGTAAACCTTTGTTTGAACTATGTGAGTACGAGATCAATTTAACACTAAAGGGCTTACTGAGAAAGGTGAGTGCCTTGATATGCTTCAGTGGTGACCTTTGGGTTGCCAAATGTTTCAGAGCAGAGGGATGCTACTTGTATAGGCAGGTAATCACCTCTATCCTTGGGTAATCTTGTGGGTTAAATCTTTTACTTGTGATTGATTAGGTTCAAAGAATGACTTTAGAAATTATGTTTGACGATTTTCAAATGTTAAATATTATGTTGTTATATAAACTCATGTTAGCCACATGTTATTTTAATATATTGTTTCTTCCCTTACTGAGATGTGTCTCACCAGAATATGAATTTATCTTTTTTAGGATTTCCTTGAGATCAAGCTTAGAGAGCTCGAGGTTTTATAGCATTTTTGAGAAATAGAAAGAGAAAAGGGTATATTTTTATGTTAATTTTGAGATGTATAAATTTATGTTTTAAGTTTTTTGATATATGGATGGTTGAGAATACTAATATTTGGGGATTATGTTCTAGAGACATGTATATATGTGATTACAGGTGGTGAATAATTAATTTGGATTATGGATAGGAATAGTAAAGTCTGGTATTATATTTGTGGAGATTTTATGTTTTCCGCTGCGGACATGATATTAGTATATGGATTATCAGGTAAATGAATGGATTAGTAGCACTGCGGGCCCACGTAGAGGGTCGGGGCATTACAAGCTACCAGCTCATAATCTAACTGTTGAACCTCTAATCCACATAGTTTAACGAATCCCTGGGAGATAAAGGAATGTGTTGCCCCTAAATCAAATAATATAACAGCTTCATTGGAAAACATGTAAATGATACCTGTGACTACATCACCAACGTTCTCTGTTTCGCCTGGAGTTAGGGAATACACCCTTGCCTGGGTTGTACCTCCTTGATGACCACCACATTGTGCCTACGTACCTCCTCTATATGGCTACTATGGGGCTCCGCTGTTCCTTGGCATGCGACAATCTCTCATCTGATGTCCCAGTTTACCACACCGAAAGCAAGCCCCTGTAGTCCGCCAATAATCCCCTGAGTGCTTGTTACCACACGTAGGACAATCGGGAGTGATGAGGTACTCTAAAATGGATGTACCACCGCTGCTCTTCTTTTGGGTGCCCTACCTCGCACCGAAATAAGAATTGGGACGTGCTAGCCTCTTTCTCAGGATCTGCACCTTAGAATCCTCCAGCAGACTCTCCTCTGCTACGATGGCTTTGTCTACCAAGGTAGCAAAGTCCTGTAACTAAAGGATCGTTGTCTGCTTCCAGATCTCTTCCTTCAGACCTCTCTGAAACTTCTAAGCCTTCATTGCCTCATCCGATATCATAAATGGAGCAAATTGGGATAGCTCCTGGAATTTGGTGTTGTACTACTGAACTGTCAGCTACCCTTGCATCAGACTCATAAATTCCTCCACCTTTGTATTCTGACCGTGGCAAGGATGTACCATGCAAAGAATATCTCTCTGAAATAGGCCCATGTCATCGCTACTAGAATAGGTCGATGCTCCTTTAGCATCTTTAGAGTTCAGAACATCCAAGATTTTCTCGATCTCTTGAATCCAATTCTCAGCTAAAATCAGATCTGCACTGTAATAACCTAAGGAATTTTTTAACATCTCGTCGACGAACACAGGGGATTCGTGGACAAGGATATAAGAGGAGCTCATCGACGAGGACAAGTTTCATCGATGAGAAAATATCGAGAGAGGTTCTTAAGGCAGTCTGAAATTCTTTGAAAAGGGAAGAAATTCGTCGACGAAATTCCTAAAGTACTCGTCGACGAGATGACGTGTCTCGTAGATGAATTTAGGGCTATAAATAGTAAAAACTCATATTTTGCAGCAGAAAACTGGTGCAAAAACTTCCCCTCTCTCTCTCTCTCTCTTTCTCTCTCTCTAAAACGTCTCCCACTCCTCTCTTCAATTCCGAGTCCGTTGCTTGCCGAATTGAAGATCTAAGGTCACCACGACGCTCCTGACAAAGTTCTCTACAAATCTACTAGAGCTGATCATTAGTGGAATTAGTTTGGAAATCATCCCAAACTTAGGGTAAGGTGTTTTATTTAAAATATGCTTTCCCTACAGTTATAGGAAATATTGTATGTAGGAAAATACTGATGTTTTGTTCTAAGGAATGTCGTTTTTAGGTTGTTTAGTGGAGAACCCTATGGGTATAGGGCTAGAGTTTAGTGAAGGCCTTTTAGAAACTAGGTAAGGGAAATATGCTATGCTAGGAGATTTACTTATGTTATTAGAAATTATATATATATATATATATATCTATATATATATATATATATATATGCATGTATACCAGTTATTATACAGAATACGAATTTTTAAAGTATGTGTGGCCTAAGTAGATATTATCTGATATGGAGTTTTATACAGTTTTTTAGTATATGAAGTTGTACAAATATAGTTAGATATTTACAGATTTTATACGGACAGAATGTGTATACATATACAATTTTTATTCAAATGATTACACAGACAGATATATATATATATATATATATATATATATATATAACAGTATAGAGATATTTATTCATATCAGTATATATAGTATTTACAGAATGTTATGTTTTTCCTAAATGTTATAACATTCAGAGTATATAGACATATTATACAGATAGAAGCTACAGAGAGATAATACAGTTATAGCATCAACATGCCACAGATATTACAGTATTTACAGTACAGAATTATAGCGTTATGGTTATTTTGGAAACATGATGAAAACAGTAAAAGAGTATATATGTATATATATATATAGTATCAGATTCTTATGAATAGATTACAGACAGATACAGAATACAGAGCACGGTACCGTTGCTAATACAGATAGAGTGCAACCACATATCTCAGATAGTGTGTGTGTACCGTCAACTAAACTCGGAGAGTATGCAGCTCCCCAGTTTGCTGGGTTAAGGGGGCCAGTTTAACGAGGTAGTAGCCAGTCCTGCGCCTAAGAGAGTATGCAGTTTGGCCGGGCTGAAGTAGTGTAGAGTATAGTGACTTATCTGGAGGGTCGACCAGATTAAGTTCCACATACAGGCCGCACAACCCTATCATGAGGGATCAAATCATAACATACAGAGTTCTAGGGATAAAGCACAGTTATGTATATGTATATAGTTTTACAGTATTTGATAAATATAGTATGATATTAGCAGTATGAAAAGTAGAAAACTCAGATGATACAATTATGTTTTAAACAGCGAAAAATGTAAGATATGCTTTACAGATTTACTCTTTATTACAGCTCAGATGTTATTTAGAGTATATGTAACTTACTCGCTACACACTAGTAATAGCATATTTCCACTTACTGAACATCGACTCACCCTATTATTCCAACATTTTTCAGGTGAGCCAGTTAGGCGAGCAAACAGGCTCACGGATAGAGATTTCTTGGTTACCCTAGTTACAGGGTAAGATGGTGTAGAGTTTTGTATTTTTAAGATAGATTTTATTAGGGAGAGATGTATTTTATGACTATGTGATGGAAATACTGAGTTCTGGTATTGTATGGTATATGTGGTTGTATGATTTATGTTTCTGCCGCATAAGTATGATTTTTGTATACAGGATTACCCCAGTGCCTTCTGAGGCCCGAATTTCATAGCAAAGGGTATCAAAATAGTTCATATGTAAAAAAAATGATATAAATTTTGAGGTCGTTACATTTTGGTATCAGAGCCTAGGTTGTTAGGTTCTGCAGACTCTAGAGTGCAGCGGGAAACAATACCAGAATATAGGAAAAAGGATTTGAGGTTTTGTTCTATGGTCTGGATACAGGATTTCGTGGTGGTTTCTGTGTTTTTCCTGTGGTGGTGATTTCAGGAAAGTCATAGTAAACTATCAACGAATCGTGTGTTTGGGTTGTAGGATTGGATTTTGGGATTAGGATTAAGAGGGATGATTAATAGAGGATTTGAAGTTTTAGTTGAATAAGTTAGATCTGTATGGGAATTAGGATTCTGAAACGGTGTTCTATATATTTTTAGGATGGACCTAGGAGGCAGTAACGCTCACACCAGTGGTGATGATGGAGTGGGTCCTTTTGGCATAGGGGGTGGAGATTCAGATGTTGTGCTACGTAGTGTGGCTCAGCAAGTTATGACTGAGATAGCATGGAGTTCTAGAGAGCAAGGAGGTCCATCTCCAACTCAGGGATGTACCATAGAGAAATTTATGAAGATGAACCCGTCGGCGTTCTCTGGAGCATCTGACCCTGTAGTTGTAGAAAATTGGTTGTAGGAAGTGGAAAAGATTCTGACAGTACTTCACTGCACCAATGAGCAAAGAGTCTTATATGCTACGTATAGGTTGGCGGGGGAGGCCAAGAGATGGTGGTCGGCCACCAGACTATTGGAGGAGTAGAGAGCGATTCCAATATCGATGACCTGGGCACAATTTAAGGACGTGATAGGTACTATCCTGCCTCAGTCAGAGAGGCTCGAGTATAGGAGTTTCTGGGTCTATCCTAGGGATCGATATCTGTCTAGTAGTAAGCGACGAGATTTATCGAGCTCTCACGTTTCTGCACACATATTGTCCCTAATAAAGTGAAGAAGGCCAGAATGTTTGAGAGAAATCTGAGGCGAGATATTTACAGGCAGGTGGAAATACTAAGGATCCATGATTTCTCAGAGTTGATTGTAGGGCTATTATACCAGAGGAAAGTTTGCTAAGGGAGACTGAGATGCATATTCAGAAGAAGAGGACCGCACCCTCGAGTTTTCAGGCGGATCCTAGCTGAGGCCCTTGGAGAGGAGATAGATTTGGCGGAGGCCAGAGACAGACGGTAGAGCACAGTGGATTTCAGGGCGAGCAGCTTCCTACCATTTGTCCTAAATGCGGACGGAGACATCCTGGTGAGTGCCGACTGGGGGAGAATGTTTGTTATTGCTGTGGAAGGCCCGATCATATGGCTCGATCGTGTTAGATGTCGTCAAAATATGTATCGGATCCTAGGTCGTTTTAAGGCGGATATTAGGTGTCCCGTGGAGGCCAGCAGAGGAATACTGCGCCAGCAAGGGTCTATGCGTTGACGTTGGGTGACGCTAAGATGGCTGGAAACATGGTCACAGGTACCATTATTGCTATATCATATAAAGTTATTGTTTTATTTGATATAGGTGTCACTCACTCCTTTATATCGGCGGGATATGTAAGAATGACTGGAGTAGAGACACAGCCATTAAATGTAGAACTATCTGTGGGTACACCGATAGGATCTGTAGTAAGATGCAGGAAAGTGCTTCAAAATTTCCCAGTGAATGTTCAGGAGAGAGTACTACCCGCGGATCTCATGATTCTAGATATGTAGGGGTTTAATGTGATACTAGGCATGGACTGGCTAGCAACTCATCACGCCAATATAGATTGCCACTAGAAAGAAGTGATTTTAAGACCCTCGGGTGAGCCAGAATACAGATTCGTAGGATCACGCGTACGTGCCTCACCACAGTTGGTATCAGCTATTCAGGTGAGGAGGTTGCTTCAGGATGGTTGCCTGGGGAATGTCGCATACATAAAAGAATTACTAAAAGAAGAATTGAGACAAGCTGACATACTAGTAGTGAAAGTATTCCCATATATCTTTCCAGAAGAATTGCCTGGTTTCCCGCCTGACCGTGAGATTGAGTTTACTATAGATCTATTGCCGGGATCTGTACCAGTATCTAAAGTACCATACCGTATGACTCTAGTCGAGTTGAAAGAATTGAAAGATCAATTACAAGAATTGCTGAACAAGGGGTTTATCAGGCCCAGTGTGTTGCCCTGGGGAGTGCTAATTTTGTTCATGAAAAAGAAATATGAAACTATGAGATTGTGCATCGATTATAGGGAGATAAACAAACTGACAGTCAAGAATAAATATCCTCTCCCTAGGATCGACGATTTATTTGATCGACTCCAAGGGACCCGGGTTTATTCTAAAATTGAAGTGCGATCGAGTTACCATTAGGTGAAGGTTAAAGCAGAAGACATATCGAAGACCGCATTCCGAACTAGATATAGGCATTATGAGTTTCTAGTGATGCCATTTGGGTTAACTAATGCACCAACAATATTCATGGATTTGATGAATCGAGTGTTCCATCCGTATTTAGATCAGTTTTTAGTTGTATTTATTAATGATATACTGGTTTACTCAAGAACTTTTGAGGATCATGAACATCATTTGAGACTGGTGTTACAGATATTGAGAGAGAGAAAATTATATGCAAAATTCAAGAAATGTTAGTTCTGGTTAAGGCATGTTACTTTTCTCGGCCATGTGATCTCTAAAGTGGGAGTATCAGTTGATCCAAGTAAGATAGAGGCTGTGGTGAGTTGGTAAAGGCTGGGAAGTATTCAAAAAGTTAAAAGTTTTCTAGGATTGGCAGGCTATTACCGACGCTTCATAGATGGCTTCTCCAAATTGTCTGGTCCGTTAACACGACTTACAAGGAAAAAAGTGAAGTTTGATTGGACCGACGACTGTGAGCAGAGTTTTTAGGAGTTAAAGCGGTGGTTAGTTTCAGCCCCAGTACTGGCTATTCCTTCAGGGGAGGATGGGTTCGTAATATATAGTTATGCTTCCCTGAAGGGACTTGCCTATAGGCTAACTTTATCGCTAGCTCTGGCTCGAATTCATGACGTGTTTCATGTTGCTATGTTAAGGAAATACGTCTTAGACCCATCCCACATCATCAGCTATGCAGAGATAGAACTTAAGGATTCATTGGCTTATGAAGAAGCACCAGTACAGGTCTTGGATAAAAAAACACAACCACTACACACAAAAAAAATTCCGTTAGTAAAAGTTTTGTGAAAAAATCACGCTATAGAGGAAGCTTCTTAGGAACTCGAGGAGCAAATTAGACAGAGATACCCGCAATTGTTCTAAGAGAATTAGTGATAGCAGGTAAAGTATAAGTAGTTAGATAAAGTTTCTTTTTCAGGTACATGTATTGAATTAGTTAGTAGGTGATCTTTTATTTTTATTTGTGTAATCTCCCAAAGCATAGTATATAACCACAATATTCCTCTGCCATAAGTTAGGGTAAGTAATAAAATAAATAGACTCTTTACCTTTATGAAATGGTAGAGTGTATAATGGTGTTCAATCCAGATAGTAAATTTCGAGGACGAAATTTTATAAGAAAGGGAGAATGTAATAACCCAAGGAATTTTTCAGCATCTCATTGACGAACACAGGGGATTCGTCGACGAGGATATAAGCAGAGCTCGTCGACGAGGACAGGTATCATCGACGAGAAAATACTGAGAGAGGTTCTTGGGGCAATCTGTCGTCGACGAAGGAGGAAGTTTGTCGACAAAATTCCCTAAGGACTCGTCAGCGAGATGATGTGTCTTGTCAAAAAATCTAGGGCTATAAATAGTGAAAACTCGAATTTTTCAACAGAAAACTGGCACAAAAAATTCCTCTCTCTCTCTCCAAAATGTCTCCCACTCCTTCTCTCTTCAATTTTGGGTCTGTTGCTCGCTGAATTGAAGATCCGAAGCCACCACGACGCTCCTGACAAAGTTCTCTATAAGTCTACTAGAGTTGATTGTTGGTGGAGTTAGTTTGGAATTCATCCCAAACTCAGGAAAAGGTGTTTTATTTAGAATATGTTTTCCCTGCAGTTATAGAAAATGTTGTATGCAAGAAAATACTGATGTTTTGTTTTGCAGGATGTCGTTTTCAGGGTGTTGAGTGGAGAACCCTACAAGTGTAGGGCTAGAGTTCAGTGAAGGCTTTTTAGAAACTAGGTAAGGGAAATATGCTATGCTAGGAGATTTACTTACGCTATCAGAAATTTTATATATATATATATATATATATATGCATGTATACGAGTTATTATATAGAATACAAATTTTTAAAGTATGTGTGACCTGAGTAAATTTTATCTGATATGGAGTTTTATACAGTTTTTCAGTATATCAAGTTGTATAGATATAGTTAGATATTTACAGATTTTATACAGACAGAATGTGTATACATATATAGTTTTTATTCAAATGATTACACAAACATATATATATATATATATATATATAACAGTATAGAGACATTTATTCAGATCAGTATATATAGTATTTACAGAATATTATGTTTTTCCTAAATGCCATAACACTCAGAGTGTAATGCCCCAACCTAGGTCTGCCAGGAAGCACTGCGTCTCTCCTCCTCCACCTGGACCAGACAACAGGGGATGGGCCTTATCAGACTAATAATTGGCCCCATAAACCAACATATGTTTTTTTCAGTGTGTTTTGTCCTCACTTACACACTTCCTGAGAAAACTTCCCAAGTGGTCACCCATCCCAAGATTGCTCCAAGCCAAGCACGCTTAACTATGGAGTTCTTATGGGAGAGCTCCGGAAAAGAAAGGTGCACCTTGTTGATATGAGTAGTAACATCTAATCCTTTTTAAGTCTTTCATTCATAGGGTATTACATTCTCCCCCACTTATAGAACGTAACGCCCTCGTTCTGAACCCACATTTCCAAACCCAGGCGATGTGAATCTCATCACACTTTCGACTGGGTGTTGGCTCTGATACCATTTGTAACGCCCCAACCTGGGTCTGTTAGGGAGCACTACATCTCTCCTCCTCCACTTGGACCAAACAACAAGAGGTGGGCCTTATCAGACTAATGACTGGCCCCATAAACCAACATGTGTCCTTTTCAGTGTGTTTTGTCCTCACTCACACACTTCCTGAGAAAACTTCCCAGGTGGTCACCCATCCCAAGATTGCTCCAAGCTAAGCATGCTTAACTATGAAGTTCTTATGGGAGAGCTCCCAAAAATTAAGGTGCACCTTGTTGATATGGGTAGTAACATCTAATCCTTTTAAGCCTTTCACTCATGGGGTATTACACAGAGTATATAGACAGATTATATAGATAGAAGATACAGACAGATTATACAATTAAAGCATCAAGATGCTATAGATATTACAGAATTTATAGTACAGAATTATAGTGTTATGGTTATTTTTGGAAACATGATGAAAACAGTAAAAGAGTATATATGTATATATAGTATTATATCCTTGTGAACAGATTACAGACAAATACAGATACAGATACAGAATACAGAGAATGGTATCGTTGCTAATACAGATAGAGTGCAACCACATATTTCAGATAGTGTGTGGGAACCATCAACTGTGCTCAGAGAGTATGCAACTCCCCAATTCGCTGGGTTGAGGGTGCCAGTTTGACGAGGTAGCAGCCAGTCCCGTGCCTAGGAGAGTATGCAGTTTGGCCAGGTTGAGGTAGGGTAGAGTATATTGACTTATCTGGAGGGCCAACCAGATTAAGTCCCGCCTACGGGCCGCACAACCCTTCCATGATGGGTCAAATCATGACATACAGAGTTCTAGGGATAAAGCACAGTTATGTATATGTATACAATTTTACAATATTTGATAAATATAGTATGATATTAGCAGTATGAAAAGTAGAAAACTTAAATGATATAGTTATGTTTTAAACAGCGAAAAATGTAAGATATGCTTTACAGATTTACTCTTTATTACAGTTCAGATGTTATTTAAAGTATATGTAACTAAGTCGTCACACACTAGTAATAGCATATTTCCACTTACTAAGCGTCGACTCACCCTATTAATCCAACATTTTTCAGGTGAGCCAGTTAGGCGAGTAGATCAGGTTCGCGGATAGAGATTTCTTGGTTACCCTAGTTACAGGGTAAGATGGTGCAGAGTTTTGTATTTTTGAGATAGATTTTACTGGGGAGAGATGTATTTTATGACTATGTGACGGAAATACCTAAGTTCTGGTATTGTATGGTATATGTGGTTGTATGATTTATGTTTCCACTGCATAGGTATGATTTTTTATACAGGATTACCCTAGTGCCTTCTGAACCCGAGTTTCATAGCAGGGGGTATCAGAATAGTTCATCTGTAAAAAAAAATGATATAAATTTTGAAGTCGTTACATGCACTTTCTACGAAAACATAAGGCTTTAATTAGGAGAATTGATCTATAGAATAGCCCAACTCAGCCATTGGATGGTCCTGCCCCCTATTTGTTCACACCACCTCAGTCATAAGCTATTGTGTGAAATCCTGTAGTATCACTGTAGAGTCACTGCTAGCCTCATGGTCGGCACCCTCACTACTACTGTCTCCTATGTTGGAAATATTATCCATGGACTCCATCTTGAAGAAAAAATTGTGAAAATCGATTAGAAGTTTAAATAACCTACTTATCAGTTAATAACACAATACTATAAACTCATTTCCTAAAATCAACATTCCTACTACTAGCGTACCTTGATAATTCAACATTCTCATTCTAACTCAAGTTTCGCCCCTTCACTTGGAAACGAAGCCGTCAATGGATTGCCGTGATTTTTTGAACCCTAGATTGATCCAGAAAAGCACAAAAGTCTGTCAATGGATTTTTGTCTCCAGGTATACAAAGCTAAAGTCGAAGATCTTATTCTCATCCTATACTCTGGTAAAGTCTAGTCTACAGAACCTAGAAACCTAAGCTCTGAATATTTCCATAACCAGGCAATGTAAATCATATCACACTTCCGGCTGGTTAAGGCTCTGATACCAACTATAATGCCCCAGCCCTTTATACAACCCCGGAGTGCTATTACACTTGTATAACACACCTATCTATGATAAACATACATATACAACCCGCCCTGAAAGGGACATACGGGTGTTTCATACTGATATGTATTCTCATGTACAACAAAAAACATAAACATTCATACATAATCTAATAGACATACCAGAGTTCTAACTGTATCTTTACATACATTCGTACATACTTAAAACATAATCTTTTTTTACATTCCCAAAAAGACATTCTAAACTAAGTCTTTTACATATACAAAACACTTACGTAAACTGCACACAATACTACGCTCCAAGGCCCTCTAGAAACTAGGTCCGACGTTTTGCGGGGCTTGAAACGAAGGTTTCGTGTTGGGCTGAGACACTTCTTAGTAAGGTAGAAGATATTACATCAATGTGTGACAACATATGTTTAAGCCAGTAGAAATAGTTACATAGATAACATATTCTCAATACTATAATATAGAAGATATATATATAATTCTAGCAATAGATAATTCAGCATCATTACAAGTGAGAGTTCTCGAGGTTAGGGTAGGGCATGGACCCATACACTGTACAATACCTCCGCCCGGTACTCAAACCTGTGACTTTGCTCATTTTAGTTTTTAAATCATGTATATGCATATTTAAAACATTGTCTAGTTTTGAAACATCATAACTATGCCAACACTACCCCTTGGCGCGAGTTGTGTGATGATAAAGCACTAAACAAGCCCTACCTTGGCACTATCAAGCATTATACATATGATAGTTCAACTAAACCTCCTCCACCTAGTCCATTAATTCACCAGTGGCCCTTTGTGCTAGTCAACTATCTTAATACCCACACTTCAATCAACTATCTTGATGCCCACACTGAAAAACAAATGTGTGGTTACACTGTACCTGAATTATAACAACGATACTGCGCTTAAGCTTTTTAAGGCTTCCATATAACATTGAGCTTTTAAGGCTCTCATAGTAACAAGCTGCGGTCCTAATATTATATATACAATTTACAACAAGACAAATTAACTTGTTTATAATTCATAAATCACATGTACAGTTCCAGTATTTTCACAATTTCATTCATTCATACTGTGGTATCAATCGGCACACACACTCTTAATTTAATCCTTTTTCACATATAGAGCTTGGTATCTAACCGACACATGTTTTCCTGCATTTTCTGATAACAATTTGAAACTACGATTCCTATATTCCATATACATATTTATCAGTTCAGCATATCCTATTTCATGTCATATGCCACACTTATTTGGGTAAAAACATACTATACATAGTATATAGTTCAAAAATATCATTTGTACTACAAACAATGAATTCAAGTATCTCCTACTTTAAGTTTAATACAAATAAGGAGTTTTAAGAAATTTGGAGTTCATACGCCAAAATCCTAGTTTTTACCAAAATCGTAAAATTGTAAAACCAACATTTTTACCAAGTGAAACTTTGTAAATAAGCAGTCATATTGTACATATAAACATAAGCTATAGTTCTAGTTGTTTAGTTTTATGAAATAACTGATGTAAACAAATCCCTTTACTTATTTCCTGAAATAGACCGAACGCTCGAAAACCGACCTTTGACTTTTTTCACAAACTCAAGAATCTGCTCGGCTAGGATTGAAGATCTTAGCTCCCTCATCCTTGTGGTAACCTCTGATCGTCGAAACGAGCAACGAACGACGAAGGAATGAAGAGAGAGAGAGAGAGAGAGAGAGAGAGAGAGAGAGAGAGAGAGAGAGAGAGAGAGTGTGTGTGTGCTCACCAGTTCTAGCGAGAGAGAGTTTTGGGTTTCTTAACCCCTAAGCAATGAAAATGATATTTATAGACCTCTTGACCAGGTCAAATTCGTAGACGAAATGGTGCCTTCTTCGATGAACCACATAAGGCTCTTCGTTGCATGGGTAGAACGTTATTTGGGTGGTCGTAGACCGACTGACAAAGGCTGCTCATTTTCTATTTATTAAAGTCAACTACTCTATGAATAGACTGACAAAGTTATACATTCAGGAGATAGTTCGACCCCATGGTGTGTCAACATCTATAGTTTCAGACTGAGACCCATGTTTCACGTCACGGTTTTGGAGGAGTTTGTAGGAAGCTTTGGGGTATCAGTTATCTTTCAGCGCGACATTTCATCCTCAAACTAACGGGCACACGGAGAGGACGATCCAAATACTTGAGGATATGCTATGAGCATGTGTGTCAGATTTCGGGGGTAGTTATATTCAGTATATGCCGTTGGTTGAATTGGCGTATAATAATAGTTACCAGGCTAGTATCGAGATGGCACCTTATGAGGCATTATATGGCAGGAGGTGTCATTCTCCACTATACTGGGATGAAATGGGTAAAATGCGAGTTTTGGGACAAAGTTGGTGTAGTTGGCATATGGTAAATTCCAACTTATTAAAGATAGAATTAGTGCAGCTTAGAGTCGATAGAAGAGCTACGCAGATACTCGCCGCCGGATGTTGGAGTTTGATGTGCGAGATCAAGTATTTTTTAGAATAGGACCGTTGAGAGGAACTATAAGGTTTAGGAAGAAGGGTAAACTGAGCCCTAAGTTTATTGGCTCATTCAAGATACTTAAGAGAGTGGGTCCAGTTGCCTACAGGTTAGATTTACCACCAACATTATCCAAGATACATGGCATATTCCATGTTTCTACGCTGAGAAAATACGTCTCGAATCCCTCACACGTGATCATCTATAAGGAGTTATAGCTTAGAGATACTTTAGCATATGAGGAAATACCAGTACAGATTCTAGATAGAAAAGAACAGGAGTTGTGTACCAAGAAAATTCCACTAGTAAAAGTCCTATAGAGGAATCATGCAGTAGAGGAAGCGTCGTGGGAGCTTGAGGAGAAAATACGATAGAAGTACCCACATCTATTCAATGGGAATCAATATTAGTCAAGAAAATGAAGGAAATGGACCAGATAAAATCAGTATCGTCTATACAATGCAGGGTAATTAATGTATAAGTTGTATTTTAGATTATAGGATAGGTAGTATTTTTGGGTTTTGGGAGAATTTTATTTTATGTGTATACTTGTAATCTCCCAGAACCATAATTGCAATCACGGTATTCCTCGAAACCATATTTATCAGGCCCAGTGTGTCACCAGGGGGAGCATCAGTTTTATTCGTGGGAGGCCCGATCATATGACTCAACCGTGTCAGATGCCATCTAAATATGTAACAACTCCTATGCCATTTTGAAGTGGATATCAGGCGCCCTGTAGAGGCCAGCAGAGGAATACTACTCCGGCGAGGGTCTATGCGTTGACGCCGGGTGACGCTGAGATGGCTGGAAACATGGTCACAGGTACCATTATTGCTTTATCACATAAAGTTATTGTTTTATTTGAAACAGGCGTCACTTACTCGTTTATATTGGCAGGATATGTAAGAATGACTGGACTAGAGACACAGCCATTAAATGTAGAACTATATGTGGGTACGCCGATAGGATACATAGTAAGATGCAGGAAAGTGCTTCGGAATTTCCTAGTGAATGTTCATTTGAGAGTACTACCCGCGGATCTCATGATTCTAGGTATACAAGGGTTTGATGTGATACTAGGCATGGACTGGCTAGCAATTCATCACGCCAATATAGATTGCCACCAGAAAGAAATGTTTTCAGACCTCCAAGTAAGCCAAAATACATATTCGTAGGATCACGCGTACATGCCTCACCACAGTTGGTATCAGCTATTCAGGTGAGGAGGTTGCTTTAGGATGGTTGCCACGGGTATGTCGCATACATAAAAGAATTACTGAAAGAAGAATTGAGACAAGCTGATATACTAGTAGTGAGAGAATTCTCATATGTCTTTCCACAAGAATTGCCTGGTTTGCTGCCTGACCGTGAGATTGAGTTTACTATATATCTGTTGCCAGGATCTGTATCAGTATCTAAAGCACCATACCATAAGACTCCAGTCGAGTTGAAAGAATTGAAAGATCAATTATAAGAATTGCTGGACAAAGGGTTTATCAGGCCCAGTGTGTCGCCCTGAGGACCATCAGTTTTGTTCCTGAAAAGGAAAGATGGAACTATGAGATTGTGCATCGATTATAAGGAGATAAACAAACTGACAGTCAAGAATAAATATTCTCTCCCTAGGATCGACTATTATTTGATCAACTCCAGGGGACCCAGGTTTATTCTAAAATTGACCTACGATCGGGTTACCATCAGGTGAAGGTTAAAGCAGAAGACATATCGAAGACTGCATTCCGTAACAGAAATAAGCATTACGAGTTTCTAGTGATGTCATTTGGGTTGACTAATGCACCAGTAGTATTCATGGATTTGATGAATCGAGTGTTCCATCCGTATTTAGATCAATTTGTAGTTGTATTTATTGATGATATACTAGTCTACTCGAAGACTTTTGAGGATCATGAACATCATTTGAGACTGGTGTTGTAGATATTGAGAGAGAGAAAATTATATACAAAATTCAAGAAATGTGAGTTCTGGTTAAGGCAAGTTACTTTTCTCGGCCATGTGATCTCTGAAGCGGGAGTATCAGTTGATCCGAGTAAGATAGAGGTTGTGGTGAGTTAGGAAAGGTCGAGAAGTATTCAAGAAGTCCGAAGTTTTCTAGGATTGGCAGGCTATTACCAACGCTTCATGGATGGCTTCTCCAGATTGTCTGGTCTGTTAACATGACTTACAAGGAAAAATGTGAAGTTTGATTGGAACGATGACTGTGTGAGCAGAGTTTTTAGGAGTTAAAGGGGCGGTTAGTTTCAGCTCCACTACTAGCTATTCCTTCAGGGGAGGATGGGTTTGTAATATACAGTGATGCTTCCCTGAAGGGACTTGGGTGCGTGTTGATGCAACACGATAGAGTTATTGCATATGCGTCTAGACAGCTTAAAGAATATGAGAAGAATTATCTCGTGTATGATTTGGATTTAGCTACAGTGGTGTACGCTCTCAAGATCTGGAAGCATTATCTATAAGGTGGAAAGTGCGAGCTTTTTATGGATTACAAGAGCATGAAATATTTCTTCACCCAGAAATAGCTGAATATGAGGCAAAGAAAGTGGCTAGAACTCATTAAAGACTATGACTACACCATTGGTTACCACCTAGGGAAAGCAAATGTGGTAGCAGATGCTCTGAGTAGGAAATCAGTAGGACCCGTACTAGCAGCTATAGAGATTCAGCATTCAATTATGATGGATTTGGAGAGGCTCAGCATAGAATTGATAGAGGAGAGTTCTCAGGCAATCATTGCCAGTCTAGTGGTTCAGCCTACGTTATACGAGAGGATTAAGGCAGCCTAGGGTGATGATGGATAGTTGGCAGAGGTAATGGCTAGGGTGCGAGATAGTCAGGGTGAAGAATTCAACATATCAGATAACGGAGCCCTGCGGTTTTGTACTAGGCTCTGTGTTCCTGTAGATACCGAGATTATGAGAACTATATTAGAGGAGGCTCACAGATCCCCTATACATTGTACATTCAGGTAGCACTAAAATGTATCGAGATCTGTGGGAGTATTTCTGGTGGAGTGGAATGAAGAGAGAGATAGTTGAATTTGTATAGCAGTGCTTGACATGCCAACAGGTTAAAGCTAAGCACCATAGACCAGTAGGGCAGTTGCAGCCATTGTTTATTCCCGAGTAGAAATGGGATCACGTTTCGATGGATTTCGTTGCGGGATTGTTGAATGCGATTTGGGTGGTTGTTGATCATTGGATGAAAATTGCCCATTTCATTCCGATTAAAGTCGGTTATTCCATAGACAGATTGGTAGAAATATATATTCGGGAGATAGTTCGCGTCCATGGTGTGCCGGTATCCATAGTCTCCGATCGAGATCCTCGGCTTACTTCACGATTTTGGAAGAGTTTTCAAGAAGCTCTGGGTACACAGTTAGCATTCAGCACTGCGTTTCACCCCCAAATAGATGGACAGACCGAGAGAACAATTCAGACCCTAGAAGATATGCTTCATGCTTGTGTGCTTGATTTTGGAGGTAGTTGGATTCAGTTTATGTCATTAGTTGAATTTTCTTATAATAATAGCTATCAAACTAGCATCGGTATGGTGTCTTACGAGGCATTGTATGGTAGGAGATGTCGTTCTCCTCTCTTCTAGGATGAAGTAGGTGAAAGTCACGTGTTGGGTCCAGAGATTGTACAGCAGACGTGTGATAAGGTCCGACTCATTAAAGAAAGAATCAGCACCGCGCAGAGTTGGCAGAAAAGTTACGCAGACACTCGCCTTCGAAAACTAGAATTTGATGTGGGAGATCGAATATTTTTAAAAATAGCTCCTTTGAAAGGAATTATAAGATTTGGAAAGAAAGACAAATTGAGCCCTAAGTATATTGTCCCTTTTGAGATACTAGAGAGAATAAGGTCAATTGCCTATAGGCTAGCTTTATCGCTAGCTCTAGCTCGAATTCATGACGTGTTTCATGTTGTTATGTTAAGGAAATACGTCCTAGACTCATCCCACATCATCAGCTATGCAGAGATAGAACTTAAGGATTCGTTGGCTTATGAAGAAGCACCACCAGTACAGGTCTTGGATAGAAAAACAAAGACACTACACACAAAAGAAATTCCGTTAGTAAAAGTTTTGTGGAACAATCATGCTATAGAGGAAGCTTCTTGGGAACTCGAGGAGCAGATCAGACAGAGATACCCGCAATTGCTCTAAGAGAATTAATGATAGCAGGTAAAGTATAAGTAGTTAGATAAAGTTTCTTTTTCAAGTTCATGTATTGAATTAGTTAGTAGGTGATCTTTAAATTTTATTTGTCTAATCTCCCAAAGCATAGTATGTAACCACAATATTCCTCCGCCAAAAGTGAGGGTAAGTAATAAAATAAGTAGACCATTTACCTTTACGAAACGGTAGAGTGTATAATGGTGTTCAATCCGGATAGTAAATTTCGAGGATGAAATTTTATGAGGGGAGAATGTAATAACCCGAGGAATTTTTCAGCATCTGGTCGACGAACACAGGGGATTCGTCGACGAGGATATAAGAGGAGCTCATCGATAAGGACAAGTTTCGTCAACGAGAAAATACCGAGAGAGGTTCATGGGGCAGTCTGAAATTCGTCAACGAGGGAGGAAGTTTTTTGACAAAATTCCTTAAGGACTCATCAATGAGATGACGTGTCTCATCGACGAATTCAAGGCTATAAATAGTGAAAACCCAAATTTTTCAGCAGAAAACTGGCACAAAAAATTCCTCTCTCTCTCTCTCTCTCTCTATAAAATGTCTCCACTCCTTCTTTCTTTGATTTCGGGTTCGTTCCTCGCCGAATTGAAGATCTGAGGCCGCCATGACCCTCCTAATGAAGTTCTATACAAGTCTACTAGAGCTGATCGTTGGTGGAGTTAGTTTGGAATTCATCTGAAACTCAAGGAAATGTGTTTTATTTTGAATATATTTTCCCTGCAGTTATAGAAAATATTATATGCAGGAAAATACTGATGTTTGGTTTTGGGGGATGTCGTTTTCAGGGTGTTGAGTGGAGAACCCTGCGGGTGTAGGGCTAGAGTTCAGTGAAGGCTTTTTAGAAACTAGGTAAGGGAAAATATGCTATGCTAGGAGACTTACTTATGCTATCAGAAATTTTATATATATATATATACCAGTTATTATACAAAATACAAATTTTTAAAGTATGTGTGGCTTGAGTAGATATTATCTGATATGGAGTTTTATACAGTTTTTCAGTATATCAAGTTATACAAATATAGTTAGATATTTACAGATTTTATACAGACATAATGTGTATACATATTAAGTTTTTATTCAAATGATTACACAGACGGATATATATATAACAGTATAGAGATGTTTATTTAGATTAGAATATATAGTATTTACAGAATATTATGTTTTTCCTAAATGCTGTAACACTCAAAGTATATAGACAGATTATATAGATAGAAGATACAGACAAATTATACAGTTATAGCATCAAGATGCTACAAATATTAGAGTATTTACAGTATAGAATTATAATGTTATGGTTATTTTGGAAGCATGATGAAAACAGTAAAAGAGTATATATGTATATATATAGTATCAGATCCCTATGAAAAGATTATAGACAGATATAGATACAGAATATAGAGCACGGTACCGTTGCTAATACAGACAAAGTGCAACCACATATCTCCAAATAGTGTGTGGATACCGTCAACTGTGCTCGGAGAGTATGCAGCTCCCCAGTTCTCTGGGTTGAGGGGGCCAGTTTGACGAGGTAGCAGCCAGTCCCATGCCTAGGAGAGTATACAATTTGGTCAGACTGAGGTAGTGTAGAGTATAGTGACTTATCTGGAGGGCCGACCAGATTAACTCCTGCTTACGGGCCGCACAACCTTGTCATAAGGGGTCAAGTCATGACATACAAAGTTCCAGGGATAAAGCACAGTTATGTATTTGTATACATTTTTACAGTATTTGATAAAAATAGTATGATATTAGCAGTATGAAAAGTAGAAAACTCATATGATACAGTTATGTTTTAAACAGCGAAAAATGTAAGATATGCTTTACAGATTTACACTTTATTACAGCTCAGATGTTATTTAAAGTATATGTAACTTAGTCGTCACACACTAGTAATAGCATATTTCCACTTACTAAGCATCGACTCACCTTATTATTCCAACATTTTTCAGGTGAGCCAGTTAGGCGAGTAGATCAAGCTCGTGGATAGAGATTAGTAACAGGGTAAGATGGTGTAGAGTTTTGTATCTTTGAGATAGATTTTACTGGGGAGAGATGTATTTTATGACTATGTGACGGAAATACTAAGTTCTGGTATTGTATGGTATATGTGATTGTATGATTTATGTTTCCGCTCCATAAGTATGATTTTTGAATACAGGATTACCCTAGTGCCTTCTGAGGCCCGAGTTTCATAGCAGGGGGTATCAAAATAGTTCATGTGTAAAAAAAAATGATATAAATTTTGAGGTCGTTACATGCACTTTCTACGAAAACATGAGGCTTTAATTGGGACAATTGATCTATTGAACAGCTCAACTCAGCCATTGGATGGTCCTGCCCTCTGTTTGTTTGCACCACCTCAATCATAAGCTGTTGTGCAAAATCCCCAAGTACCACTGTAGAGTCACTGCCAACCTCATGGTTGGCACCTTTCTACTATTGTCTCCCACATTGGCAATATTATCCCTGGACTCCATCGTGAGGAAAAAATTGTGAAAATCGATTAGAAGCTTAATAACCTACTTATCAGTTAATAGCACAATACTACAAATTCATTTCCCTAAATCAACATTCCTACTACTGACGTACCCTGATAATTCAACATTCTCATTCTAACTCAAGTTTCGCCCCTCCACTTGGAAATGAAGCTGTCAATGGATTGCCGTGATTTTCTGAACCCTAGATTAATCCAGAAAAGCACAGAAGTCAATCAATGGATTTCTGTCTCCTGGTATACAAATCTAAACTCGAAGATTTTATTCTCATCCTATACTCTGGTAAAGTCTAGTCTATAAAACCTAGAAACCTAAGCTCTGAATATTTCCATTACCAGGCAATGTGGATCACATCACACTTTCGGCTGGTTAAAGCTCTTATACCAACTATAATGCCCTGACCCTTCATACAACCCCGGAGTGCTACTACACCTATATAACATGCCTGTCTATGATAAACATACATATACAACCCGCCCTGAAAGGGACATACGAGTGTTTCATACTGATATGTATTCTCATGGACAACGGAAAACATAAAAATTCATACAGAATCTAATAGACATACCAGAGTTCTAACTATATCTTTACATACATTCATACGTACTTAAAACGTAATATGTTTTTACATTCCCAAAAATACATTCTGAACTAAGTCTTTTACATATACAAAACACTTACGTAAACTACACACAATACTACACTCCAAGGCCCTTCAGCAACTAAGACCGATGTCGTGCAGGGCTTGAAACAAAGGTTTTATGTTGGACTGAGACACTTCTTAGTAAGGTAGAAGATATTACATCAGTGTGTGACAAACATATGTTTAAGCCAGTAGAAATAGTTACATAGATAACACATTCTCAATACTATAATATAGAAGATATATATATATATATATATATAATTCCGGCAAGAGATAATTTAGCATCATTACAAGCGAGAGTTCCCAAGGTTAGGGTAGGGTATAGACCCATACATTGTATAATCCCTCTGCCCGGCCTGTGACTTTGCTCATTTTAGTTTTTAAATCATGTATATGCATATTTGAACACTATCCAGTTTTGAAACATCATAACTATGCCAACACTACCCCTTGGCGTAGGTTGTGTAATGATAAAGCACTAAACAAGCCCTACCTTGCGTAGGCACTATTAGGCATTATACATATGATAGTCCAACTAAACCTCCTCCACCTGGTCCATTAATTCACCAGTGGCCCTTCGTGCCAGTCAACTATCTCAATACCCACACTTTAGTTGACTATCTCATTATCCACACTGAAAAACAAATGTGTGGTTACACTGTACCTGAATTATGACAACGGTACCGCGCTTAATTTATTAAGGCTTCCATATAACATTGAGCTTTTAAGGCTCTCATAGTAACAAGATGCGGTCCCAATATCATATATACAATTTACAATAAGACAAATTAACTTGTTTCTAATTTATAAATCACCTGTACAATTCTAGTATTTTCATAATTTCATTCATTCATATTGTGGTATAAACCGGCACACACACTCTCGATTTAACCCTTTTCACATATAGAGCTAGGTATCTAACCGACACCTGTTTTTCTGCATTTTCTGATAATAATTTGGAACTACAATTCCCATATTCCATATACATATTTATTAGTTCAGTATATCCCATTTCATGTCATATGTGACACTCATTTGGGTAAAAACATACTACACATAATATATAGTTCGAAAATATCATTTTTACTACAAACAATGATTTCAAGTATCTCCTACTTTAAGTTTAATACAAATAAAGGAGTTTTAAGAAATTTGGAGTTCATACGCCAAAATCCCAGTTTTTACCAAAATTGTAAAATTGTAAAACCAACATTTTTACCTGGTGAAACTTTGCAAATAAGCAGTCATATCGTACATATAAACATAAGCTACAGTTCTAATGGTTTAGTTTTCTAAAATAACTGATGTAAACAAATCCCCTTACTTATTTCCTAAAATAAACCGAACGCTCGAAAACCGACCCTTGGCCCTTTTCACAAACTCAAGAATCTACTCTACTAGGATTGAAGATCTTAGCTCCCTGATCCTCATGGTAACCTCCGATTGTCGAAACGGGCAATAAACGACGAAGAATCGAAGAGAGAGAGAGAGAGAGAGAGAGAGAGAGAGAGAGAGCTCACTGGTTCTGGAGGGAGAGAGAGAGTTTTGGGTTTCTTAACCCCTAAGCAATGAAAATGATATTTATAGACCCCTTGACCCAGTCAAATTCATCAACGAATTGGTGTCTTCATCGACGAGCCACAGAAGGCTCTTCGTTGCATAGGTAGAACGCTATTTGGGTGATCGTAGACCGATTGACAAAGGCTGCTCATTTTCTATTTATTAAAGTCAACTACTTTATGAACAGACTGGCAGAGTTGTACATTCAGGAGATAGTTCGACCCCATGGTGTGTCAGCATCTATAATTTCAGACTAAGACTCACGTTTCACGTCACGATTTTGGAGGAGTTAGCAGGAAGCTTTGGGGTCTCAGTTATCTTTCAGTGTAACATTTCATCCTCAAACTGACGGGCAGACGGAGAGGACGACCCAGATACTTGAGGATATGCTATGAGCAGGTGTGTTGGAGTTTGGGGGTAGTTAGACCCAGTATATGTTGTTGGTTGAATTCACGTATAATAATAGTTACCAGGCTAGCATCGGGATGGCACCTTACGAGGCATTATATGGCAGGAGGTGTCATTCTCCACTATACTAGGATGAAAAGGGTAAAATGCGAGTTTTGGGACCAAAGTTGGTGTAGTTGGCATATGATGAAGTTCAACTTATTAAAGATAGAATCAGTGCAGCTCAGAGTCGGCAAATTCTCGCCACCGAAAGTTGGAGTTTGATGTGCGAGATCAAGTATTTTTGAGAATAGCACCGCTGAGAGGAACTATGAGGTTTGGGAAGAAGGGTAAACTGAGCCCTAGGTTTATTGGTCCATTCGAGATACTTGAGAGAGTAGGTCCAGTTGCCTATAGGTTAGCTTTACCACCAGCATTATCCAAAATACATGGCGTATTCCATGTTTCTATGCTGAGAAAATATGTCTCAAATCCCTCCCACGTGATCATCTATGAGGAGTTAGAGCTTAGAGATACTTTAGCATATGAGGAAATACAAGTGCAGATTCTAGATAGAAAAGAACAAGAGTTGTGTACCAAGAAAATTTCACTAGTAAAAATCCTATGGAGGACTCATGTAGTAGAGGAAGCATCGTGGGAGCTTGAGGAGGAAATACGATAGAGGTACCCACATCTATTCAGTGGGGATCAATGTTAGTTAGGAAAAGGAAGGAAATAGTTCAGATAAAATCAGTATCGTCTATACAATGCAAGGTAATTAATGTATAAGTTGTATTTTAGATTATAGGATAGGTAGTATTTTTGGTTTTGGGAGAATTTTATTTTATGTGTATACTTGTAATCTCCCAAAACCATAATTGCAACCACGGTATTCTTCCACCATAAGTGAGGATAATTAATAAAATAAGTAGTAAATTTTCCTCAGATGATGGTGTATAACACGGATAGTAAATTTCGAAGTCGAAATTTTATAGAGGAGGGGAGAATGTAGAGACCCGGAAGATTTAAATTATGAAATTAATGATGGAAATTTCAAAAGGTAGGGTTTGTCAACGAACCACCTGGTTTTGTCGACGAACAGCCTCATATAATTCGTGGATGAGCCTCAGTGTTCTGTCGACAAAAAGATACCGAGGTAGGAAAATCTCAAACCTAGGTTCGTCGACGAACTTCCTTCATTGGTTCATCGATGAGGCCACATGTCTCATCAACGAAGCCACATGGCCAGCCATCTATATATAGTCGAAAATTACATTTTCAGCGAGAATTCTGCTCCTTCCTCCGTTTTCTCTCTCTAGAATTCGGATCCTCTGTCTTCTCTATTCATTTCTCGCTCCGATTCACCCCGTTTCGACGATTAGAAGTTACCACGATGATCCTGGGGTGATTCTCTAAAACTTAACAGGAGCAGAATTTTGGTTTGAGAAGTTTAGGTACCATCCCAAAATCAAGGTAAGTGGGTTATTCTAGGGTTTATATGGTTGTAGGCTTTTTCTGAACGCAGATCTTGTGTTAGATGAAAATATACTGAAATTTGAATTGATTTAACTAGAGTGTTGTAATTTTAAGGTTTAAGTTTTCAAACACCACAAACATGGGTTGAGGATCCTAGCGGGTGTTTTCTTAGGAACTCAAGTAACATCAATAAATAATTAATAGTTTAGAATTTTATGGATAAAAGAGACATGCGAGCCTGGGAAAAGGCGAGTATAATTATTATTCTGAGTATGGGATAATTGAATTAGGAAATGTACTGTAAAGACCTGAAAAAAATAAATAAATAAATAAATATTAATTGTTAATCAAATAATTAAAGTAATTAAATAAATGGTATGATAGATATATAAGTATATATATATATATAGTATAACATAATAAAGTAAGTTATAATAATATATATGATATTATTATAACATTATTAAATAGGTTAGTGGGTTATGGATGCTTGCTTGTAAGCCAACCAACGGAATCAAATTAGAATTGGTGAAATTGGAAATCAAATCCAATTTCAAACAGAACTTCACGCCCTCTCTCTCTCCAACTTTCTTCCACGGCCACCTCATCAATAGACTGACCCTAGGACTCTTGCATTTTATAAAAAATCTATAAACTTTTATCCTAGGATTGGATTTGCATTTTAGATGCAAAATAGGATTGAAAACAGAGGCCTCGTTGACGAATTCATAAAGGCCACTTGGAGACGAATGGATGTCCTCGTTGACGAGAAAATACTGAGAGCTCAAAAATCTCAAATAGTCCACCCGTTCACGAATCCATGTTATCGTCGACAAATGAGTGTTGAACACTCGTCAACGAATGTGTCCACCTGTCGATGAGTCCAACAGGCGAACTGACGCTCCAATGCTGAAATGGGCAGATTTTTTAATTAAAAATATCTATGATTGATCCAATGGCCAGAAATCTTTTAGATTCCGAAAATACTTATAAATATCAAACCCTAAACCCTAGTTGAACAACTTTTACATATCTTGCCAACACTCTATCACGTTCATACATTGTTTTGGACATTCTCTCAACTTTTCAAGAGCATTCACGCACACATCTTACGAACACGTTTTGATATTGAGGTTTGGTATACAAGGTTTTATATTTGGGCATTTAATCTTCATCGTAAAAAGTTTTTCTTCTCTCATATTTTTATTTAATATCTTATTAAGATCAAGAACTCTAATTCTTCATCGATTTATTATTTGAAATCTTTATTTAGAAAAAGTTTTGTTAGAATTTAAATCTTTGAAAACATTCATGTTTATACTTTATTCAAAGATTTCATAGTAATTCATTATTGCAAAAACTATTTGAGAGTAAATCCTAAAATCTCCAAAATACATATTTTTGGGATATCTTTTGTTGAGAAATTTTTAAATAAAGTTTAGATCTTTGGAGCAAACATATCATATATATTTTTATATACAAAGATCATATATTTAATTATTGCAAAAATATTATTGAAAATCACATACATTCATTGAGTTTCAAATTATATCATGTGAGTATGCTTAGGAATTTATTGTACTCATTAGCTTGTTGAGAAGCAATCTGAGTGAATCCAGATTTATTTGTTATCACTTGTATTAGCAGTTTGGGCTGTGAATCGGGAAGAAGGAAACCAAATTTGTGCTTGTGTGGTTGGGTTTTCAATTAAAGATTGAAATACCAAAATATTTTTAAATACTCAATTCACCCCCCCCTCCCCCCCTCTCGGGATTACACCTAAATTAACACAAACTGACGACGATTTCTTCCTGCAACTTAGCTGCCTTATTCTTGTTTCACCGTGCTTTTCCCTTGAACATGTATTTCACTCAATATAAGCCACATAATCCAACAAATTGATACAAAATTAGTTTGCAAAAGCATGAATAACCAATTCTTGGTGAATCAAAATAATTTAGTTAACTGAAATTTGATAGCGTAGCACAATTATTCACAATACATAATTTGATGTTTGGTTGATGTAGACCGAGTGAAATGATGTCACGTAGCATCATTGAAATGCCTTCGGCCTAGGTATGCACAAGACATGACCCGATGTGTGATTTGCATATGATATGCACGGTACATAATGATGCTTCCCATTATCAAGGATGATGAAATTTCCAATTTCGAATATTCTATGATCGAAAACTTAGCTCATAGGGTAACTAATTTATTGATTTGCCATTTGAAGATTGTGAGCATAAGCTTGGAGACATAATTTATTGATTTGCCATTAGAAGATTGTGAGCATAGGCTCGGAGACATAGAAGAGATGGTTTGGTGAATGTTAGTATTGATATGAATGATACTAGCAATTAACAACAATGTTCCTTCTTAGAGTAAAAGCCTACACGTACATAATGATATTATAATTGCTTCGACATGTTCTAAAATCAATGTGAAAGGCCTACATAATTTTTAGAAATAAAATTCTACACATAGAAGTACCTTCCAAATAATAAACTTTAAATTTATTTGAAGTTAAAAAAACTAATTAATTGATCATTAAGTAAAAAAATAATTATAAATATTTTAGGTTTCAAATCATAATTAAAATTTTCAATAAACTTAATGATATTTTCTTTGGAAGAAGTCATACGTTACTATTTTTTACAAAATAAGAAAGAATGAAAATTCCATGTGCATTTATCTATATATATATATATATATATATATATATATAATGCCATATAACTACTGAAATTTAATATTTTGTGTAGTTTTAGTTAGACCATTTTTGCCATATATAACATATACTATATTTTTAAGATTTGTCACTTCATCATATCTATTAATGTCAAAATAGTATTTCATGCCTATGTTTGGATTTATAATTTGTTCTAAAATAATTTTGTCTTTTTAAACAAATTTAGACATTCATACTTTAATTTTTCCAAAACTAATTGGGAAGATATATTAATAACTTGTTTTTCAAAAATATCTAAATTTTATAATAATTGATGAAAATATTTTAGACAAGATTATTCACATGCAAAGACATGTGTTTTACTAGCATGTATACATTTTGTCTATTTTTTATTATAAAAATATTTAAATTTTTTTATTATAGAAAAGTCAATTGATACTTCTTAAGAGGATACTTCTATACAAGTAAATAAGCTCATGCTCAGTAGGACTACTGGAACGTAAAATTAATTTATGGAATTAAAATACAAATATGCACCATACTAATATCCGAAAAGGATTGGCAAAAGTATGACAGATTCACACTAATATTTTGATTAAGTGCTTCAAATCTCATTTTAAGGCACAACATAATGGATTTGTCGTGAAGTTTAAAAATGATCTACAAATATAAATTGGATTTAGTTTTCTTATAAATAGCATTTAAATCTTCAATATATTAAAGCATAAATATGCAAAACCTATATACTTTTGTATTGTAAAACACAGTTGAACATTCACAAAATATATTTTATTTTATTTTGCTTTTTATTTAGAAATTAGAATATGAATACATCCTATATCTTATTTAAAAGTGAGTATAAATACATGCATGACATGCATATTTTATATTTTTGTAATTTTAGTTTGTGTAAATGTAATATGATATACACATCCCTGCTTTTTTTTTCTTCATAATTTGGATTTATTTTATAATTTTAATGCATGTAAGTATAAATAAAGGTGTTGGCTTTTTGAGTCAAATCCCTAATTTTGATAATGACAAACTGCAGGTTACTTATGTGTGTCTTTAGTGATTGAACATGTTATAATTCAACACATACATAAGGGGACTGATTATGGAAGTCAAAGACGCATAAAGTTCATATGATCAAGGGTTTTCCATGAAGATTAAAGAGTAAAGAAGATCAAGAAGAAGACCTTTTGATTTTATTTGTATAATGCATTTAAGTTTTTATATGTTGGTCTGTAATAACTACACACATCCAACATGATATGTCTTAATGCTCAGACAGAACCGTAAACGGACCTTAGGGCTGACTTCACTTAAGAAAAATAACAGGGGTAAAATATAACATAAGTTGAAAATTGAAAGGGTTTTAAGCGACCAAACCAGGCAAGTCAAATTGCCTTGGTTGACCAAACTGTTGACTGGTCAAATAGTTGACCTAACTTCGAGCGACCAAACTCAAATGATTGTAGCGTCTTCAGTCAACTGAACTTGTACCCTATCCTTTTCCACCAACTCAGGCGCTCGAACGTTTACATTCAAAATACCCTCGGGCGACTAAACATGTAAGTTCAGCAAACCGAACTTAAGGACGGGCGACCAAATCTTGGACATTTTGAAAATCGTATAGTTCAATCATCCGTTCAGGTGACCGAACCTATAGCTCGATTGACCAAAACTCTCGGGTTGGGGTATTTTTAAATGCTAAAATGGGTTTAAAATTTAATTAAACTTTTCTAATAATACCCAGCGTATCCTCAACGGTAAAAAATTCTTTAACTCTACATATACCCCTTCATAAGTCAAGATTAGCAACTTTGATTTACTCCCAAAATCCTCTCAAAATATTTTGTTAATGAAAGTTCCCCCAACTAATTTTTATTGCAAAAACTATTTCTTAGGACAAATCTTTTACTCTCCAAAACTCTCTTTCATTTTTTCTTGAAAATCATTTTTACAAGAGAGTATTATTTAGGCATTTTGTTTACATTCAAACCCTAGGTTCTCCTATGTCTTATTAAAAATATTTTTCAAAGAAATATTTAGTTTAAGGTTTAAATCTTTGAAGTGCTCATCATACATATTATATTCAAAGATTACAAAAATTATTTTGAAAGCACTCTTACTCTCTGAGCTTTATTTCATATCATACTAGAGTGTTTGTATTGAGCTTTAATGGTGTATATCCATGCTTGTATTTAGAAGTTTTTTCATATGTACAAAGATGTTTTACATGTATCAGTTGGGTTCAGCCCGTAATTGAACTAGGGAGTTTCAATCTCGTAAGTGAGACCGGTTCTATTCAACTCGAAAATTGAATTAGAGAGTCGCAGCCCCGTAAGTAAGACCGGTTTGATTCAGCCCAAAAATTGAACTGGGGTTTTCCTTACCCCGTAAGGAGAGGATGTAAACAGCTTCTGCTCCGCCTGTTTAAGTGAGCAGGTTTAGTGGAATCCTTGGGGGGTATGCCCAAGGCGAGAATATAGGCTGGTTTAGCCAAACCTCGATAACAAATATCTTGTGTCGCTCTTTTCTTATCTCATTTAAATTACTGCACTTTAAATTCAGTAGCCTATTTATTTACCTTTATATTATTTGCATGCATACTCTTATTAAAATGAGATATACTGCACGTGTATATTTACATTTATCATTTTATTAATTTACATACTCACATGAAAATGAGATATGAATTGTGGTGAATCGAAATATTTTAATTAGCCGAAAAGTTTTTAAATATTCAATTCACCCCTCTCTTGGGATCACACCAATTCCAACAAAAAGACATAAAAAAGTGGAAGCCAATAATTTGGATTGCTCATAATTTGAATTTATGTAAATATAAAGGTATATAAAGGTACCAAAAGAGGGGTTGAGGTGGAGGCCAATCAGAGAGAGAGAAAGAAGGAAGGAAGAAATTAAGGAAAAGGAAAAAAAGAAGAGGGAGAAGGAAAAGATAAAAGGAGAGAAGGAAAAAAGAAAAGAAAATCAATTAGAGATATTCGATGGGCGTCATGTGTGTATAGTGGGCTAACCCACATGGACACTTGAGAGGTTGCTCCAAATGTGCTTAGAGAGAGAGAGAGAGAGAGAGAGTTTTATAAAATAAAATAAAATAAAAAGGAAAAGACAAGGAAAAAAAAAAACAAATGAGGCCAGCATGTGTATGCATGGGACCTACTAACATGGGCACCCCGGATGTTGCCCAAAATGCCCTAAAAGAAAGAGAGAGAGAGAGAGAGAGAGAGAGAGAGTAAAAAGGAAAAAAAAATAAAAAATAGAACACATGTGTCCACCAAGGATAGAATTCTCAGATACATGAACATGAGATAGTTAATTGGAACATAAAAGATGCATATCTTGCAACATAGATTCCATTGTTTAAGTTTTAAACTAGATTAGAATATATATTATGAGAGTTTACCTCCCTCTTTCCTTTGCCCAAAATGTGTGACTCGATGGCGGATCACATTTGTTTAGGGCAAGGGTAGAAGCTCTCCTTGTTACTTAAAAACTAGTATAAGGAGCTCTCCCCATCACAAGCTCCTTGTGCAAACAAGACGCACACAGTACTTAAAATCTTATAACTTGGTGTTTAGGTGCAAAACTAGAATATGATGATCACTTGCCATAAGAACCTTTAATTCCATGCTCCCAAATGAGTAACATCCAACTAGTTTGAGTTTTATAAAACCAGCTATGTATGTCCACAAAATTATAAAACTCTTTGACTTGGACTATATATCTAAATTTTTGTATAAAATACAAAAAAAAAAAAAATTCTCCATTAAATCATATAGAATGTGGTAATAATGAAGAATGTTGAACATAAGCAAGCATCATCCATTCACAAAAAAGTTCTAAATAAGATTATGTTTATCAAACTATACAAAAGGTCATATTCAATGGAGATACTAACATCATATAGATCAAAATATACATAACCTCGTGACCATACACATAGATCTAGAATGAAATCATGCACATCCAAAGTGTAATTATTTTTACTCAATGGTTACTTATATCAAAACCCACACAATCTTGAGACCATCATGGCAAATTTTGATAAATATGCATGTTTTGCAAATGGTCCAAGCATTTTCCCAAACAATCTAAGCATTTACCTAATGTGCTCAAGCCCCAAATTTGGTTGCAACCCATAGATTCCAGTTCTTCCCGCATAGCCTCCATCCATTGTGATGCTAGAGGACTATCGATAGCCTTAAGACTATCAATAGCCTTTTTGCAAATTATCAGATCATCAGCAAACATATTCATGTTCTTATAGATATATCCTGAAATCATATGAAATTGTAGGTCTTCTAACTTGTTGAGATCTCCTCAATGGAAGATCAAGACATCCAAATCTCGGCCCCCATCATTAATTCATACTAGCTTATGATCTATGCTTTGTGGAACAATTGCTATGCTTGTAAAAAGAGAATTTTTGAATGTGGAACTGCAAGAATAGTAACAACAACATGTGTCTCTCACAAATTAACATTGTGTGCGTGCAAATTGTAACTGAAGATTTCATCATTAATGAAGGCATACAATTTGATCTAACTCTATTAATTTAGTGGGATGGGAAGGACAACATAATCTAGAGCCTATTGAGCTAGTGTAGTAGCCAATAAAACAATCACTATAGGCTTTGAGATCAAGCTTTTTCAATTGTAGACTATATGATCTAGCCTTAGCTTTGCATCCTCAAATATTTCAAAAAAATGCCTTAGGTTGGGCTTCTTGCACAACGAAAGCTTAAAGGGATTTTTAGGAACAAATTTGATAGACACTTGATTCATAATATATATATATATATATAGTATGTTAGCCCTAGTGGCTAAGGTTTTTCATTCTAGCTTGTTTTGATGATAACAACCCATTTTGTGGTTCTTTGGTTAACTGATATTTTTTCTTCAAGTTCAGATAATCAAGACAATACTAAAAGAAGAACAAGGATTAGACAAACCCTTAATGAAGTAATGAGCAAAAGCATACATCAGGAATACTCAAGGCACAACCAACTGAAGTCCACATAAAATTTTATATGTATAATGAGTTGTGAGTGAGGTAGAATATTCCTTTAACTCTTGTAGTATGATGTTGGTGAGAGTACTTAGCAAGAGTTGAGCAATTGCATCTACATGATAGATTATAGGATATCATTAACACACTTAATAAATTGTCAAATATACTTTTACAAGATATCCTATACTTTAACAAATTGTTATAAGGACAAGTTTTTAAACAAGATTAGTATTTTTAAATATCTCACAAACTTAGTCCCCATTTTCGTTTAAACAATGGTTAAGCACCTAAAGGAATGGAACAAATCAAAGTGCTTAGATGATTTTCTGAAAAGGGTTTGGCCTACAGCAACCGTCGACGGTTTGGGCCAAAATATGGCTATCCTACAGAAAACCGTTGACAGTTTGGAAAAGCCCAAAAAAACCGTCGACAGTTTTGTACGAAGGCATATTGTAATAAATGCACTAAAACAGCTAGTTTTTTTATTTATCTTGCCTCAATAAATGCCTAACGGCTAGTTTGTCTCCTTGGCCATAAATATACCCCTTTAGCATTCATTAAAGAGATTGATTGAAGCATTTGGTTGTTAAGATAATTAGTGAAGCATTCATTCTAGTTTTCTACTTGCTCAAAGCTCTCTTGCTACTTATTCTTAGTTACACATCTTTTGCAACAAAGAGTAGTGTGAGGTTTATACTTGTATTATCAGCTCAAGAAGGAGCATTCCATATTGTACTTACTTGCTTTCAAATTGTTGTATTTAGAGGTTGGTGGTGAATTGTTGAAAGGTGGTTCTAGGTGAACACCTTGTTGTTGCTTTTGGTGAGTAGTTGGGATACGGTCTCATCTTGTAAAGGCTTCTCAAGCTTGAAAGGAGTTCATATAGTGGATTTGGGAATCCTTGAGTTGGACTTAAGGCATGGACATAGGCTTAGAGCTGAACCACGTTAACATCGCGGTGTCAAGTCTTCTTTCCTTATCTTTGCTTTGCTTGATTGTGTTTTATGTGCTTTGATATATATATATATTGAAAACTAAGGTGTAGTCCCAAAAGGGGGTGAATTGGGTTATTAAAATTTTCTTTTAAACCTTTTATGAATTCTTAACCTCTTTTAATTTTTTTTAATGAATTCTTGACTTCTTGTTGATTTATCCAATACACAACAAGTTCTTAAGTCTTTATTCAATTCTCAAAAACAATATTTAATCTACAACCATTCACCAACAAAACAACCAATTGATCAACCAAACTTTAAACCATTCAATATATTCAACCAATCAAATATTCAATCAAGAAAGCTTTATAGCAATTCTCAACTTTTGTTAACAGCTCTATGTATAAAAATTTGATTTAAGCCCTGTAATAATGAAATTTGTTTCTTCAATGCAAAATACAACTCAAATTCCCAACTTAGAATTTAATAAACTCTTAGTTAATTTGTCTTTGAGTATTAACCAATCAATGTACTCCCTTTGAGGTTTCCACAAAGCATTAATCAACCAATGTACTCCCTTTAGGTTTCAACAATCCCAAAAACAAATTAAATTTTAGTCTATTTAATTTCCAAATTACATAGTATATATGATTAAGAAATTAAACCATCCATGCAGTTTATATGTTTGCTGGAATTTAAAAAGAGCAAAGGAAAGAGAGTGACACCAGGTTTTTACAAGGTTCGGCTTATCCCCAGTCTACGTCCTCGCTTTAGGCAAACTACCTAAGGATTCACTAAACTAGTTCCTTTCCGGGTGGAACAAAACCATTGCACACTCCTTCAATAGGCTAGAGCACCGCCTCTCCAAGTGATACCCTACACTCGGTTATTTCTTCATTAGGTTAGAGCTGCACCTCTCCAAGTGATACCCCACACTTGGCTAACGATCCAACAACTTGGAATCGTTAAAAAACTACAAAAAATACAAAATAAACGTTGCGTACAAGAACACTCTCAAACAGAGTAAATTAGTATAAATTCAGAACTATGTACTTCAAGAATTTAAATATCAAGATGAAATAGAATTGAAACTCAAGATAAGATATCACCACTTCCTTCTCTAGATGAATATCAGCAGTAGTTCAGTAGAATTCTCCCAGCAAGAGTGAGCTTTGTGAGAGATTGAAAGTAAGATACTTGATTTCTTTTTTTTTTTTAGATTACACACCGGGTATCCACGTGTCCGTTTTATGGTCCACGTGACTAATCCTGCGCCCCTTGAAGTTGACCCCACAACTCCAAAGGGAAGGTAAATTCAGGAGTCTAGGGGCAGAAACGAGTCCAGGAGGGTTTGAATACCTGACCTCATGAAAGGCACTCCTGCAACCCGCACTACCACCTGAACCACACCCTGAGGGTTTAAGATACTTGATTTCTTGATTGTATGCTTGGTGATTTGATTCCTTGAGTTAAAGGAGTATTTATAGACTTTTTAGAGTGAGGTTCCTTGTTTCCCAAGTTACTTGGAGTGTCCACCAAGTTTTTATAATGTTTACATTTGAAAAACTAATTTTTAAAATTTTTTCGTTAAAGTTCAAAATTTGAATTCTCATAGGGCCAGTCGGCTGGACAGATGGCTAAGACCTTTCTGTCTGTCAAAAATTAATTCCATTAAATTGTCAGTCGGCTGAGTGAACACAGTTCAAAAGTGTCAATCGGCTAGGCTTGCCAGTCAGCTAACTGATCATAAGTCAAAATGGTCAGTCGGCTGGGCAGTTATTCAACTTGTTATTTTTGTCAATCGACTGAGAAATTTCAGAGCAATCTGGTCAGTTGGCTAACCAGTCAATTTTTTCAAAACTTCTATTTTTTTTTAAGATTTTAAACATTTTTTTATTTGAAAAGCTTAAATGTGACTTTTTAAAAACATTTTCCAGGGTTTTCAAAATCTGGTCTCTAAGTCGTTGTTGCATCCTAATGAGCTTTAACATATTTCAAGAGATATTTAAAATATGAAGCACTTACATAAAGACTTCTTAGGACTTTTGACATTCTAAGTGCTTAAGTCTGCATGTTTGTTTTTCTTTGAGCTCTCTTGCTTTGCTTCGAGCTTTGATATACTTTAAGTTTTTTACTATCTATGCTCTCATATTCTTCAAGCTTTGATATACTTTAAGCTTTTTACTATCCATGCTTTAAGCTTCATATGATCATCCTTGTTTGAAATATAAGCTTTCATGAATCATTTTGAACCTTGCTTTCTCATGGTTGTGTCCTGAAATGTCATTACTTAACCAAATATGTTAAGTTCCACTTGTTTGTTAGCATTCAAATAGGATGTTTAGCCTTGTAGGCTAACAATCTCTCCATTTTTTATGATGACAAATAAGGAACAAAAATTTTAGTGAGCCTCAAAAAAACTTCCCCTTACAATAAGCATCATCTCAACAAACTTAACAATATCAATATCAATTTCAAAAACTCTTTTACTATCACGCTCATCACATTATTCAAGTTCAAGATCATCATTCAAGTCCAAATACTCGTCCTCCTTTTGATACATATATCATGTTCAATTTTTTAATACCATGCCCAATTTTTACTCAAAACTTCTCCCCCTTATGACATCAATCAAAAAGAGTAAATTATAAAAAATGATTAAGTTCAAATAAAATCATATTTTGAGCATATGAATATTAAACATGCATATCAAGTATATGTACACACTCAATTCATTATTTTTCAATATGGCACGTGTAGCGTGCTTCAATAGTCAAATAGTCATGTATATTTCATATTTGTAATTCATATATGTATTCCACTTGAAAATTTCATTAATTCAAGATACCAATTGAACTTTTGAATTTGTGATACCAATTAAAACATCAAAGAATAATACTAATTGAACATTTCATTACTTCATGATATCAATTGAAAATTTCAAATGATACTAATTGAAAATTAGGAAAAAATCATAATACAAGCAATGAGTCATAATACTCTCCCTGAGTTTAATACATTCAGATTTGATACCAATTATGTTTTTAAGTTTATCATCTCATGTTTCAAATATTGATTCATATCATGTATGTGCTCATGGATACTAATATCAAATACCAATATCATGTCAATATCATCAATATCATAACATGCTCATGGATATAATTACGCTATCTTGCTCAAATACCAAATGATATATTCATGGAAACCAATGTACTTCATGGATACTAATGCTAATGTCACATTATGCACTACTTATGGACACTAAATTATTTAGATGCCAATTTTTCAATTTATCCATGTGATCCATCATTAGCATGTATGGTCAATAATTAATTTCATATTCATATATCAATATCATATCAAAATTTATGCTTCTAAACTTAATAACTCCATGCTCAGATTTTCAATATATAGTGAGCCTCAAATCATCAATCATTTTCATGTCTTTGGAGATTTCAAGACATACACATGTAGCATATATCATATCAACACAACATTTAAGGATAGAGCATATCATTATCATGTGCATTGTACTACAATATTGCTCAATTTGTTCTCATTCTCAAATATCTTTTCTTAATTAAAAAACTCAAGCAATTAGCTCAAATTTTCTTACTTTTGATTTCATATAAATTCACATTGCTTTCCACATCTTTAATACTTTCTAAGTTGAGGCTTGTATGAATCATCTTATATTTTGGCCAACAATGTTATTTTTGTTTTTATTCATTTCAATAAGCTCTTAATTTCTTCTTTGAGATTTTATCAAGGCTTTTTATCTAAGTATTCATACTTTCTTGGATCTGGATGGTTTAACAAGAGATGTTCTTTTTACTTTCCAAATTTGTTTAATTTTTACACCCTTTCTATTTAATGGGCATTCGAACTTAACATGCCCCTTTTTTTTACATAGGTAGCATATGGTGTGAGTGTAAGCATTTGACGAGGTGCTAGCATAATTTTTTGAGGTTTTTGTAAAGTATCCCATGCAAATATTCTTTTTCTTTGTATTTTCAATTCCATTAAATCCTATGCATTCTTTATTTAAAGACATTCTTTGTGTGCCAACCATTCTATCAAAGTTTTCTTTTCCTCTTAAGAAATTGTAGATTATTTTAGCTTGATCTTCAATTTTCCCTTTAAGATCATTGATTTCTGAATTTTCTATATTTTTACCCTTTTCTTTCTCATTTTCTTGATTTTGAGACATCTTAGTAATTCTATTCTCTAATTCAGAAATATATAAGTCTTTTTCATTATCCATGGAAGTTTTGGACTTTAAATCCTCTAGTTTCTTTATTATCTTCTCATTCTTGCTTTCTAGTCTTTGGATTTTTAAATCTTTTTCATTTTTAGCAAGATTTTTAGATTTTAATTCTTTTATCACAACTTTATTCTTATTTTCTATTTTCTTGATTTTTAAATCTTTTTCTCTTTCAGCAAGTTTAAGGGATTCCAACTTCGTTATTGTACCTTCATTCTTATTTTCCAATGAAGTATATTGTTTAGTTACTTTGACTAAGATCTTATGAACTTTGAATAATTCATTTTGTAACTCATCATAAGATGACACATGCTCTCATCATTGGATTCATTAGATGAATCACTACTATAACCATTAACCAATTTGGATGAAGAGCTTTGTTCTTCATCATCGTCTCATGCCATATAACAAGCAACCTCTTGGTGACTTGATTCACTTTCTAAACTACTTTTACTCATGTTGTCCCAAGTAGTGACTTTCATTGCCTTTTTCTTTTTCTTTTTCTTTTTGGAATCTTTCTTAAGTAGTGGACATTCCGATTTTATGTGTCCATTTTTCTTGCAATTATAACATGTAGGGATTTTATTTCTTGATTTCTTTGTATTAGATTCTTCTTCATCTGATTCGGATTTTAAGTTCCTAATTTTTCTTGTGAATTTGTTCTTCCTTCTAAGAATCCTTGCTAGCTTCTTCGATATGTAGGCTAATTCATTTTCATCCATCTTTTCTTCATCTTTATCACTAGATTTTTCTTTTGATGTTTTAAAAACAACAGCTTCTTGGGCTTTAGATTTTCCACTTCTTTCACTCATTGTCATTTCATATGTGAGGAGAGAACCTATGAGTTCATCTAAGGAGGTGTTTTTAAGGTTTCTTCCTTCCGTTATAGCTATGACTTTTGGTTCTCATATAGGTAGCAGCCCTCTAAGAATTTTTCGGATCATTTCATAGGTGGTGTATGTTTTTCCTAAGGCATTGAGGGAGTTAATAATATGGTTGAACCTAGTGTACATGCTAATGATGGTTTCATCTGAGTTCATCTTAAAAGCTTCATACTTGCTAGTGAGCGTATCAATTCGACTGTCCCTTACATCAATAGTACATTCATAGGTTACTTCTAATTTATCCCTTTTTTTTTTTTTTGCTAATTTACATGTCATGACTCTATTGAATTCATTCATATCAATGGCACAATACAATGCATTCATAGTGCTTAAATTTACTTGTAACATCCTGTGGTCATTGTCAGTCCATTCTTTTTCTTATTTGGGCACTTCTTTGTCAACTACAAGTTTAGTGGGGATCAGGTCACCATGTGTGACAACCTTCCATGCCTTTCAATCCATGGTTTGTAGATAGATTCTCATCTTTTGTTTCCAAAATGTATAATTTAAACCACAAAAGATGGGAGTCTTAGTAGAGGATTGACCCTCTGCAAAGGGAGCTTCTTCTAGGTGTGCCATTTATATATTTTTATAACTACTTATTAAGATTTGCTATAACTGTAGTAATCCTAAAAAAAAAAAGATTTGTTATTAAAAAAATAAATTAAATTAAATTAAAATTAATTAATTATTAATTAAATAAGATAATATAATAATAATATGATATTATAATGATATATATATATATATATATATATATCTTGAAGGATTTTAGAATCCTCCAGGCGGAAGCAAGCCCCCCCTTATTCTTCATCTCCTCTACTCATCTCTCCCACTCTCTTCCATCTCGTCTCCGTTATTTGGCCGATCAAAAATCTGAAAATACCATTGGGCTCTACTCGCTGCCACGGACATTTCTACTAGAGCGGATCTGTCGTGGGAGCAGCGTAGGCATATCTCTTGGGGTAAGGTCAAATCTCAAACTTACCTCAATTTCTCTTAAACTATAAGCCCTATTAACGAACGGAAATTGTCAGGACACTCGTGGGGAGATTCTCTATAATCTAGTTGGAGCGAGTTTTCGAATTGGAGCTCCGGTGTACCAATCCTAAATCGAGGGTAAGTTTAATAATTTAGGTTTTTATTAGGCTATTTAGGGTATTCAGAACATAGGAAAATTTTAGGGAAAATTATTCTAGGAATTGTGACGAATAATATAGTAAATTTTGAATTTCAGGGCTCAGGGATTTTTTTAACGCCTGGGGCGTAGGCCGGGGTATTAGCGGGTTTTTTTTAGGAATCAGGTAAGGGGATTAAGTTAAGTCAAGAATTTTATTTAATTTGAATCAATTAAATTAATATATTTATTTATTTATTCATTTGAGAATTTAAAATGCTATTTTGGAAACCAATCGTTCGAAGTAGGTTTTATAAACGTAGGATATACGGTATGATATTTTTGAATAAAATGAACGGTGGAAAGCTTGTTTATTTATATGGATATGTTAGAATGTGGAAAATTGTGTGGCAGATAATTTAATTTGTATGGATTATTGTATATCTGCATTTGAGATTTTGAAATACTGGAATTGTTATGAAAAATACTAGAAATGCTTGTGAAAATACTGTAATTGTTTATAAAATGTAGGGTTTGAACTAATGGCTAGTGGTCGGGTACTATTTGATTGGCTAAGGGTCAGGATTATTATTTGACGGCTGAGGGCCGAGTTTTATTTGATGGCTACATATCGAACTGTATTTGTGGCCGGAGGCCAGATTTTTGGAATAATAGGAAATATATGTGAATTAACGTTTTAAATGGTGATTTCTATTATCTAAATTACATTATATGCTTTAGGAACCCTAAGGACCAGTGTAGTGTGAGCACGATACCGTTGCTAGAGATTTGTTATGTGGTCGTGTGCGCCCACACCTGTGCTGAGAGGTGTAGGGATACAATTTAAATAAAAGAATGCACCCCTGGGTGAGGGCAATTGGACCATCAATTGGTGTTGCATGTACTCGCGGAGTATGTTAGCGGAGAGTATAGATGACTACCATTTGGATGGATCCCCCAGGACATTAGTCCAGCCTTCGGGCCGCACAACCCGCGCCATGGGGATGTAAATGGCGTTTTTGTCACAAGGATTGTCTTATATGCATATCTGTTAATTTATGTGAATACAGTTAATTAATAAGATAACTTCGAAGGCTTACTGAGAAAGGTGAGTACCCTGGTAGTAGTAATGGTACTAGAGCAGAGAGAAGCTACTTGTTTGAGCAGGTAATCTTCCCTATCCTCGACTAATTGTGTGTGTGAGTGTAAACTAAGAATGTTTTTGTAAATGTGTTTATCTATTTAGCGAACTGGTTATTTTCTGTACACTAAATGCATGTTGGCTATACACCGACATTAACTTAGTCTTTTCCTTACTGAGCTGTGCCTCACCCCTACTTTACAAACTGTCTTTTCAAGAAATCCTATAGAGCGGATCTAGCAAGCTAGAGGAGTCGGGCTAGTGGTGTAAATTTTATGTAAGTAGTGTGTAGATATAGATTTTATTTTTGTTTAGTTTTATGGGATGTAATTATGTCAAAGTAGATATATTTGTGTATAAAGATAGTTAGAACTCTGGTAATGTAATTTGAGGTTTTTTATATTTTATCTCCGCTGCGTATGTGTGTTTTATATTTGATGATTAAGGTATCAGGTACACTGATGTCACTAAAGTAGCACTCCGGTTCCACGTAGTGGGTCGGGGTCGTTACAATAACCCCACTTTGATACCAATTGAAAACAAAGGTGTAGTCCCAAAAAGGGGGTGAATTGGGTTATTAAAATTTTCTTTTAAACCTTTTATGAATTCTTAACCTCTTAATTCTTCTAATGAATTCTTTACTTCTTGTTGATTTATCCAATACACAACAAATACTTAAGTCTTTATTCAATTCTCAAAAACAATATTCAATCCACAACCATTCACCGACAAAGTAACTAATTGATCAATCAAACTTTTCAATCAATCAAATATTCAATCAAGAAAGTTTTATAGCAATTCTCAACTTTTGTTAACAACCCTGTGTATATAAATTTGATTTAAGCCCTGTAGTAATAAAATTTGTTTCTCCAATGCAAACCACAACTCAAATTCCCAACAACTCAGAATTTAAATAAACTCTTAGTTAATTTGTCTTTAGGTATTAACCAATCAACGTACTCCCTTTGAGATTTCCGTAAAGTATTAATCAACCAACGTACTCCCTTTCGATTTCAGCAATCCCAAAAACAAATTAAACTTTAATCTATTTAATTTCCAAATTACGTAGTACATATGATTAAGAAATTAAACCATCCACACAGTTTACATGTTTTTTGGAATTTAAAGAGAGTAAGGGAAAGAGAGTGACACCGGGTTTTTACGAGGTTCTACTTATCCCCAGCCTACGTCCTTACCTTAGGCAAACCACCTAAGGATTCACTAAACCAGTTCCTTTCAGGGTGGAACAAAATCGTTACACACTCCTTCAATAGGCTAGAGCACCGCCTCTCCAAGTGATACCCCACACTCGGTCACTCTTTCAATAGGCTAGAGTTGCACCTCTCCAAGTGATAACCCACACTTGGCCAATAATCCAACAACCTGGAATCGTCAAAGAACCACAAAAAATACAAAATAAACGCTACGTACAAGAACACTCTTAAACATAGCAGATTAGTACAAATTCAGCACTATGTACTTCAAGAATTTAAATATCAAGATGAAATAGAATTGAAGCTTAAGATAAGATATCACCAATTCCTTCTCTAGATGAATATCAGTTGTAGTTTAGTAGAATTCTCCCAACAAGAGTGTGAGCAAGAGTGAACTTTGTGAGAGATTGAAAGTAGGATGCTTGATTTCTTGATTGTTTGTTTGGTGATTTGATTCCTTGGGTTAAAGGAGTATTTATAGACTTTTTATAGTGAGTTTCCTTGTATCCCAAGTTACTTGGAGTGTCCACTAAGTTTTTATAATGTTCATATTTCAAAAACTAATTTTTAGAATTTTTTTGTTGAAGTTCAAAATTTGAATTCTTGTAAAGTCAGTCGGCTAAACAAGCAACTGGGTAAACATTTTATACAGGGTCAGTCGGCTGGACAAGCGGCTGAGACCTTTCTGTTTGCTAGAAATTAATTCCAATAAATTGTCAACTGGCTGACTAAACACAGTTCAAAAGTGTTAGTCGGTTGGGCTTGTCAGTTAGCTGACTGATCATAGGTCAAAATGGTCAATCGGTTGAGCAGTTATTCAACTTGTTATATTTGTCAGTCGGCTAAGAAATTTCAGAGCAATCTGGTCAGTTGGCTGACCAGTCAATTTTTTCAAAACTTCTATTCTTTTTTTTAAGATTTTAAACCTTTTGTTATTTGAAAAACTTAAATGTGATTTTTCAAAAACATTATCCAAGGTTTTCAAAAACTGGTCTCTATGTCATTTTTGCATCCTAATGAGCTTCAACATATTTGAAGAGATATTTAAAATATGAAGCACTTACATAAAGACTTCTTAGGACTTTTGATATTCTAAGTGCTTGAGTCTTCATGCTTGTTTTTCTTTTAGCTCTATTGCTTTGCTTCAAACTTTGCTATATTTTAAGCTTTTTACTATCTATGCTCTCATATTCTTCAAGTTTTGATATACTTTAAGCTCTTTACTATCCATGCTTTAAGTTTTATATGATCATCCGTATTTGAAATATAAACTTTCATGAATACTTCTGAACACTTGACCTTACTTTTTCATGGTTGTGTCCTGAAATGTCATCACTTTACCAAATATGTTAAGTTCCACTTGTTTGTTAGCATCAAAATAGGATGTTAAGTCTTGTAAGACCAATATATATATATATATATATATATATATATATATATATATATATATATATATTTTCTTAACATTTGACCTTGCTTTCTCATGGTTGTGTCCTGAAATGTCATCACTTAACCAAATTTGTTAAGTTCCACTTGTTTGTTAGCATCAAAATAGGATGTTAGGTCTTGTAAGACCAACATATATATATATATATATATATATATATATATATATTTTCTTAACATTTGACCTTGCTTTCTCATGGTTGTGTCCTGAAATGTCATCACTTAACCAAATATGTTAAGTTCCACTTGTTTGTTAGCATCAAAATAGGATGTTAAGCCTTGTAGGGCCAACATATATATATATATATATATATATATATATATATAGTGGTATAATACTCTTGTCTCTTACCAAAGAATTTTGTGATTGTAGTAAAACTCAATATTTGCGCAAAACGTCTATTCATCCCCCCTCTAGACGCACACTTGGGCTGAAATAGTAGTCTTCCATGCATCACCCCACAAAAATTTTCTATAATGTTGAGTGATTAATCACGCATCTCACTATTTTTATAAGAGTGTGACTCCATTGCTATGCCATTCCATTTTTCTAGGGAGTTCCGGGCATGGTATATTAACTTCCCATTCCACACTCCTGAAAAAACCTAGCAAAGGTTTCAAGATTTCAACTTGTCTCACCAAACCTCCTATAATAACTCACCTCCTCTACCAAAACTCACATTTTTTTTTATCCTTTTCCCCATTTTGAGCTTAATCAAATCTTCGAATGCCTTGAATGTATCCAATGACTCATATTTCTGAGGGGTGAGCTCAATAAAAACCATAGTATGGGAAAAGTTATTAATAAATGTGATAGAGTATCTATAATTGCCTATTGCAATAGAAGTGAGAGGACTACAAATATCTATATGAAATAATTCCAAAATATAGTAACTTTTGTTAGCCTTTTTAGTCCCAACTCTAGTTGTAAGTTTTCTTTTTATACAATTAATACAAGTATCGAATCAGAAAAAAATTAATTCATGGAGAACACTCTTTAATTAGTCCTATTGAAATGTGTCCTAGGCGTCTATGCCACAAAGTGAAAGAATTATCATCTAATTTACCACTTGTAACCAACAATAACATTCATCGTGGATGAGAAAAAATAGTTAAGAAAAATTGGATGCAAATCAAGCATATAAAAACCATCACACAAAATCAAAACCAACAACAGAAAAATTAAATCTTAAAATGATTTTTCCATTATTGAAATGAAAAGGTTAACTACATAAAGACGTGAACCTCATCAACGAAGGTGTTAGAAATCAAGATAGAATATTACAGTCTCACATCGAATGTATGCTATGTAGATCAGGGCCTATAGGGTTGGTTTAGACTCCAACTATTTGACGCGCTTTTTATAGGACAAGATTGTGAGTTAGAGGACCAAAACGAACAATATCTGTTTGAAGCTGGGCCAAGACTTTTTGCATTGATTTCAAAGTTACCCTAGAGGCACTATTATGTTGGTAGATCTTACAGAAGGTATAGACTTTCTTTACGAGAGCGTCGAAGGTCAAATGAGCATGTCATGGTCCCACATAAAATGTGTGTTAGGGAGATTTGATATTTATAAGTTGGTTTATCAAGGTTGGGTCAAGACCGTCTCAGTAATTTCAAACTTCGTAAAAGACAGAAATATATTTGGGATATGGTATGAGCTATCTTGGTTATGTAATGTATGTTTAATAAGCCTCCTAATTCATTGAAAAGCCATAACTAATAATTTATATAATAATTTGTAACTTTTTATAAATAAATAAAAAAGCTCGTTTGTGATACAAAATAATAATAGATGCAATATGAGAAATAATGGGTAAAAATAAAAAAAATAAAAAAAAGTGAGATGTCATGGATTTCAAGCCATGGATAATAAATATAAGACACTCATGACAATAAATATGAAAGATAATAATTAAGACAAGCAAATCATAACAATGATATACTCAGTGTCTGAATCACCTAAGCTCGTTTATGTGATTATGATTCAAATTAAAGGAGAGTATAGGAGGGGTTTAGAGTGTGTATGTTTGATATTTGAATAGCCACACCTTAAAAAAGGACAAAAGAAAAAATAGTAATAGCAATTGAATCCTTGTAAATTTTATTATTTGGGTTGGTTAAATGAATTTTTAAAATATCAATTTTTTTATCAATTTTTTTAAAAAAGTAGGGAATTTACCAAATCATTATTTTTTTTTTGAATTATCAAATCATTATTTTTTTTCAAATATAATTAATTTTATTAAAATAGTATTTTCATTTCAATGGATTGCTTTGTCAACAACACATTTTGAGGGTAAAAATGTCATTTCATACAATTAATGAATAAAAAACAATAAACTAATGCAACAATTTAAGGCAACAAAAGCATAAGGGGAACAAGGCTTAAGTTCTGGATATTTCCCATTCCCATGCCGTAACATAAACATGGCGACGGAGGGCTTATCTGAAAATAATTAAAATAAATATGCCTAGTATCACAAAATCACGAAAATATGGGGGTTTCGATATAAACATAAATGTAGGAAGGAGGGCTTATCTGAAAACAATTAAAATAAATTTGCCTTGTATCACAAAATCATGAAAATATGGGGGTTTCGATATAAACATAAATGTAGGGGAGGTGAATGCAATAGGTGAATGTAATAGAGAGGACTTTGTACCCGGAAGAGACCGCTTTCCAATTCTCTCTCTCTCTCTCTCTCTCGTTTATTCCTTCTCTCATCAATGCTCTGTCGGAACTCTCCCCTCTCTGCTCTCTCCTGCGATTAGGGTTTTTGCGCCTCCACGAATCAGGTCTGTCTCTGTCTCTTTCTCTTTCTCGGAGAGTTTGATTTTAGTTGTTTGGTGGCTGTAGTCTAATCGAATATCTAATTCGTTTGTTCTGATTTTTTTGTTGATTTTTGATGAATTCTGTTGTTGAATTCAGTTGTGGTTCCGGTTTTGAGAATTTTAAGTTGTCGATCTTTTGCGAGCTTCGATTTGATTTCGTGATTTGAAAATGAGTGCCTTTTGGTTGTTGACAAACCCTTGGGAGGAGAAAAGTAATCATGACAAACATTTGCAGTCTTGAAACAGTCGTTTTGAGCTTAATTTAGCGCAAAATTTAGAGCATTTAGTTGTTCTTAGGATATATCGGCAACCAAAAGGTGCATCAGGGTTTTTGCTTTTTGGATTTCATCTTGTAGCCGAAAGGGGGTGGGAGATGCTGTTGGTGCCTTGATTGAGGGTTTATTTTATGTTTTTCTTACAGAATTAATTTCTTAGGGTTTCTGGGTTTTTGCTTGTTTTGGAGCTTACTGTTTGCTGGGCTAAGATTGCTTGGGTCATTTTATGGTTCCTGTTTGGTAACGTGAAGTACTTTCTGAGGCATTGAAGTTGTAATTTACAGATTTTCTGATTTGGAGTTCGAAATTTTGCGAATATGACGTTGAATGAACGCAAGACAATTGACTTAGAACAAGGATGGGAGTTCATGCAAAAGGGTATAACAAAATTGAAGAATATTCTGGAAGGACTACCTGAGCAACAATTCAGCTCAGAGGACTACATGATGCTCTATACGTATCCCATTTTCATGTTGTTTATATTTGCATGCTCTTGTCCAATGTTTCTTTGTATTATCTATTTTGATAGTTAATTATGTTGTGTTATAGGGAAGTTATTTTCCTTAATTATATTTATAGAACTATTTATAACATGTGTACCCAAAAGCCACCACATGATTACTCTCAACAGCTATACGATAAATATCGGGAGTCTTTCGAAGAGTACATTACTTCTACGGTGAGGTTTCTTTTTTAATGCTTGTTATGTTTATCTGTCTTCTTGGTGTCTGTATTTATTTATTTATTTATATTTATTTGCATGAACTTTTAAAATAGCTTTGTGTTATCTTTCTTGTCTTTCAAGGAATTTGAAATGCAGTGTTCTTAATGAGGAAACCACGTAATGTAGCAGATATTTAAAGTTTTGCTCCCCATTCTTGCTGAACCTGTCTGGCATCACCTAGGGAGCTATAAGACTTGGATAGAATGTCACTAAGTTAGATTTGAACTCTCTGTAAGAAACTAAAGACTGGGTTTGAGGCACAGCATTTGGTCTGCTTGGGAATTGCGATCATGCTGAATTCAAATTTTTTCTCCTTTCAGTGTCGATTGCTTTTACAGATTTGGGGTTCATGCATTAAAAGTCAGTACCAAATTCATTGATGAATCTAACAATTTGGACCCTTGATATGGATTTGGGAATTCCAGTTTCAATTCCCAGCCCCCAACTCTATGCAAACAGTTTTTGTTGTCACAAGTTTGATTTATCTTTTCTCATATGGGAAGTTCTGGCACTGGTGTAATATTGTTGACCTCCCTTTGGCCTTAAGTTGATCTCTAGACCTCATTGGCACGTGATAAAAGGCTTTATAACCAATAGTGTAGCACTTGCAGAAACGGGTAATGCTTGCTGCTTTTCATGAATATAAATATGTGGGCCTACAGGCGAAGTGTATGGCTTGTGCTGAATGAGATGGTTAGCTATCAAAGCCTCCTGATCTAGACCGGCAAGGGAAGGGGAGAACCGGGGAAATGAAGGGCTGGAGAGAAAGAAGAAAGAGAAAGGGAAAACAGAAGAGTTAGGAGAAGAAGGGAGGAAGAAGAAGAAGAGTGGAGGTGAATGTGAGGGAGGAGAGAAGGGAGAGAAGAGAGAGAAGAAAGAAAAAGGAGGGAAGGAATGGACTTATGGGGGGACAGAAAGGCAGGGAAAATCTAATTCAAAGTTTACAACTTTATTCTAACTGTACAATGCATATATATATGGCATACTTATACGCCCGGCATTAAAAGCAGAATAATTATTACAAAAAATTGGCGCTGGAAGGAGAAATTGGCATAATACTGAAGAGGTGCCCAGAGGGCTTTATTAGGAGGCTGCTGGTTGCAGAAGCTCTTTGCTGAGGCTGGAGCTTCAGTTTGCTGGAATTCAGAATAAGAATCGAGTTTGCAATGTATTGCTTTCAGAGATGGAGCATAGATCTGAGGGAGGTAATGTGGAAATAAAGGTTAACAAGGTGTGTGGTAAGGCTGATGATTCTAAGGTGTATATGCCATTGGACTGTGAGGCAGTAGAGGCTAGGTAAGAAAAGGTCTTTTGTTGATAATTGAATGAATTCTAATGTGCTTGTAGGTTTCTAAAAAGAAATATGTATGGGACTTTTTATATTGAGGAGTCTCAAAACTGTTCTAAGATAGGCTCAGAGAAGAAGGAAAATGAAGGACGTCTTATTAAGGAGGAAAAGGAATGGGATGATGTTTTAGAAGATTATAGTGAGTTTGAAAGTGATTTTTCCTATGATGGAGGTGTATTATTGTATTGAGTTCGTGAACAATTAGAATATGTTTCTAATTCATCTGATTGGCTTGGGGATATTTCTCATGTGCCACCATCTCTGCTTGAAGGTTTGGAAGATATATCTATTTTTTGAGGAGGATGGTTTGGATAAAGAGCTGCCGATGGGTAATTAGTGTAGGGATGGGATTTTACCCACTCTCGTGTAGGAGTTTTGTGCAAAAGACATCAAAGCTCGACAATTGTTGAGTAAGATGGATGGGATTGTGGCTGGCTGATCCTGGAGGAAATGAAGATGGGATTGTGGCTGGCTGATCTTGGAGGGAATGAAGCTCATTTGGATGGTAGTAAAAAAAATAAAAAAATTAAAGAATTGTCTGTGTAAATTGGTGTATTTGCAGTGATCTGTCGACTATGATGGGAAGGTTCTAAAGAGGGGTTTTCTTAATTAGATTTTGATAGGTTTCTTTTCTTGTTTTTGCCTTTTTCCTCCCCCTTCTTTTTTATTTTAAGGATCTCTTGCACTCTCCTTGATTGTAATTTCATTCTTATCTTTTTGTTATCTAAAAAACTTTAAGAACCCTCCTGGGGTGAATGAAGATGGGATTGTGGCTGGCTGATCCTGGAGGGAATGAAGCTCATTTGGATGGTAAAAGCAAAGAAAGAACGGCCTATGTGAATTGGCAGAGTTGCTGTCAACTATGATGAAAAGGGTTTAAAGAGTAGTTTTCTTATTTTAATATTGATCGTTTTTTTTTTTTTGTGTGCCTATTTTAAGAATCTCTTGCACTTCAGTAGATTCCAATTTCATTCTTCTCTTAATATATATTTGCAAAAAATCATTAGAGAGCTACCCAAGGTAACCCTAAGTCAACTAGAATTTTTGACATAACTATATTTTCCGTACTTAATAGAATGCTTAATTCTTAAATCTATTGCTACAATATAAGTGCCTAAAATTCTCCATAGGTGGTTCTCCGTCACATACCCTCTGCACAACAGCTTGATGTATGAAACTCAACTTCATGTTAATGTTTTAACATCCTTTTACCTTCATGGATTAACTCAATATTGGAGAGAGAAATAGTGAATACTTTTCCATTCATACAGGATTTAACAATTACTTCAGTGTAGCACATTTTTTATTTTTTAAAATTTCCCATGAATAATAGTCATACAAAATAGAAACTCTGTATTTGCTCACATAATCCTTCTCTATGCTCTGTATGCATACAATGTGCAAATCGGAAATTTCTTTTTGAATAGGTAATTGGGTGCTCAAGGCTCCTCTCACGTTGGAACCTATCAAGCCGGAGTCATTTGGATTGTTTTAGAATTGTTTATTGGAAATCTGTTTCTTTTATGTTGTTTGAGGTTACAGATAGGTTCCAAATTTGAGCTTATTTGGTTTTTCCTCTCTTTGCCAAGAATTTCTTAAATTTTTTTTTTAGTTAAAGTAGTTCTCACTTTTTTATTTTCCTTCTCTTGCTTTCATTTGCGCAATTCAGAAGAGGCTCATTATGACATTTTACAAGATTTCTTCATCAACAATGCAAAATTTTAATAGGTTATGCATGAAGATTGGTGTATGTTGCTTGCAGATGATATTGTCTTAATAAATGAAACTAGATGTGGAACAGAAGCTATATAGAGGGAAGCTCTAGAATGTCCCAAGGTTTCAGGACTGGAAGTCCAAAAAAATGGAATTGAGTTTCAGTGATTCCAGGATGATTGATGAAGAAAGTGTTAAACATGATGGTCAAGAAATTCCTAGTGGTAGATTCTGTTGCTTTGGGTCTGTTATACAAACAAAAGGAGAAGTTAAAGAAGTTGTGAAAGTGATACATAGAGTTACAGGTTGGGTTAGATGGAGAAGTACAGTTGTTGTGTTATCTGATTGTAAGTTACCTGTAACTAAGGGAAGGACTTGCAGAATGGCACAACTAAGGATCAAACTGTTTGGACAACTAAGGAAAAACTTACCCAAAAGGTGAATGTAGCCACAATAAGGATGTTAAGATGGATGGACAGCAGAGTGTCACGAACCCCCAAAATGGGACTCAAGTAAGGGCCGTGTGGCACTCGTTGAGAGCTCTCCCTCGACAAGTCAGCCAAGTCTCACACGTTCAAACCTGCAATCATGAGCACCTAGTGAGTCTCAATACTCAAGAAAACCTAGGAACAATAGGATATCACATGAGCAATATATTCTTATACACCGAATAAGACTATAACAATCAGAGACATCACAATCCAAGGCAACAAAACACCACAATAAAAGGGACTACTTATATTATTCAACAACAAGAGAATAATCATATAAACGATCACATAGATAATCATATATTCATTCCAAATCCCTGGATAATACAATTATAGTTGTATCTCTCTCCCCTTTTTACCCATTACATTGTCACTCCCTAACATCCTCCCCCACTCATTTTATCGACGCCCTCATCGATGTGTTGTAGAAGGCTGTCTCACTCTTCTGATGTCGAAGTTGATGTCATTGTCTTCAATTTTCTGAAATCTTCAATCTTCTGTATGGCATGCTGAAGGTTTGCTGCGGGTTCCCAACTATTCTCTTCTTCCCCCAGCCCCAGCCACTAAACTAGAAATTGCTGTTGTTGATGACCTTCTGCATTGACAACTCTGTCTGCAATGATCTCCTGGACTTCTTTGTTGATAGGCTGCCTTCTGGAAATGGTTGATCTCCTTAGCTTTTGTCGGTGCGGATCTGCTTCATCTGTGTGGAATGGCTTTAAATTGCTTACATGAAACACAGGATGAACTGGACGTTTGTGGCTTTTCATCCACTCGGGCTGCTCAAGCCGATAAGATGCATGTCCCACCTTCTCGATCACTCTAATTGGACCCTCGTAGCGGCGTAACAACCTTTTATCCTTGCTGCGAAGAAAGCGAAATGTCTTCGGCGGCACTTTTACAAGAACCAGATCTCCAGTTTCAAATTGTTGCGGTCGTCTCCCTTTGTCAGCCCATTTCTTCATGCGCTTCGATGCTTTTTCTAACTGAACTCTAGTGACTTCGATGTTTTGCAACCAATGTTTCGTGAATTGGTATGCTTTTGGGCAATTTTCTTTGTATGGACCATCCAGAGTGTGCGGGAGAGTTGGTTGCTGACCTGTCACGATCTCAAAAGGGCTTTTATTAGTCGCAGAAGATTTCATGGAGTTAAAACAGAATTGTGCCGTGTCCAGTAAAGTAACCCAATTCTTCTTATTGGAGTTAACGAAATGTCGCAAGTATTCTTTCAGCATCCCATTAAAACGTTCGGTCTGACCATCTATTTGTGGATGATAGCTGGTGGATAGATTAAGGTTTGAACCCATCAAGCGAAAGAGTTCACCCCAAAATCCCCCCGTGAATCTAACATCCCTATCACTGATTAGGCTTTCTGGAACACCCCAATATTTCACTACATGCTTGAAGAATAGCTGAGCTGTCTTCTCTGCTGAACATGGCTTCGAGACTAGTACGAAAGTTGCATACTTTGAGAACCGGTCAATCATCACCAAAATTGTGTCATACTCCTCTACTTTTGGCAACGAGGAAATAAAGTCCAAAGAGACACTCTCCTATGGCCTGGCAGGAACAAGCAATGGCTCCAATAAGCCTGAGGTCTTCTTTCTTTCAACCTTGTCTTCTTGACAGATCAAGCAAGTTTTGGTATAACTTATCACATCATCTTGCAAATTCGGCCAATAATACCCCTGTGTAATCAATGCGTGAGTTCTTCGCCATCCCGGATGACCAGCCCACAATGAATCATGGCACTCTTTTAGTAGGGTTTTCCTCAAGTTTCCCGCTTTGGGCACATAGACTCTCCTGCCTTTAGTCATAATCAGACCATCTTCTACCTAGAATTGTCGAGTTTTTCCTTCTTCTATTAGTGTGCTCAGGGACTGCGCCTGCTAGTCTGTACTTAAATGTTCCCTGATAAGATTCTTCAAAGATAACGCCACCCTACTAGTTGATAGATGACTGATGAGTTTCAATGCTGCCAATTCAGTTTTTCTACTTAAAGCATCGGCCACTTCATTCATCTTCCCTACTTTATATTCAAAATCAAAATTAAATTCAGCTAGCTTCTCCTGCCAACAGGCTTGTTTTGACGTTAATCCAGGTTGTGACAAAAAGTGAGTAACTGCCACATTATCGGTTTTTACCACAAACTTGGACCCCAAGAGATAGTGCCTCCACACCCGAAGACAGTGTACCACTGCGAGAAGCTCCTTTTCCTGTGCTGTATAGTTCCGTTCGGCACCCGATAATTTTCTACTTTCAAAAGCAACTGGATGCCCTTCCTGCAAGAGAACTCCCCCTAATGCAAAGTTTGAGGCATCTACTTGCACTTCAAACGGTTTTGTCACATCAGGAAAGATTAGCACAGAATCTCCTACAATCTTTTCCTTTAATTCAACAAATGCTAATTGGCACTCTTTTGACCACCCCCATGGTACCCCCTTCCTTAGTAAATTTGTTAACAATACAACTCTTCTGGAGTACCCCTCTATAAACTTTCGATAGTAGTTGGCTAGACCCAAGAAAGATCGCAGTTCTCTAACGGACGTAGGTGCTCGCCACTCCTTGATAGTTTTTACTTTAGCTGAATCCATCCGTATCTGGTCCTCCTCAATGATATGCCCCAAGAATTTAATACGCTTTTGAGCGAAAGCACACTTCTCCCCTTTTACATATAACTGATTTTCTTTGAGTTTTTGAAAAACCTTTCGAAGATGATCTTTATATTCTTCTAAGGATGCGCTGAAAACCAATATGTCATCAAGGTAAACAACAACAAATTGATCAAGGTAGTCCCGAAAAACCTGATTCATTAGAGAACAAAAGGTAGCGGGTGCATTTGTTAGCCCAAAAGGCATGACAAGGAATTCAAATGCTCCATACAGGGTGACACAAGTGGTCTTCAGTTCATCTCCCTCAACAATGCGCACTTGATGATATCCCGACCTTAAGTCCAGTTTCGTGAAATATCTAGCTGTACTTAACTGGTCAAAAATATCAGCAATCAGTGGAATGGGATACTTGTTGCGCACTGTCACCTTATTAAGTGCCCGATAATCTACACACAAGCGCAAACTACCATCTTGTTTCTTCTGAAATAACATTGGGGCCCCAAAAGGTGCTTTTGAAGGACGAATGAACCTTGTTGCAATAAGATCATTCAGTTGCCTTCTAAGTTCAGCTAACTCCGGCGGCGCCATTCGATAAGGGGCACGTGCTGGCGGCTTTACTCCTGGCAAAAGTTCAATTTCGTGGTCAATTTGCCGTCGAGGTGGTAAAACCCTCGGTAGCTGTTCCGGGATCGCCTCCTTGAACTCTTCTAAAACTTCCTTAATCTCAAGTGGATATTTTCCTACCTCTGCATTTTCTGAGACTATCGGTAGAACCACGAAAGAAGATTTTCTCCTTTTTACTCCCTTTTTGAATTGGAGGGCTGAAAGCAACTTCCTCTCATTGAAATTGTTGTAGGCTGCGGGGACCGCACAAGGTGCACTTCCCATAATCACAAGACAATCCGCAGCTGGGATCGGCATTGAGCGTGTCACTTTAAGAAAATTCATCCCCAATACCACATCAAAGTTGTCAAGGGGTGCCACAGTGAAATCAATTGTTCCAGACCATGATCCCATTTGGCATGCCACTTTAGGTTCCACCCCCACCGTGGTTAACGCTGGAGAATTCACTGCTTTTAACTTGCCCACATCCTTATCTACTTGCAATTCTAACCGTTGAGCTTCAGAATCAGCAATGAAATTATGGGTGGCCCCTGTATCAATCATGGCCCTGATTTTCTTTCCATTTAAAAGTAGATCAACATACATTAGTCCCTTCTCCTGAGACTTGTTTTTAATTACTTGACGCTCTAATGCCCCCAAAAATCTCAATGCTCCCACCATATTCGGTTGTTCTTCTGGGGTTGCTGTTGGGGTTTCGGTTTCCCCTCGAAGGGCCTTTATAGCATTCAAAGCCTTACGTTCAGGACACTCCGCCACTCGATGTGGTCCCATGCAAAGAAAACTGGACATCGGTCGACGCTCTCCACCCCCCGTTCGTCCGCCCCTCCACTCTTTAACCATGGGCGCTCTTTTATCTTTCCAAGAACTATTTGTCTCCCTATCCCTTCCCCCATTTGTGGGCTTATATACTTTACTGGGCCTGGAATTATTATTGGCGGACGTAGGGAAATTTTGCTTCCCATAATTATTTGAAAAATCATCCAACCGTTCGGCAGTAGCGAGAGCAAAAGAGAGATCACTAACACCCTGCCGACGCAATTCATTCCTTGGCCATGTCTTCAAACCCCGAAGAAAATGAATTAGTTTGTCTGATTCGGTCATGTCTATAATGTCCAACATCAAGGCTTGGTATTCTCGTACATAGCTTCTTATTGAGTCAGTCTGTTGCAATTCCATTACTTTGCACTTTGCTATGTACTCCACATTTTCGAGATAGAATTGAGTCTTCAACGCCTGTTTCAACCCCTCCCATGTGTTGATAACACATCTATTGTGCTGAATATCATTCCATTTAGTTCTCCACCACACTTTTGCATCCCCTACCAGGTATATCATTGCCAGATTTACCCGGTCCACTTCTAGATCCACTCCTGAGCACGTGAAGTAGTGCTCCATATCAAAGAAGAAATTATCCAGCTCCTTGGCATCTCGCGTACCCCCAAAACTTTTAGATTCCGGTACCTTAGATCGAAAACTCTCAATGGGATCTGCAACCGGCCTTCGGTCTAACTGTGCCACTGCATTCACTTTCACAGTGATCTCTTGTAAATCCCTCTGGACTTGGACCACTGCACTTCGGACATTGCCCATCTCCTTCAAATCTTCCTTCAAAGTAGTAATGGACTCCTTAACATCTTCTGCAAGGAAATCAAAATTATCCGTTAGCTCCCGTAAGGAGACCTCAAGCTCTATTGGCTCTCCTTGTTGGGACGAAAGAGATGGCAATATGCCCTCAATATGTTTCAGCCTACTCTCAAAGGCTTCCAACTGCTCGATACTCTTCTTGAAGGCCTCAAGCTCTCTTGGCCGTTTCTCCAGGGATTTCACACGTGGAATGAATTTTTCAAGTTTCTCAAGTCTCTCTACAACTTTTGATACCCAATAGAGAGTTTCTCTATGGTTTTCTTCAGCGGCCTCAAGCTCTGTTGGCATGCTTTTCTCTTTTATCAATGTTGCCACCAACCCTTGGAGTTCACCGCACGTTCTCTCTAGGGTTACAAGTTGTGTCTCAAGCGCCTCAATGCGCTCGACTTTTTCGGACTTGTTTCTCGTATTACCACTCATGGTGCTCGCACAAATTGTGCTCTAATACCAACTGTCACGGACCCTCAAAATGGGACTCAAGTAAGGGCCGTGTGACACTCGTTGAGAGCTCCCCCTCGACAAGTCAGCCAAGTCTCACACGTTCAAACCTGCAATCACGAGCACCTGGTGAGTCTCAATACTCAAGAAAACCAAGGAACATTAGGATATCACACGAGCAATATATTCTTATACACCGAATAAGACTATAACAATCAGAGACATCACAATCCAAGACAACAAAACACCACAATAAAAGGGACTACTTATATAATTCAACAACAAGAGAATAATCATACAAACGATCACATAGATAATCATATATTCATTCCAAATCCCTGGAGAATACAATTATAGTTGTATCTCTCTCCCTTTTTTACCCATTACATTGTCACTCTCTAACACAGAGCTTAAAAATAAATTGAGAAATGATTTTATATGTAGTAAGCAAGGAGTAGCCCTTGCAGAAGAGAAGATAATCATGGGCAGCTAAGATAGTATACACTCTTTTTTCTAGGATTGCTGGGATGAAGTGAAAGTGGATTTCTTGAAGGATTTTCAAGAGTTTTTCTTTGATGAGGTGATTGAGAAAGGCATGAATACCACCTTTATTACTCTAGTTTCCAAAAAAAGATCTCTATATTAAAGTGAAAGAGTTTAGGCCCAGTTGTGAAGTTCCCTTGAAGGAGTTGAGACATTCACTTGATTCTAGTTCTAAGCAAATTGTTACAATGATTTGTTCAAGTGAGGAGGTTGTATAAGCTACTTAGTCTAAGTTTGTGTTTTGTGTTAGTCTTCAAACGAAACTAATCTCACCTTCTTCTACACAGTAAGAATGGAAGTTTGTTATGGACCAAGTTGATTGATGTTTTTGATGAGTTTTTGAGTTTCTCTATTTATACTGGTAAATTTTTCATGACAATTTTTTTGGGGTTTGGTGGGGAAAGGGAGGGAAAGGTTTGTGATTTGTGTGCATAGAGGAAAGATAGGAATTTGTTAGGATTGGTTACTTGTCTTTTTTTATAGCACTAGATTGATTATTTTCAAGATTGATTTACTTCTTTGACTTTGCTTTGGGACAAAGTTGTTTTCTTAGCTTCTCTCTAGGTTTTGTTGTCAAGTTCTATTGTTCTTTGTTCTTGAATGATGTCTAGTTCTCCCTCGTGTCTTCTGTACAACAAGAGCAGATTAAACCTTAAGGCCCATTAGGTGGCGTTGACTACATGAATCCTTTTTCGCCAACTCACACGATCGAGGACATTTTTCCTTTCATCTTAAAAGCTTTTAAATCCTTCCTCACTTGCTCATTCCATGTTATCTTATGTCTACCCCTGCCCTTTCTACTACCAGTAACATTGATTAGATCGCTCCTCCTGTATTATTAGGCCTGCGTTTCAAATGCTCAAATCATTTAAGTTGTCCTTATCTAATCATCTACTAGTGCTATGCCTAACTTATTGCCAATATATTGGTTCCTTAATTTATCCTTTAATGTTATACCATCCATTCACCTTAACATTTGCATTTGACGACTTTTACTTTTTGGATATGTTGTTTCTCAGTTGGCCAACAGTCTAATCTATATAGCATCACTAGTCTTATAGCTGTTCTGTACTTTCCTTTTAATTTTAGGGGTATTCTACAATCACACAACACACGTGAAGCACTCTTCCATTTTACCTGACCTGATTTAACTCTTTATATTATCTTCTCTTTGTTTTCTCCTTTCGCTTGCATAATAGATCCTAGGTATTGAAATCTTCTAGTGTTATTAGTTTTTTGACCATCAAGACCAATCTTTTCTCCAATATTTCTCTTACCAAGGTTGAAATTACATTTCATATATTTTGTCTTATTTCCATCTATTCTAAAACCTTTAGACTCTAAAGCTTCCCTCTAGAATTCTAACTTAGATTCTATTCCATTCCTACTTTTTTTAATCAAATTAATATCATTTGCTAATGACGTACACCATGAGATCTTGATTTGGATACTCCTAGTGAGTTCATCAATCATTCAAGGGAAAAGATAAGGACTCAAAGTAGAACCTTGATGTACACCTATTATAATTTGAAATTCTCTAAACTCACTTCCTACATTCCTAAAGTTAGTCGTTATTGATCATACATATCCTTAATGACATCAATGTACCTACTACATACTCCCTTCTTTTCTAAAATCCACCATAGAACTTTCCTAGGTACCGTATCATAGGCTTCCTCTAGGTCAAACAAAAATCATATGCAAGTCTTTTTCTTTTCCATAATTTTTTCCATTAATTGTCCTAAAAGATGTATAGCTTTTATTGTCAATCTCCTAGACATAAAATCAAATTGATTCTTTTTTTTTTTAGAAGTAATAAGTTTATTGATATAAAAAATAAACACCAACTACACACGGAGTGTACATGGGGTAAACAAATCAAAAACAAAAGTTACAAGAATCAAGTAAATCAAAAACAGAAGAAAATGATTTGTTTCGCAAAGCAGCCAACCAAAAAATAGGGGGGGAAGGCCGCTGACCCGTGAGTTTGGTGCCTCATCGGGTGGTCCGAAGAGTGGCTCGTCAATGGCTGGAGTTCTCACGATAATCCAAAAAAAATATATATATATAGCTTCAGGTCCGAAATGGATCTTTCCTTATCTTCAAAACACCTATTATTTCTCTCCCTACAAAGACACCACAATTAACAATGAGGAACTATCAACCAAATAAACCCATTTCGATAACGACCAAATCTGCCTTGCCAACATGCTAGAAGTCCCACTACAGATTGCGGTATAACCCAGCTCACTCCAAACAATCCCAACACCATAACCCACAATTCCATTGCAACCGGACAGATTGATTCTTTGATACCCTCGTTCCTAACCTTATACTTTGTTCAATTACCTTTTCTCACATTTTCATCATATGATTCATAAGTTTAATTCCATGATTGTTATTATAGTTTTAAATATCACCTTTATATATATATATATATAGGCATTGATGTGCTTTTTCTCTATTCATATAGCATTTTCTTGGTTTTTTATAATTGTGTTCAATAAATTTGTGAACCATATACTTACATTATCCCCTAGCCATTTCCAAACTTCAATTGGAATTTTATCTAGTACTATACATTTTCCACTTTTCATTTTTTTTAAAGCCATCTTAACTTTGGTTATTCTACTTTTGTAAATAAATATCAAATTTTCAGTCTTTTTCCTGATTTGTCACTTCTAAGTTTAAGCTTTTAATTTGGTTTTTGTTAAACAACTTATTAAAGTAGCTTTGCCCCTCTGTTTAAGTTGTCTTCTTTAACTAAGACATTATCATCCCCATTCTTTATACATTTTACTTTACCTAAATGCTTGCACGTTCTTTCTCTAGCACTAGCTTATCTCTTTTCCCCTTTTTTTATCTAGCCTAGCATATAAATCATAAGCTCTGTGATTAGCTTTATTAATGTCTTTTTTTTTTCCCATCTTTTCTTGCCTTTTTATGCTTCTCAAAATTTTCTATGTTTTTGCAATTTTGTGATTGTTATACCGATATTGTTTTTCTTTGCAGATTTTTGAACATCTTGATTTGACCACCAACTTTCTTTATTGTCCAAGAATCTTCCTTTATATTCACCTAAAACCTCATTTGCTATCTTTTTCATAGAACTTGCCATCCTACTCCAGAGAATGTTTGCATCTTTTTATCCCCTATTGTCCAATCACTTTTTTTTTTATCATTTTTATCTTTAAATTTTACTATGTTTTCTCTCATTGGTTTCCCCGACCTAGTTCTCTTGCATTGTTTTGTGTTACTTTTTCTCTTCCATTTTTTAGTACATTTATGTAACACTAAAACTTTATGTTGTGTGATCAAATTTTCAATTGGGGTAACTTAACAATCCTTACATGATAAACGATATTTCCTCCTAGTTAAGGAAAGAAAATCTATTGGCCTTTATTTTGTCCACTCTTCAAGGTTATTTTGTTCATCTCTCTTCTTAAAGCAAGTATTCATTATGAAAAATCTAATGACATGGAAAAATCTAAAATCATATTACTAGGCTCATTTTATCTCCATATCCATGGCCTCCATATATCCTTCAATAACTTTTATTGCCTTTCCAATTTATCCATTCAAATAAACTCATATGAATGTTTTCTCAGACCTTGATATCCGTTATATAATACTATTTGAATCTTCCCAAAATTGTCTTTTGAGGTTCTCTGCGAAGCCTAGTTAGGGGGCATAATCACTAATGACATAAATTATATCTTGGCCTAAAGCTATCCTGATTTTTATGATTCTATCTCCTACTCTTCTAACATCTACTACACTATCTTTAGGTCTTTGTATACAATGATTCCCACTCCATTTTTATATTGTTCTTTTCTAGTGCACTAAAGCTAAATCCAAAATTTTCAATTTCTCTAGCTTTCTCTCTTACTCACTTATTCTCTTGAAGGCAAATTACGTTGATTTTTTCTTCTAATCACTGTATCAACTATCTCCATACTTTTATTTGTAAGTGTCCCTTGTGTCTTTTATCTCTATATTAAAATCCTTTTATTCTACTATATATATCATTACCGAGGTCCTTGCAAAGTTCTTTTAATCATTGTATCAACTAATCATTGTGTCAACTATCTCTGAAGGTTGTTAGAATCAAGGTCTTAAATTCCAATTTCGACTCAAATTTCGAAGCTCCAAAAGTAGGGAAATTTCGACGGAAATTTCGATTTGAAAAATAACAGAAAGTAGTAGTAAAATATGGAATTCTTTGTGAAACTTTAGGAATGGTTAACAAACATAATAATGTAAGTTTTAGGACTAATATATTACAAGTTAAATACATCTATGTTGTGTATGAGGTGGAAAAGTTGTAATATAATAGTATGTGTATCAAACATATTTGTAAGATAATGAACAGTAAACATATTCAGCTAATACAAATGAAATTCATAAATTTTTTAAATATTATTTATTATACAAATAATGATAATTTAGACATAAATGGTCAAATAAAATGCTGCTTTAAGTTTATTTTTTTCATATAATTTCAAAAGCATTTGTAATAATATTTTGTTTCGATAAAAATAAATTAAATAAATTAAGAGAGAAATTTCACTTTCACTCCTAAATTTCTTATTTGAATTTCAACAAAATTTCATTGTATGGTTAAAATTTTGTCAAGTTTTGCTGAAATTTCGAGATTTCGATAAATTTTGTGATGATTCATTGAGATTTCGATTGAAATTATGCAAGACAGAAATCGACCGCCATTTCGATTTCGAGGGTGATGGAAACTGGAAATTTCAACAATTTCATGGAAATTTAAGACCATGGTTAAAATCGGGATTCTAAGTGGGATTGTTGGAGGGGTTTGCAGGATCAAATTGTAGAATTGGATCGAGAATCGTAAGAGTCTACTTTCAATGTAAAATAAATGTTAAAAACTTATATATGTGGAACTTAATGACAAGTTTTAAGACTAAAAATTTGGTTAGTAACTTAGTAAGTGTAGAAGTTAGAAATAAAATGAAAATTCAAACAATAAAAAGAAGAAGAAGAGCAAAAAAAGGAGGAGAAAAACAGTGCTCAATATTGAGTCTTTTCAAGAAGCAAATCTGTTTCAAAGCATAACTCTGAGCTCTACTGGGCCTGCTGGCTTGGCTCTTTTGTTGGCTGCTGCTGCTGCTGATCAAACAAGAACTCTGAAGAGGACTGACGTGTTCTTGTCGAACACCAAAGAAGGAAGAGGACTGAGGACTGAGTTCTTGTCGAACCCCAAGAACTCTGGTTGTTGAACACCAAAGTACTGTTGATCAAACAGCAAGACTGCTACCTGCTGCTGATCAAACACCAGTCACCAGATGGAGGGCTCTCTGGTTGTCAAAACAGGAGAGAAATTTGTGTGCTGGGTTGCTGAATTTCAATGAGTAGAGGACTGAGGTGTCAAACTCTAGGGAAGGTAGGTGCAGATTCTGCTGAATCTGTTCATTGATGGGAAGCTGGGAGCCATTTTGCCCCAGTTTTAGAAGAGTTTGGCCCAAACATAAATCTTTTGGGGCCTTTAGGCGAATAAAAACATGTATTGGGCCATTATTGAAGCTCAATCCAGGTAACAAAGTAGGATTTATACGATTCTACTTACGTCTCTATGATTCCGATTCTACAATTGTACCGATTCTTTTATGATTCTACTTGATTCCACTTTTTGTTGCGACTTGGATCGTTTGGGTTAATTTGGATTGTAGTATCGTACGATCCTATGATCCGAATCGTGATTTTAATAACCATGCTATCTCCATGCTTTTCTTCTAATCTTTTTCTTTTACTTGTAAGGTACTCCTAGCACCCAAAGTTCTTTTGTTGGGGGTAGGAAAATTTTGGATGCTATGTTAGTGGTTAATGAGATTGTAGAGGCTTCTAGTGGAATGGATAGAAAGGGCCTAGTGTTCAAGTTGGAATTTGAGAAAGCTTATGATCATGTGAGTTGGAGTTTTCTTGATGAAGTATTGGAAAGGAAGGGATTTGGTTGTAGTTGAAGGAGATGTATTTTGGGGGAAGGGGTTGTTTGCCCTCAGGTACTGTTTTTTTTTTTTTTAATTTTTATATTTCTGGATCAATAGTTTGCATAAGACCTTGTGCTTTATCACTCTTTCTTGTTTACTCTTGTTGCAGATGTCTTCGGTATGATGGTCAGCATGGTCGTTGCTAGCAATTTTGTGCAAAACATATATATTGTTACATGTCCTTTAAAAAGATTGGGGTTTAAGGATTATTATGTCAAATCAAAGAGTGTCTTTCCTATTGTGGATTTTAGTTCTAGCAAGCTATGTCATTTGAATTTTTTGACTAGGTCTCTAAGTTTGCTTGTTTGGTTGATTCATGATTGTTTTTTGTGATTGTGTTTGCTAAAGGTTTCTAAATAGTTGATAGTTGGAAAGGTACATCAACATGAAGCCTAAGTTCCATTATGTGTGGTTTGTCTGTATGAATCCTTTTTGGCAAATTTATGCGATTGAAGGCATTTTTTTCAACTACCTTAAGTGCTGTTAAATGATAGTAGGAAAGGTGCTCTCTCTCTCTCTCTCTCTCTCTCTCTCTTGTTGGTCATATAATTTTATTCAGGCTTCTTTGTCTACCATTCCTCTTAGTTTCTCGTCTTTGTTCAAAAATCCTGCAGTTGTTGCAGTTAGGTTGAAAAAGGTGATTGAGATATTTCTTCTTTTGGTTTGGGTTAGGAGAAAGTTTGGTTAGTCAAGAGCTAGTTTGTAGGCTGCAAGCCTGATGTGGTTTTGATCTTAGTAATTTGGTGTTTAGGAACACCGCTCTAGTGGAAAAATGGTAATGACATTTTAGGAAATTAATTTCCTTTGGTTCAAAGAGATAAATAGTTAGTTTGGTATTGACTAGAATTGTTAGGATGCTAATTAGGTGGTAATTTATCCATAGTAGTCCTTGGAAATCCATTTCCTAGATTTCTGCTGTACCCCCTTGGGTTCAAATATGAAGTTGGAATTGGGTTCTAAGCTTGGTTTTGTAGAGGCCTTTGGGAATTAATTTCTCTCTAATCAAACACACCAAATGATTGCCATAACAATGCACTGCTACGGAGCTTTCCCTTCCTTCCCTTACCAAAACACCTATAGTGTTGAAAGTCTCCAAAGAAGGAGAGGTATGCCTAGTTTTGCCAAGGTCTTAAATTTCGATTTCGGCTCAAATTTCGAAGCTCCAAAAGTATGGAAATTTTGATTTCGATGTCAATTTCGATTTGAAAAAGTAACGGAAATTAGTAGTAAAACATGGAATTCTTTGTGAAACTTTAGAAATGGTTAACAAACATAATAATGTAAGTTTTAGGACTAATATATTACAAGTTAAATACATCTATGTTGTGTATGAGGTGGAAAAGTTGTAATATAATATGTGTATCAAACATATTTGTAAGATAATGTACAGTAAACATATTCAGCTAATACAAATGAAATTCATAAATCATTTAAATATTATTTATTATACAAATAATGATAATTTAGACGTAAATGGTCAAATAAAATGCTGCTGTAAGTTTATTTTTCATATAATTTCAAAAGCATTTGTAATAATATTTTGTTTCAATAAAAATAAATTAAATAAATTAAGAGAGAAATTTCACTCCACTCCTAAATTTCTCATTTGAATTTCAAGGAAATTTCATCGTATGGTTAAAATTTTGACAAGTTACGTTAAAATTTCGAGATTTCGATAAATTTCAGATGATTCGTTGAGATTTTGATGGAAATTATGGAAGACAGAAATTGACTGCCATTTCAATTTTGAGGGTGACGGAAATAAAAAAATTTGACAATCTCGAGGAAATTTAAGACCATGGTTTTTGCCAATAATACAAAATACCATGTGCCCCAAGTATAGGGACACGACTCTGTGAAAACAAATGTGAACAGGTCTCCCCACTCCTAAAGCATAGGACACAAACGTATGGTGCACCTCAACAGTGCCTTGTTAGGTCTTCACTTTTGAAGCTAGTCATTGTTATTGATTTTGTCAAGGATGAGTCCAAGTAGAAGCCTTTAGCTTTCCAAATTGAAGAATACAAGGCTGAACGAATAACATTAGATAACAAATCATATAAGAAAAGAAAGATTTGCAAGAATAATTCCCCAAAGAATCTAAGCTCTACTTCTTTTATCAATCCCCAAATGGACATGAAAAGAATCGAGTGTGTTAATAAAAAAGCAAGCTTCTTAGTCTCTCTGTCATTAAGATTCCTCACAACAAAATGGCAATCTCAAGAACACCCATTCTTTTGCAAACAGGGGAAAGCAGAAATGGGAGTTTCATGAAGATTAGATAACCATAAAAGATGAGGACACCCAAGTGCCAAAGGCGCCTCCTTAACTGAATGATCCTTAGAAAAATGAATCCTTTACCCATTACCAACTTCTTTCTTTTTCTTTTTTTCTCAGCAAAGAAAGTTTTATAAAGCAGCATCAAGGGGGTGCCACCCAAGTTCATATGAACAAAAGAAATTCACTCTCATTTGTGGGTGTGCAAAATGTCAAGAATTACAAGTGTCAGTCAAGAACAATGTACTGTATCAACTAGTGGCAGTTCTGATCCATTGGTCTTTAGTGACATGTAAAGGCATAGCCAATCCTTTGAGATCTCTCTTCTATCTTTTCCACCAACAAAAGAAAAGATGGCAAGGGATTGGTGCTACATGTGCAAGTGTAATAATGAGACGGTTGATCATCTTTTTATTCATTGTCCGGTTGCAATGGACTTGTGGGTTATGGTGTTGGGTTTGTTTGGAGTGAGCTGGGTTATGTCGCAATCTGTAGTGGGACTTCTAGCATGTTGGCAAGGCAGATTTGTTCGTTATCAAAATGGGTTTATTTGGTTGATAGTTCCGCATTGTTTATTGTGGTGTCTTTGGAGGGAGAGAAAGTAGGTGTTTTGAATATAAGGAAAGATCCATTTCGGACCTAAAGCTATTTTTCTTTACAACTTTGATGGATTGGTTGGCTGCTTTGCGAAACCAATCATTTTCTTCTGTTTTTGATTTACTAGATTCTTGTAATTTCTGTTTTTGATTTGTTTACCCCATGAACACTCCTTGTGTACGTGTTGTTCATTTTTTATATCAATAAACTTATTACTTATAAAAAAAAAAAAAAAAAAAAAGATGGCAAGGGAGATGAGGGACAAAGCTTTCCCCTTTCCTAGCCCATAACTCTCCTTCCACTGTTTTAGCAGTTACCCACTACTGCCTTATCAGAGAAGTGGCCGCAAGTTTCTGGTCCTGAAGCTGTGTGATCAATATATTCATCATTTACCAAACACAAGAATTACTCATAAACAAGGGGCAGCCCCTACTTCTGCAAGTTATCAACAGCAAGAATTTTTTCAAGAGTTGCCTCACATGCAACTGAAGTAACCTTTGAGGGGCTGTTGTTTTCTGGATGGGCATCCAGGGGAAGTTTTCGCTGGTTCCTGCTAGAGGAAAGAGATTTCTATATTAGGATTTGTAAATCTACCATTTTTTCAATCCAGGATTCACTTGGGATTTTTGCTTTCGATAATGGATTTTGTACAAGCTACCATAAAAATCCGTTGGATATCTAATTTCCCATTCAACTTCATTTCTAACCAAGGGAACATTCCAGAAAATCCCTTGATCTGTATTCTGAAGTTGATAACTGATTACAGCATCCTTGTTGCAAGCCAAACTGAATATGGAAGGGAATTTTGTGCTAGGAGGAGATTGGCCACATCAAGTACCATGCCAAAAGAAAACATTTTCTCCATTCTTGACTTGAAAACTGATGAGGGAGAAAAATATCCTGCTCTTCCACTCATTTTATAGAAATCCAAATTCAGTATGAATTATCTTATCCCAAAGAGAGTTAGGTCACATTCACGGAATAGGTATTTCTTGGAATAAGATTGAATACAATGTGAAATTTGGGAGTAGAGGTAATAGCGATACCTTGTATATTCCTTATTATTTCATCCAACATATAATAAGAAAGGAATAGATATTCCCATGGTGAAATTTGAGAATAGTTATTCCTTGTCTAGTCCTTATTATGGATTTATAAAAAGCTTCATGTTATCAATTTCTGTATGGTAACAACATGTTTTTTCCTATAAATAATTGTAATTAACCTATTATTACTAATCACTTCATAGGAATAGGCATTCTGTGAGCCAAACGTAACCTTAGGTTCTAAAGAAAAGTTCAATAACCACTTCCTCACCAAGAAGATGTTTTTAGATGCAAAATTGCCCAGACCCTATTCTTCCTTCCTTTAGACCCACTTAGAGTCGCCCAACTGACGGTCTCTTTCCCCCTCACCAACCATTAAAAGTTCTCCATCAACATCTCTAATCTCTTCATTATTCTCATAATTCTAAAAAGAACAATAAATATGAAGGAATGGAGGACCAACTCATGGACAAGAGTAAAGCAAGTTAGGAAATCTCCTCTCCACCCATCTAACCTCCTAGCAGATTTTAGGATTACCCCGGGATGTTTGGTTCAGGCCATCTCTCAACATTCTTGGGAATGTGATATCCATGGCATCCTAATTTTATGTTTGTTTTATGACTTGTATATGACATGGCAATAATATCTCATTTTTTGGGTAAGTTTCATGGGAATCCTATTTTTGGGACCAAAGTGCCCTCACTATTGCCAATTGTACATTAATGCCCCATGATATAGTATTATTGCACGCCACTACTATATTTAAAATAATAAATTATTGTATTAACGAAAGTAGAAATCAGTACAAAAAAATTGAAAATAATTTTGTTACTATCCTATAATAATATAGTATAATAATTGAAATTTTGAGGTCATATTGCCCCAATTATTTTGGTTAATTGGATTATTAAGTGTTGATGCGGATTCCTGCATTAAAATCAAACACTTGGGCATTCCATGTGCATTTATGAGAATCTTACAACACCCATACAAAACTGTTCCTATGAGGCAGGCATCCATTCCCAAGGATGTCACTTCAGGAGAATATTTTTTATTTCGTGAGCCAAACAACCCCTAAGGGACACCTGAATAGGAAGTTGGCCAACTTAACATGCTAACCTAGTAAAAGAACCTGAATCAATATTGAGTCGCACAATGTTACACTTAGGAAAGTTAATTCTTAACCCCAACACTTATTCAAACACCAACAAAATGGTTAGCACATTAGTGGAACTGCCCATAACAGAAAGAGATAGTATCATTTGAAGATGCACAATGGACAAATATTTATATTCCACCTTAATCCCTCCACCAAATCTCTATCAATGCCTTCGTCAATCATCCTGCTCTAGGCTTGCCACAACACAATAGTAAAAATAAAAGGGGAAAGAGGATCTCCATATCTAAGACCCTTAGAAGCTCAAAACCAAGACTCAACCTTGCTGCCCACAAAGACAAAAAACTGAGATGCCCGTGAACTTATTTCCTCCAATCTCACCTTAAAACCTCGTCTGTCCATAACACTGTCCAAAAACCCTAGCCCAATCACAAGCCTTTTTAATAACTAATTTCAAAACTAATCCCAGCCAATTTCTTCTAACCAATCACAAGCATTTTTAATAACTAATTTCTTCTAACCATATTTTTTTTGAACACCTCATTTGCTATCAATGATGCATCTGGGATTTGCCTATCACCACTGGAAGCACTCTGATTATGGGAAATAGTATTCTCCAAAATCGCAGCCAATCTCTCTTAGATAAAACTTGGTGAAGATCTTGTAGACACCAGTCACCAGGCTATGGCCTATAATCCTTGTTTCTAATAGCATAATCTCTTTTAGGCACCATGGTAAATAAAAGTTGGGTTAATACTTATCCCAACCATCCCATTATCAAAAAACTCAATAAAAGATTCTGAAAAGATTTCTCTTTGAAAAATCCCCAGTCCTGAGAAAATGCAATCTCATCTCTATCCATCTGTAACATTTCACCTCTAATCTCTCCCCTAAAAGGTCTTTCTAACTACTTTACTTTATCTGTTGAAATAGGGCACTAATCCAGCCCCTCTGGGCCCTAACCATAGGCTTTCCCTCTTCCCCCCTCTGAAAACAAAGTTCCTATAGGAATCAGTAATCATACCTGCAGTGCAACCAGGATCCCTAGGAACCTCACTTTTATCATCCTGTGACTATTATACAAAATTCCATGCCCAACCACTTGCCACCCTATGAAAGAGTCTTGATGTACAATCCTCGTCTTTGACAACTGAGCTCTTTTACCAGCTAGTCCTTGAGATTCCCTCTCCCTCTGCTAATGTATCCATCTTGAAAAGTGCACCTTTAATCTCCTCCTTAAAAGTCCTTTCTCATCACTCCGCTTTGTCCTCTGTTTGCAAGTTCCTATGAAAATCAATAATTATAGCTGCAATGCAACCAGGACCCTAGTAACTGAACCCCTATCATCCTCTAACTCCCTTACCAAATTCCTCCATCTCCCACCACCACCTGCCACCCTATAAAAGAGTCGTGACAATTCCACATCCTTAACCCTATTCATTCTAGACTCCGCCTCCAGCTCACTTCTTCCCTTAAAGAGCTTGTTCAAACTCATTAGAAAATTGAACTCGTTCGCCAGCTTGTTCCCCTATGCTAATCTATCACACTAAATTCCTGAAAAAATGCCTTTTTCTTTTCTTTTCATTATTTTCTTTGAATGAATATCACAAAATACCTCCACATTCCAGATTTTGAGTTTTCTTTCATTAATCCTAGATTCTCCCAATTTCTCTGTAACCTAATAACATTGAAATCTCCTCCCAAATACCAATATGGAAAGCTTAACCATAAACTGCAGTTAACCTATCCCGAAAATACCCTCAATCAAGGACATTAGGTCCATAAACTAAGGTAAAAACCACTACTACTCCTTTCCTTAACATCTAACTGAACAGACGCAGAAAAGGAACCTATCAAAATATCCAATTTACCAGAAAACCTAACATCTCAAATAGCCACAATTCCCCCTGAGGAACCAATAGATGCTAAACCCAAATCCTTAAATGTGAAATTCCAAATACTCCTTTCAAGAAACCATATGCCACCTCTAACTTAGGCTCTTGTGACACAAGAAGATATGGGGAAATCTTGCCTATAATCTCCTTAGTCTTACAACACTTAACCTAGCTTCTTCCCAAACGCCTAACCTTTCAGCTCAGGAACTTCATTTGAATACCCATAACCCATGAAACTATTTGGAAGGCTCAAATATTTTTCCGCTCTATAAAAAAAAACTATTTGAAAGGCCAAAGTACCCCCAAAAATCATGGCTTCTATTAGCTGTGCTTAATAGAGTCAATACCAATAACTTGTCACAGAGTAGGAGACTGTTGATGGCACTTTCTCCAGATGAATGCGTTCTTTGCGATAACTGTTCAGAAACTGCATCCCATTATGTCTGCACTATGATTTTGCGAGGAAAGTGTGGAATGAGTTATTTGGTTTAACAGGACAGAGTTAGGCATGCCCAGAGATGGTGGAGAATTTTTTTGGCAGTTTCCTATGTTAGTTTTGGAAGGAGAAAGGACTGGACAGCGCTATGGAAATGTGCTTATTTTGCAGTTCTTTGGGATTTGCTGTTGGAATGCAATGCACGCAGTTTTCCAGGGCGGACATTGATTTTTTTTGCTGGTTTGAGAGAAAATTCACTACCGGCCATTGCTCTGGTGTGTTGGCTATGGGTATTTTAAAGGAGTGAGCTTCGTGGATGTTTAACAGGATTGGCTCTACTTGCTGGCTTGATTTTGTGTGTTCTATCTCTGTATATTCCCTTTCTGGTTAGTTGCAGATTATTTCTAGGAGGATGTCCTATTCCCCTCTTTCTGTATTCCTGATCTTTTAATGAAGTTTATTCTTTTTCTATCACAAAAATAAATAAATAAATAAAAAAATAAATAAATAAACTTAATTACTCTACTTCTCTTACGCTTCTTCACCCCATAATTGACAGCATAGTAGTTAAAAGCGCGCCTCCTAGGCGCAAGGCGCAGTGAAGCAAAGAGGCTTGCACCTCAAACCAGGTGAGGCGAGGCGACCTGCAAGAGGCGACGCTAGGCGAGACGAGGCGCACTGGGGCGACAGGCGCAGTGAGTCGCGCCTTGTGAATTTTTAGTCATTTAAAGTAGAGAAATAGCCACAGCCAGACCCCGTAGCCCTCATTCGACTCGAACGAACATAGCCCCTAGCCCCTCTCAGCCCTTCGAAGCCCTTCGTGAGTTCGTTTTGCAGATTCGAACCAGCAGGAGCCTTTGCTACTTCATCTTTGAGCTTCAAACCATAATCGTGAGTTCGTCTTCGACATTTTGAAGAAGCACGACCCTTCGCGACTTCGTTTCCAACCAGCAGGAGCCCTCGCGAGTTCTTCTTCTTCTTCTTCTTCCTGCTGCCTGCTTGCTGTGTGCTGCGTGCTGCTGACTGTTGCATGCTGCCTGCTGCTTCTCTTTTTCTTCTTCTTTATATGTAAGCTTATAAATTAAATATTTTCTTTAATTAATCTAAGCTTATAAATTATAACTAATACATAATATTTATTTTATTTACTGAAATTTACCTACTGTTTTTAAATTTGTAATATTTAGTTTAATTAATGAAAGTTTATAAATTATAACTAATACATAATATTTATTCTTTTTATTGAAATTTGGCTACTTTTTTTCCTCTTCTTCTTTATATGTAATTACTAATTAAATATTTAGTTTAATTAATGCAAGTTTATAAATTATAACTAATACATAATATTTATTCTTTTTACTGAAATTTAGCTACTATTTTTTAATTTGTAATATTTAGTTTAATTAATGTGAGTTTATAAATTATAATTAATACATAATATTTATTTATTTTTATTGAAATTTAGCTTCTATTTTTTGATTTGTACTCTTTTCTTTTGATGATGAACTATGTTGAATTGTTGATGCTTTTGGGCTAAATTTTCAATTTTGTAATTGAGTTTTTTGGCATTTTAAATTCTAATGTTACTAGATATTCATATGTTCATATATCAATTACCCCATATCGACATTTTACACCATTTTAATAATTGTGCGCCTCGCCTTCATGAGGCGTGCGCCTTCGCCTCGCGCCTCGGCTTCAAAGACCCTTTGCACCTCGGCTCGCCTCACACCTCTAACTACTATGATTGACAGTAGAAGCCAATCTTTAAACTCCTTTTACACTCTCCCTTCTGCTCATAGGTTCTTGGAGTAACAGTAACATTCAAGGCTTAATGTAGAGGATTAAACAACTTGCACCCCATTCTATCCTAGAACTCTTGTGGGTCCTGGCTGTCCTCCATCCCCAGTAGGTCTAAGGTGAAAATCCACAGGTATAGGCATAATGCGTTTGTCAGAATTAATAAGCTCATTTCAAGTACCTTATATGTGAACAGGTTTAGTTGAAAATTGTAATTCAGACTGACAAGAAGAGGAATTACCACCCCCCCCCCCCCCACCCGGGGGTGGGGGGCCACTTTTTTTATGAGAGAACATGTATTAGGAACCAAAACAATATAGAATGGATGAAGACAAGATGTCCTGTAGATACAATAATCTACACCCAGAAATATTACACCAGAGCTGCTTTTCAATCCTTTGCAAATTGGACAACGACAAACCCCCCAAAAAACCAAAAAATGGGCCCAGAACGATGTCAAGAACCCCACTCTATCCCATAAGAGACCAGGGCAAGTTGTGTGGCCATTAAACATTCTTGTGTTCCTCTCGATCCAGAGGGTCCATAAGATAGCAAAAATTGCTCCACTCTATAATACACATCCTTTTCTACTTGATTCAAAACCCCTATTCCTCACAAGAAAGAAATTTGCCACATTTTGAGGTGCCATCCTTCACCTACATAAGAGAAAAGAACATAGTGCTTGGATAGAGAGGAACTGTTACATGTCCTTGCACCCTTTTATAGCACCTCTTGCTTTGAAATCTGATTTCCATTGACAATCAAAAATTCCCCTTGATCAGCTAAAAATTCTGATTCTGCCAAACCTACCAGGGGAGGTGTATCAAAGTATTCATCCTCACATTCATGAATCTCTCAATAACAATTTACTATCCTCGTGTCATTCTTATTCCTGCTCATGTTCAGGGAGAACACCTATCACTCCACTGGACTGTGACCTTCCTTATCTGATTCTTCCCTCAATTTTGATTCCAAAACTGTCCTTGTTTCAATAATCGCTGGGGCCTGTGGAAGCCCTGCAATATTTTTGTTCATGCTCATTAGGGCATCAACCCTCCCTCCCTCCCTCAAATTATCCCCTTTTACTTGTATTCCTTCATTTTCCTCTCCCTTCTATTTAATGATTTCATTATTCTAGCACAAAAAATATTAGTTGAGGGCTGTAGAAGAGGAAGGGTGGACCTAGAATTACTTTGACTGAGATAGTTAGAAATAATTTGTCTGTAGTTTAATTTTTTTAAGGATATGCTCTAGCATCCCAGATTGTGCATAATAGAGAGGGAGGGTGTGTGGGGGGGGGGGGGGGGAGGATTCCATATGATTGCTCCCACCTAATAGGACTTAAGTTTTAATTTTTTGTTGTTCATGCATGAAGTTATGAAATTTGTTAGAAAAGGTGTATTCCCAAGAGGGGGGGTGAATTGGAATTTAAAACTTTTTCTCCTAGGTTAATCTATTCAACAACAGTATATACACAACTTAGGGTCAGTCTATGCAATTTCCAAATGTGCTGATAAATAAAATACGTGGAATTTAAATCAAGCACATCATTCATACTATAACATATACGTGCGGTAAATATAAAGTGCTGAAATGTAAATAGACACAGGATATGTTATCGAGGTTCGGCCAACTGTGCCTACGTCCCCGCCTCTAGCTCGCAAACTGGAGGATTTCACTAAAGGCTCACTTAAGGGTGGAGCGATACCATTTACAACCAGGTCAAAGTAATACAGGGCTAACCTCAACCTTAACCAGGTCAATTAGCGGGGCTGACCTCAACCTACACGCCTTAACAAGACGACGCACCTAGCTTTCCTAACTGGGTCTAAGCCAATTCGGGACTATTCCAGGGCTAGTCTCCCTTTTCAGGCCCGAGCCTGGATATACAACAAATGTGTATATAATCAAATGGTACAGTGATTGTGTTTTCGTGTAAAGCAGATATGTACCCAGATGCGTGCAATAATATACACCACAATATGATTCAATATGTAAGCTTAGTGTGGTCTAAATGGTTCAACTCTCAAAGGTATTTTCTATTTGTGTAATGCGTACGTGAGAGTGACAAACAAACAATCTTTGTATCACAAGATATTTAGCAAATCAGTTCACACAAAGATGTCAAGTCTCCAGTATTTCAATCAGCAAGATATCTCAAGCATGTAAATATTAAATGATGTATATGCTTGGCTTGCAAGAGATGTGTAATCTTTGTATTCAGCAAATAATATATGAGTGAAAGAATATTACAACAAAGATCACTATCACACAAACAAATATCTCTTCAAATATTTTACAAGATAAAAGTGTAATAGATATTTGGAAGTGTTTGAAAAGAGTTTTTGCAACCAAAATCAAATATAAACTTCTCAAGATATTGCAATAAAGGTGCAAGCTTAGAAGATCAAACAAAGTCTTCTTAGGATAGGCTTATTAGCAAAAGCCCCCTAAGAATCCTTAGGTTTGGCTCTCAAGAAAATGGTGTCAAACAAGTACACTAGGAGAGCAAACCTATTTAAGCAAAACACTCAATCAACTTACAAATGATATAGGCAATAATAGAAGGCAAGTATGAGTGATTTGAATAAGAAAATGAGTAGTATAGGGTTTTATTTTTCAGAGAATTCTTCCCTAATCAAAGTGGCTAATCACTCTTAATTTTCTCAAATGAACTTTATATATATAGACATGGGAGAAAATATGACCGTTGGGGACCTTTTGGGTATTATTAGAAAAGTTTAATGATGTTTAAAGTATTTTAACCCTGTTTAAAAATATTAACTGTGGTAAAAAAATCAGGACAACCCGAGAGGTCCGGTCGACTAGAAATGTTTTGGTCGACCAGGACTCAAATGGTATGGTTGACCAAGGGTATTTTGAACTGAGTGGTCAGTCGATCGGTGCAAGGTGATTTTCCAAATCTCTGAGGTTTGGTCGACCGGGCCAATTTGAATTGGCTGGTTCGGTCGACCAGACCGCTGGGATTTCTCCCGAGGACCCTCGGTTAACTAGGTAGTTGGAGTACAAAACTGGCTCGGTCAACCAGATGGTCAAATATTTGACCTAGGGAGGTTTCGGTCGATCAGGGCTTTTTGAACTACCTAGTTCGGTCGACTAGGGCCTTGGTCAACTGTTGATCCAGGCCTGGTACGGTCGACCAGGGCAGAATGAACTGCCTGGTTCGGTCGATCGAAAGTGCACCAAGTGTGCATTTCGGTCCCGTTTTGAGACATACAAACCCTAATGAAGTGCCTAACAAACATGTGTAAATGTGTGTGTCCTAGGGTCACTTGAGGTCCAATTTGAAGACACCGAAAAAGTTCGGCATCGGTCGACCGAAGGTTGACCGAAGGGTACACCCTAAGGTCTTTTGTCATTCATAGTTTGTTTGAGCTTACGTAGTAAATCATACATGTGATGTGTGTGAGCTTATTACAAACCAAATACCTACTTACTATTACAGACCAATTAAATATATTACAATGCTGAATTATAAATTGGTCTTCAGTCTTTGCTTGCTTTTTGCACATCTTGATCTTAATAGTCTTAGTTCCTACACAAAAACTTAAACACTCATTAGATACAATGAGTATTTGTCATAATCAAAACCGAGCATGACCAATAAGGTCAACAAAATTTTTTATTTTTTATTGTTTATGCATGAAGTTTTGAAAATAGACTGGAGTTTGACAGGCAAGGTTAATGCTGAGATGTGATTTAAATTTTTTAAGTAAACCAGTTTACATACAGTATGTGTGTGTCTGTTTTTTTTTTTTTAGGGGGGGTGGTTGTGGTTGGAGGGGTGGTACTGTTCAAGAAATATGATGTATTCGTTAAAAGGACTGCTGAGAAAAGCAATTGAATGCAAAAAACTGTCCACAGACCTAGGTACAAAGAAAGGTAATAGAATAAGAGGATATTAACCAAGTTGACAATATCATTGCTATTATAATTATGATCCATCATTCTTTTCCTCTTGCCAATAGATTGTGGAGAGCTAAAGTTTGCTTCAAAGATAAAGGCTTTTATGTGGATAGCCATTCTTAAAAGAGTTAGCACCAATTTTCTAGGTTCGAAGACCATGCGTGGCACTATCTCCAAATGTGTGTGTTATATATATGGTAGTAATGAGGTCCAGAGGGTAATGCAAGTTATATTGCACTGCTCCATATCAAGGTGTTTATGGAATAAACTGTTTTGTTTGTGGGAGAGCATTGGGTGTGTCCTTATTCATTGGAGGCTTTCTTGATGGTTGATTTAGAGCTTTTGCAAGGTGTAAAGACTGAAGGACTTACTGGTGGTGGTCAATTTTTGCTGTTATTTGGGTTATTTGGTTGTAGAGGTGCCTGTATTCTTAAAGATCATGGGTTATGGGTCATGGGTCATCTGCAGGATTGATTTGAGAGAGGATTGGTTCTTAAGAGTCCCATGTGGCTCTTCACTACAGGGTTCTTTTGCAATAAGAATTTTTTCAATATTCAACATGATTGGTTGTCTCATTTGACTTAAATCTTGGATCTCTTTTTGTATTAGCATCTATTTCTTTTTCATTTTTTGAGGATTTCTCATCTCTTCGCTCATTCTTCATCTATGAGAAGTTTCTTTTTCTATCAAAGTATAATTATGGACCCTTCTTTTCAGGAAATAAGGAATCTGAAGCGACCTTCCATTAAACTTTGAAAGAAAAACCCTCTCATTCAGAGGTTCTATTGCTTCTTTCCCTATATGGTATCAAACATCAAGAGGGATTGGAAGCAAATTCTTTTCCTTAACTATCTTATAAAGAGCCCTTGCCATGCATAAATCTTGCTTTTCTGTGGATTTAGGATACACTTGGTACATTTCCACTATTTCATGTCAATTCTTGAAGAGGAAGACCTCATGTATGTGGAGTGTGAAGAAGAAACTCTGGGCACCATCCAAATATAACAAGAGGTCTTATTTTGGCATATCCTTCCGAACAGGCTACACTCTGACCTTGTTGATTATGATATCTTGGTGTGCGATCCAGTTCCTATGGTTAGGCACTGGCAAGGAATTGCTTGGTGATGGTATCTTTTGCTCTCTTTTTCTTTCTTTTTATGAGGTTGTGGGGATTGTATGCATATCGAATGAATAAAAAAATGTTGAAGTGATTCTCTTTATTCTTCTTTTCTGGTTCTTTCTTTTGGAGATTCCCTGAGTTTCAAACTGTCTTTGTTCCACCTCTTTAAGACAAGAAGGCTCCTATTTGTTTGATTATGTGTGTGTAGATGTACAGCATTTTTTTTTTTGGGGGGGGGGGGATGTGGGTTATTGTTTTTATCCTGTCAAGTTGGTGAGATATTTTTAGTGGGGGGTATTTAGTTCCATATGAAGCAAAGGAAATTTTGCGTCACCAGGCAAAAATAGCCTAGTGCACAAGGCTCTCACGATGTATTGTGGGGTCTTGGACATGATGTAAGCATCCTTACCTCCACAGTTGAGCACACAAGACAAACTACAGTAATTTTGCAGCATCTGTTTGGTCATATCTTATGTCCAGCTCAGTCTGCACTTTTAACAAAAATTGGATTTCACGTATTTTTCATGTAACTTACTGATCTATCAATTTTTTTTTTTTCATAGAATCCTTTTATAACATTGTCTTCTACATGTTCCCATTAATTTAATTGATTGTATTTTCTAATTTAGGTGTTGCCATCTCTAAGAGAGAAGCATGATGAATTCATGCTGAGGGAGCTTGTCAAAAGGTGGCAGAATCATAAAGTCATGGTTAGATGGCTTTCTCGCTTCTTCCATTATCTTGATCGGTACTTCATTGCTCGAAGGTCGCTTCCTGCACTGAATGAAGTTGGACTCACCTGCTTCCGTGAGCTGGTATGACCAATGTACTATACCGAACCATTTTGTCATCTTGACATATTAATTTTTGTATGTTGGAGGCTGTTATTTATGTTGTTGCATTGGTTGCTTTATTTTAGGTGAGAAACTTGTCAATGTTGCTGTTCTTTTGATGTTCAGTCATACTCTCTAGATACATTGCATGTGTAAGCATCTATTTTGATTTCAGGTGTACTTGGAGATAAAGGGCAAAGTGAGGGATGCTGTTATTTCTTTGGTATGCTTCTGCTTGGCTTATGTTACTCGCTGTTTTTCTGTAATCCTCAATTAAAATTAAGCAACAAAGTGTTTTTTGAACCAGATTGATCAAGAGCGTGAGGGGGAGCAAATTGATCGTGCTTTATTGAAGAATGTTTTAGATATATTTGTTGAGATTGGAATGGGGCAAATGGATTATTATGAAACTGACTTTGAAGCAGACATGCTCAAAGATACTGCTGCTTATTATTCTCGGAAGGCTTCGAACTGGATACTTGAAGATTCTTGTCCAGATTATATGTTGAAAGTATGCCTCTGTATATTTTTGTTGTTAGATTGAGATCACTTTTCTTCTTCATGTTAGATGATTTCTGTTATTGTAAACTTCAGGCTGAGGAATGTTTGAAACGTGAGAAGGATAGAGTTTCACATTATCTACACTCTAGTAGTGAACCAAAGCTACTGGAGGTTAGTTCTTTCTTTTTTTTTATACTAAATTTATATTTGTGGCAAAAGTAATTTATATTCATGGTTCCTTCTGTATTTTAGAGCTGGAACTTGATAATACCAAATTTATTATCATGGCAGAAGCTATTTATGGTTCCTTCTGTATTTTAGAGTTGGAGCTTAACCATCTCCATGATGTTTCTTGTTAAATCTTGATATACATTGTTGGCCCACAATCTAATAGCTTAAGCTTTTAGGTAAAGTGGTAATCTAAATATGGTATCAGAGTTGGTTACCAGTAGGTTCTGGGTTCTAGTCTTGTTGCCTGCATTTATTTTGTGGTATTTAAAAAATTATTGTATTCCCTATAATGGGTAATATTATCGTGTCTTGATCTTTCCACATGTTGCCGGGCTGCATGTGTGGGGGAGTGTTAAAATTTGACATACATTGTTGGCCCTCAACCTAACATCTTAAGCTTTTAGGTAAAGTGATAATTTAACATTACTGTTACTGTAAAAAGTTCAACATGAGTTGCTGTCTATATAAATTGTTGGCCCTCAACCTAATAGCTTAAGCTTTTAGGTAAAGTGGTAATTTAACATTTCTGTTACTGTAGAAAGTTCAACATCAGTTGCTGTCTGTAAATGCTAACCAACTACTTGAGAAGGAGCACTCTAGTAGTGAACGAAAGCTACTGGAGGTTAGTTCTTTCTTTCTTTTATACTAAATTTATATTAGTGGCAAAAGTAATTTATATTCATGGTTCCTTCTGTATTTTAGAGCTGGAACTTGATAATACCAAATTTATTATCGTGGCAGAAGCTATTTATGGTTCCTTCTGTATTTTAGAGTTGGAGCTTAACCATCTCCATGATGTTTCTTGTTAAATCTTGATATACATTGTTGGCCCACAACCTAATAGCTTAAGCTTTTAGGTAAAGTGGTAATCTAATATGGTATCAGAGCTGGTTACCAGTAGGTTCTGGGTTCTAGTCTTGTTGCTTGCATTTATTTTTGTGGTAATTAAAAAATTATTGTATTCCCTATAATGGGTAATACTATCGTGTCTTTATCTTTCCACATGTTTCCGGGCTGCATGTGCGGGGGAGTGTTAAAACTTGACATACATTGTTGGCCCTCAACCTAACAGCTTAAGCTTTTAGGTTAAGTGGTAATTTAACATTACTGTTACTGTAGAAAGTTCAACATGAGTTGCTGTCTGTATATATTGGTTGCTCTCAACCTAACAGCTTAAGCTTTTAGGTAAAGTAGTAATTTAAAATTTCTGATACTGTAGAAAGTTCAACATGAGTTGCTGTCTGTATATGCTAACCAACTACTTGAGAAGGAGCACTCTAGTAGTGAACCAAAGCTACTAGAGGTTAGTTCTTTCTTTTTTTTTATGCTAAATTTATATTTGTGGCAAAAGTAATTTATATTCATGGTTCCTTCTGTACTTTAGAGCTGGAACTTGATAATACCAAATTTATTATCGTGGCAGAAGCTATTTATGGTTCCTTCTGTATTTTAGAGTTGGAGCTTAACCATCTCCATGATGTTTCTTGTTAAATCTTGATATACATTGTTGGCCCACAACCTAATAGCTTAAGCTTTTAGGTAAAGTGGTAATCTAATATGGTATCAGAGCTGGTTACCAGTAGGTTCTGGTTCTAGTCTTGTTGCTTGCATTTATTTTGTGGTATTTAAAAAATTATTGTATTCCCTATAATGGGTAATATTATCGTGTCTTTATCTTTCCACATGTTGCCGGGCTGCATGTGCAGGGGAGTGTTAAAACTTGACATACATTGTTGGCCCTCAACCTAACAGCTTAAGCTTTTAGGTAAAGCGGTAATTTAACATTACTGTTACTGTAGAAAGTTCAACATGAGTTGCTATCTGTATATATTGTTGGCCCTCAACCTAACAGCTTAAGCTTTTAGGTAAAGTGGTAATTTAACATCTCTGTTACTGTAGAAAGTTCAACATGAGTTGCTGTCTGTATATGCTAACCAACTACTTGAGAAGGAGCACTCTAGTAGTGAACGAAAGCTACTGGAGGTTAGTTCTTTCTTTGTTTTATACTAAATTTATATTTGTGGCAAAAGTAATTTATATTCATGGTTCCTTCTGTATTTTAGAGCTGGAACTTGATAATACCAAATTTATTATCAAGGCAGAAGCTATTTATGGTTCCTTCTGTATTTTAGAGTTGGAGCTTAACCATCTCCATGATGTTTCTTGTTAAATCTTGATATACATTGTTGGCCCACAACCTAATAGCTTAAGCTTTTAGGTAAAGTGGTAATCTAATATGGTATCAGAGCTGGTTACCAGTAGGTTCTGGTTCTAGTCTTGTTGCCTGCATTTATTTCGTGGTATTTAAAAAATTATTGTATTCCCTATAATGGGTAATATTATCGTGTCTTTATCTTTCCACATGTTGCCGGGCTGCATGTGCGGGGGAGTGTTAAAACTTGACATACATGCTTGGCCCTTAACCTAACAGCTTAAGCTTTTAGGTAAAGTGGTAATTTAACATTACTGTTATTGTAGAAAGTTCAACATGAGTTGCTGTCTGTATATATTGTTGGCCCTCAACCTAACAGTTTAAGCTTTTAGGTAAAGTGGTAATTTAACATTTCTATTACTGTAGAAAGTTCAACGTGAGTTGCGGTCTATATATGCTAACCAACTACTTGAGAAGGAGCACTCTAGTAGTGAACGAAAGCTACTAGAGGTTAGTTCTTTCTTTATTTTATACTAAATTTATATTCGTGGCAAAAGTAATTTATATTCATGGTTCCTTCTGTATTTTAGACCTGGAACTTGATAATACCAAATTTATTATTAAGGCAGAAGCTATTTATGGTTCCTTCTGTATTTTAGAGTTGGAGCTTAACCATCTCCATGATATTTCTTGTTAAATCTTGATATACATTGTTGGCCCACAACCTAATAGCTTAAGCTTTTAGGTAAAGTGGTAATCTAATATGGTATCAGAGCTGGTTACCAGTAGGTTCTGGGTTCTAGTCTTGTTGCCTGCATTTATTTTGTGGTATTTAAAAAATTATTGTATTCCCTATAATGGGTAATATTATCGTGTCTTTATCTTTCCACATGTTGTCGGGCTGCATGTGCGGGGGAGTGTTAAAACTTGACATACATTGTTGACCCTCAACCTAACATCTTAAGCTTTTAGGTAAAGTGGTAATTTAACATTACTGTTACTGTAGAAAGTTCAACATGAGTTGCTGTCTGTATATATTGTTGGCCCTCAACCTAACAGCTTAAACTTTTAGGTAAAGTGGTAATTTAACATTTCTGTTACTGTAGAAAGTTCAACATGAGTTGCTGTCTGTATATGCTAACCAACTACTTGAGAAGGAGCACTCTGGATGTCATGCATTGCTGAGAGATGACAAGGTACTTGATCAGTTGTGTTATTATCGAAACATTACGTTGCCATGTTGGAACCACCAAACCAAAAAAAAAACTGCATAATGACACATTTATTTCTGTTCCCTATCACTCGTTTTTGTTCAATTTAGGTTGAAGATCTTTCAAGGATGTATAGGCTTTTTCTTAAAATACCTCGAGGCTTGGATCCCGTTTCTAATATATTTAAACAGGTACAGTTATCATCTTGCATGTCAAGGAATACACTAATATTGTATCACCTTTATATTCTGTTCTTTATCTATTAAAAATATATCTTTTTTTTCTTTATTGCATAATGCAGCATGTTACAGCCGAAGGTACAGCCTTGGTCAAACAAGCTGAAGATGCAGCTAGCAACAAGAAGGTCTGTATCTTGATTGTCTTCCTCTCCCTCCCCCTCCACACACATACCTACACCAAAATGTGTATCTTTGTTGGTGTTTTTTTAATTCACTCCCTCTTTACTTGTTTCTATAGAGTTTTTATGAAATGAGTTTATAAACATTTGGTTTTAAGATTAATGAAGCATCTGTTTCCATGTTTTCGTGATTGAGGGTGTATTTTGAGTTGAGTTGTGACAATTCAACGAAATGCTTAAACCCGAGTTGGATTTTTATTTTGAAACTTGACTAGAATTCTATTGATCCCTAGAGTTGTCACTTGGTTATGCTAAATTTGATTATTCTAAAGTAACAGTATATGTATAAATAATATCAAATACATGTATAAAAAATATGATATATAACCTATATATTGAAATAACAAAAGCTCAATTAAGCTCACGTATAGCATTGTGAAACCTGAAATGTACTCGTCAAGCTAGCAGTATCTCAAAATCAGATAGAGTCGAGCTTGACTAGTGAGCCGGCTTGACTCATTTATGCCCTATTTGGGACCTCTTAAAAGTAAATGTTACCACTTTTTTTCCTGATAGATAATTTTTCTGTCTTGTACAAACTATAAAAGAAGTTTTTTTTTGGCTTTGAATAAAAAACCAGTCTATTCTTGCATTTTCGCAACAGGATTTTTAGTCTTTTTGGGATTGATTTACTTATTGCATTTTTTTTCACCCTGATATGTCAGATGCTTCACATTGTAATACACATATACTGTCTTGGCCTTGCTTGATTAGCACTTGATTGCTTGTTAAGTGGACCTGTAAAATGTTCATCATACTTATGTTTTAGATTATATAATGGGTATGAATATGAGGTCTGTGTTGGAGGTGCAGATTTCAGATTGCTGAAATCATGTCGATGACATGAAAGGAGAAATTCCCTTTATTTTTTGATTTTTTCCTATATTGCACAGAAATGCGTGTCTAGACCTTAGCTTGTATAGGTGCTTCATTTCCCTTTAATCTCTATTCAACAGCTAAAAGGTGGAACCGGTCCTGCTAGTTGTTCCACTTCCAGAATTTGTATTATTCTCAATTTTTCACTTTATTATGAGACACAGAAAATCCATTAGGCAGTTCTTAAGAGTTGATGCCTATTGCTGTTGCCAATTCTATTTTGCAATTCATTTAGGAGAAAAAAGAACTAATCTATTCATGCATGTCAAAATTGTAAATAAACTATTTTTTTTTTTTAAGTTCTTCTATATCTCTGATCTAATGAGCATATCTTCACAGGCAGATAAAAGAGATGTGGTTGGCTTGCAAGAACAGGTAAAAATTTTTATGATTTTATACTTCATATTATTTGAATGAATATTGGTCATAATGTGGAAACTGACCTTGTGTTTCCTTGTCAGGTTTTTGTTAGAAAAGTAATTGAACTTCATGACAAGTACCTGGCATATGTGAATGACTGTTTTATGAATCACACTCTATTCCACAAGGTTTGTTTCAAAGAATGGCTTCATGATCATTTTGATCACTTTTTATTACCCTTGCACTTGAATGTCTTGCTATTTTCTTTAGGCACTCAAGGAGGCTTTTGAGGTCTTCTGCAACAAAGGTGTTGCTGGAAGCTCAAGTGCAGAACTATTAGCTACATTTTGTGATAATATTCTTAAGAAAGGTGGAAGTGAGAAACTGAGCGATGAAGCTATTGAAGAAACACTTGAGAAGGTGTGTTGCGCTCTCTTTCTAGTATGCTTTTTTATTTTGATTCATGCGATGTTAAATTTTGTAATTTATTTGCAGGTAGTGAAACTACTTGCTTATATTAGTGATAAAGACCTGTTTGCAGAATTCTATAGGTAAATTCCCTCATTCTTGAAATTGGTGGGTTGTTTACAATCTGAAAACATAATTCTTTCGACATACGGATGATTATTTTGCAATGCATTAATATTGGCAGGAAAAAGCTTGCAAGGCGACTTCTTTTTGACAAGAGTGCTAATGATGACCATGAGAGAAGTATCCTGACAAAGCTGAAGCAGCAATGTGGTGGTCAGTTCACCTCAAAGATGGAGGGGATGGTGTGTTATCCTTGATTATCCTTTCTGATTTGAGTTATGTCTGCTTTTTGTTTTTTTGTTTAGGATTGATGAAATCTCTTTTTTCTTCTTCTTTCTTCCAGGTCACAGATTTGACTTTGGCGAGGGAAAATCAAGCCAATTTTGAGGAGTATCTGAGCAATTATCCACATGTAAACCCTGGAATTGATTTAACTGTTACTGTGCTGACTACGGGCTTCTGGCCAAGTTACAAGTCCTTTGATCTCAATCTCCCAGCAGAGATGGTACATTCGTAAATTTATATTCTGACAAATGAAATTTTAAATTTGTTTGCTAGTCAAATTTACAGGAGTGGGCTTGTTTGAACACTAACTACTATTTTGTATGCTTTAGGTTAAATGCGTTGAAGTTTTTAGGGAATTCTACCAAACAAAAACTAAGCACCGAAAATTGACATGGATATACTCGCTGGGCACATGTAACATCAATGGAAAATTTGAACCAAAAACCATGGAGCTGATTGTGACAACTTATCAGGTAACTTGTCCATGGAGGTTAAGTTATGCTCAAGCTTGTTCACTGTTTACTTGGTTTGAATTTTTGTAATGTTTTGTTGTAGGCCTCTGCCCTGCTGTTATTCAATGCCTCAGATAGATTAAGTTATTCAGAGATCATGACTCAGTTGAACTTGACTGACGATGATGTTGTTAGACTGCTTCATTCTTTGTCATGTGCAAAATATAAGATTTTAAACAAGGAGCCAAACACCAAAACAATTTCTCCAACTGATTATTTTGAGTTTAACTCCAAATTTACTGACAAAATGAGGAGGATCAAGGTATGGTTATTGTCCAAGATAGTTTCTCTGGTATTTTGTGTTAAAAACTCCTTATCCTGAATTCATTTTGTGGGAAGGTGAAATCTTGATCTGTTTAACATGCAGATTCCTCTGCCTCCCGTGGATGAGAAGAAAAAGGTAATTGAAGATGTTGATAAGGACAGACGCTATGCTATTGATGCCTCAATTGTGCGCATCATGAAGAGCCGGAAAGTTTTGGGTCATCAGCAGTTGGTTATGGAGTGTGTTGAGCAGTTGGGTCGCATGTTCAAGGTAGTCTATAGCATTTTGTCTTCTCTTTTATGACTGGCTCTTCTTTAGTTTTAATCAATGGTGTTGAAATGTGAATTTACAGCCTGATTTTAAGGCAATCAAGAAACGGATTGAAGATCTGATCACTCGAGACTATCTGGAAAGAGACAAGGAGAACCCCAACGTGTTCAAATATTTGGCATGACTCAACCCAGCTGATAATCCAATCAAAATTGTTGTGGGGGATGCTGGGGCTAATAGCATGGAAAGATTGGTAATCAGCTGGTGGTTGGAGTTGGGGCACATACTGTAAATGTTCACTATTTGAGTGCCCTTCCGATGATTGCCTAGAGATGAGAACTGAGAATTCTTGTACATTTTGCCTTCGAAGTCAGGTGCGAACAACTACTACAGATTGCACATCCATGGAGAAATGCAATCAATTCTGTAATGTGTTCCAGAACACCAAGGGGACCATCTGGCATCTGTAGCATCTTTTTCCTGCAACCCCCCTTTCAGGACTTTTATGCTTGTTCTTTAGTCGTCAATTTGCTGTCTTATTAAAAAAAAAAAAATCTGTAATTTAATTCCACTCTTTGATGTGCATTTTATCAGTTCCATAAACTGTCAGGCAAGTAGCCTGTCTTTGAATTCAAACCAAAGACTTAGGTTATCTATCCGTTTGTTTATAATGCGCTCATAAAGGAACGTCATGTGGTTCTTTAGTTTTAACTGGATGATATGATAAAGATGCGAGGAAGTGGCATGCTCTTATATGTTTATTTTTTGGGATTTACATTTCAGCAAGTTACTGGCTTTGGAAATTAGTATGTGTATTGTACATCTGTGATCATTTTTAATAATTTTTTGAATTCTGCCAGTCCTGTTATTCAGTGGTTGAAAGTTGTGTGTACCCAAATGATGTTTGATGATACTTTCATTTCCGACGGCATTTCTGAACCCAAAATCACATTTTGACTCTTAATGAATGAGCGAGTTATGATGTAATTAGTTGGTCAACAGAAATCCTTTCAGTCCCACTCCGCTCTGAGCCTGTGCCGGATTTCATTATGTAGCTCTCATTAATTTAGTTACCTGTTGCAGCCGCAGCACCCTTCACTCCTCGATTATATTATATAAAATGCAATTAAATCTTCCTTTTTAATGGTTTTTGGATTTGGATCATCAGTTGCCTATTATAATATTCCTATGGATTTTGCAGATCTTGTCATCCATCATTAGAAAGGAGAGAAATTCTACTTGCCAATTGATTGATTTGATGCCCTAGTGAAGGATTAAAAAGTTAAAAAAGGTCAAATGTGCATGGTGTGGAAAATTGGGTGGCCTAGGGATAATCGGTAAGACGCCCTCATCAGGCTCTAGTCTTTGCTGCCCATTAGATTTGCTACAGATTCTGCAGCTTAAAAAAAGTAGAAAAGAAAAAAATAAGGCGTCCCAGCAGTTTGGGGCTGGTTGGTTATTCAATGGATGTGGGCAAAGAAAACGAAGTCAATTTTAAGCAATACGTAGTGCGAATGGTATGGTGGTGAGAAGCAAGCGATTATTTAATTCGAATTTTGGCATATGCAGCTTTCGCAAGTTGAAGAAGTTCCATAGACATGGCTCCTGGGCCCTGCTTGGTTGCTTGCTGAAGTCACCATTCATCCTCAAACCCCCTGTGCCGCCAGAGTTTGGCAGAAATCCACGAACACCCTGCAAGCCAGCTCATGGAATCCCATGCTAGGGCTCTGTTCTCCCAGTATCACTAGAATTGTAAAGCAAATAGTTGGATTATTTTTCTTTTGCGGTTTTATTGGATTCTCTTATGATGACTTACAATGATCTAATCGTATATTAAATTTGAATTATAAGATATAATAATATCAAATCGTACTAAAATTTACCTAAATCTAAATTTAAAGTCTGATTCGAAATATTCAATTGATTCTTGGCTTTTAATTTATTTTCAAAAGATTGGTTAAGATCAAACTACTAGAGAGGCTGAGCGTGATGGGTTGTCAAATCCATGAGTCAAGGCCTAGCTCAAGCATGGATTCCCGACCTTCCTGGACCCATGAAACAAAATCAAAATGTTGAAAATTAAAAAGTGATTGTGTCATAGTTCACTTTTTCCCCTACCATTTTTTTAATCAATGAATATTGATCATTGCCATTCTTTTCTCTCTGTCAACATTTATTTAATTTTTAGGTTTTGTTTGACAACATAGATTTCAGTGTTTGTATTTTGAAGCTCAATAACAACGACAACAAATCAAGCCTAAAGTTTCACTAGGTGGATTGGCGGATTGGCTACGTGAATACCTTTTTACTAATTTACACGATCGTGCGTGATTTCCTCCCATAATTAAAAGTTGTTAAATCTTAACTATTTCATTCCAAGTTAGTTTAGATCTATATTTGCCCTTTTGGCAACACGAATAGTAACTCTTTCGCATGGTTTATTTTACACAACAAATGTTTAAACTATCTTAACCATTCTCTTCTTATATTCTACAAATGTCATGCTTAACTCGTTGCAAATATGTTTTAAACATTATACTACTCATCCAACTTAACGTTCTGAATCATCAATACAATTTTATACTGCAGTTTACCTAAATGTGTATAAATTCAAACTCCAAGCTTCCAACTTCCAAGCACATGATTAAGATAGGCTTAATGCGTTTTAGTGCCCCATATGCCCATTCTAAAGAAGCAATGCTAGACGTTTTGTTGAACTAAAACATGTGATTTTTTTGCTTTCACCTGTTTGAAGTACTTGATTACTTTTAGAATGGATTTGAGAGATTCATTTTATTTAACTTATCTATTTGCTTATTGGCTAGGTACGACTGTATTATGTTAATGGAGCTTTTGGATTTTTGTGGGGTGAACAATGAGCTGAAAGCAAATCTATTGTCCAAACCCTAGCTTAATAAATTCAAAGTAGAAGTTGCTTTCAATCAATTTCAAGACTTATAAGGATGGTTTTAAAGTTCATTGTTTCGAAAAATTAAATTGCTCCCTACATATTTTTAACTTATGTCATTTTGAAATTTTACTCAATTTTACCTACCGTTTTGCATTCAAATTCCATTCTATATGATGAGGTGATTTTATTTCCATGAGACTTTCGAATGCATCAACTTTCCTCTTTCCATGTGCTAGGGAATTGATGAGATGGAGGTAATCATTCAGGTATCCGCAAATCTTATAAAAGGAAAAAAAAAAAAATGTAAAGAAATTTACTTTACTTTTTTATCATGAAAGTGAAAAATAAAATAAAATATGTAGTTTAATTTTCTTAAATTTTTAGTCAAATTAGAATAAATTTTTACTTTAAATAATACTCTATGGTGAAGAAATACAATGAAAAATGAACTTTCTCTCTTTCTTATTTAATCCTTCACCGAGCCTCAAGACCTACTCATTGTCCTTCCCTTGTTGAAAAACTCTTTCATTTTTTATATGAGATTTTGATGATTTTCCTGCCCTCCACTTCCCCAACTGCATCATCATCCCTCAGCTACTTTGAAATTCAAATTTTAAGACAATATTACTTTGAGCAACTTGTGGTGGATCCCTGCCAAAGTCATAGGTTGCCTATTGTTCTTGTCTACTGCAGATCTCATGTCATGAGTGGATTGAGGCTTTAAGCTCAGCCTCTGCTCTACCCTGTGCTCTCTTACTTCCTACTGCTACTCGATACATTATTTCAACTTGGAACCACAGTAAACCTTTCACAACTTGCTCAGTTGGTGCTTCTCTCGCCAATCAGTTGAACAATTTAGAATCATATACACATGATCTGTGGGCTCTCCTCTGTTCATCCACTGAAAAAGCTTTCCCTCCCCTCGTACAGTGGGCACCCTTTTGTCACCTCAACCGGTGGTTTTGGCTGCCCTTGCTACTCACATGATTGCATCCTTCTTTGCCGTTTTAGGAATCTGATAAGAGGATGCACCAAAAGTGACCTCTCCTTCTGTTTGATTCTTCCTTTTCTTTTCTCACAAAACAACAATTTTGAGAAGAAAAGCTTACAAACATAAGACCCCACAGGCCACAAGCTTCCATTCATTGTCACTGTGAACCCAAGTCCGAGTTGTGCATATACAGCCACTGTGCATCAAATCAGATGCTTCTCAACCTGTTTTGGTTTAGTTGGTTCAGACCCAATAAACTAATACTTGCTTATGATATGATGTTACTTTATATTAGCCTAAATGGAGGTACCCCAAGTTGATCCTTCTAATTATGGGGAGTTATTGGTTTGGATTTTAGCAAATTCCAGGGCTTTCTTTCCTTGTAGCTTGTTAGTTACATAGTGTTTGCTGTATTCTCCATGGTTGTATGTTCTATACTTTGGGAGGTTGGTCTCATCCACTAGTTCTGGAATTGGGCTAATCTGTGTCTCATAGCTCGGAGCATAGAATGTGACAATCGAGAGACGATCTTTTTCCTGATGTGCTATTGCTCTATGCTCCACACTCTTGTATCTTCCATTTGTTAGAACCTGCACACACGTTTGCATTGAGAATCACAATGACAGATTGACAGGTGATGCTGATCTGCAAACACAACGAATTAAGCAGTAGAATAAGCAAACATTTTCCTGTCTCTTACTTCCATCGTGTCGCCAATGTTGACTACTAGTGCATATGGAATAGGCTGAACGGCTACCCACTTATTGTTCTTAAGGATTTGGAGGCCTACAGAGCTATCCTTCCGCTGTTGCAGAACTGTGAGGGCACTTCCATCTGAATGGGGGCTTAGGCCCATGACAAGGTCAGGCCTTAAACATGGAGGGTAGTAGTTCATTCTTACAGCTTGGACCGCTAACCCGAACATCTCATTGAAAGTTTCCCCCTTCAACCCAAGAGTCATAGCAATGAACCTCAACAGATCCTGGCACAGTTTCCTCACTTCTCTTGAATAAACCTCTATGGTGTCACTGCAGAAACAAATATGTAACTCCTAGAAATCCAACACATGCATACGTAATGTTTGGTTTGCGGAATAGAATGGGGCAGGAATGAAACAACATGAAAATTGTAACGGAAAGTATGATTAAACTAAGTGATAAATTTGATTTAAATTTTTACGATTCTATTTCATTTCATTTCGTTTCTTTGTACCAAACGTGCAGTCATTGGACTCTTTTACCTGAAGTTGGCTGGCTTTGTTGGCCATAGTTTTGGGACTCTTATAGACTGAGGTTCAACCCCAAGAGCAAACATGTTGCACCAGTCAAGCTTTTGGTCTTCAGAGAAGACAAAAGCTTGTCCATAGCCCTGGATGGTTCCCGGCGCCATCGGGTACTTCTGCTTCTCCTTTAAAGGGAGCATGAAGAAATCCATGGCCAGCTTTTCTATGCTCTCAAGTACACCAATTTCAACTCCATGATTTATCACCTGCCACAACAGCTAAGACTTAGTTTCTGTGAACACACAACCTTAATTAGGCGCTGTCAAGTTCTGAAACAGGAGGAGAAGTGAAAACACTTGTACCTGGAAAAACCCCCACTCTTCACATGAAGCTTTGAGCTTCAAAATCTCATTCTGCTGGAGCTCATATTTGCTGTCATTCACGAGCTTCGACAAGTCGATGATGGGAATGTCGACACACGATGGCAGTGGTGCATCAGTGGTTAGTGTTGGCCTCTCGGTCATGTCCCGTACAAACCTTTCTGGAATTGCCTCTGTCTGGGCCTTCTGCAGTTCTTGGACATCATGGATGTGGCCAACTTTGATGGGAGAAAGGGGTACTGGCGCCATGGAAACAAGAGTTTGGTTATGAGAGGCTGACTGATGAAAGCTTAATTGGAAGCTGTTTTTGGTGGCTTTTCCTTTGGAGAAGCATCTATTTATAGGAGAAAACCCAATACTGTTGATCATGCAAAGGGAGAGGACTTCGTGAGTGACTCAAAACCTTTTGTCCAAGAGTGTCCTTGTTGTCAAGAAACTGGGAAGGGTTGTCCATTATGAAGTGCAGTAGGTGTTTGGGGGACAGTGGCCCAAGAACCAAAAAAAAAAAAACCCTACAAAAGGATTAACTTCGAGATATTCGCTTTCTTAGGTTAGATTTGGTTCACATATAGAATATCTATTTCTAGAATAAAATAATTATAATATAAAGATTTAATAGCTCTCCTTTAACTCATAGAAGGAGATGCTTTGCCATATAAAACAAAAGCTTTTATGAATCCATGAAACGATAAGGATCAACTACACTCAAATCTTGTCACGATATTTCTACTTCTATCTAATTTCATGCTATTAAGAGTAGACATTTTACTAACCAAACGTAACTTTAGATCTTTTAACAAGAAACTTATGATGCTAGGAAAGAAAGGACTACAAAGGAAGGAAAATTGAGACAACTACAAATCTCTTGTTGTTTGGTTATTTTTTCACAAACCAATTTGATGGACAAGTCCTTTTTCCACTTTTGCAAGGATCGATATTTTAAAAGGAAGAGAAGGTCGTGATTCCATCCATTTTCTTTCCTATGCTTTTCACCTTCGCAAATCATGTAAAAGTTTTCTCTCCTCTTATCTTTCTTTTATCTTTCCCTCCTACCACTGGTGTAGACGTTCTATGCAATGCAATTGCAGGAATTTTATTTTTTCTAATTAAAAGATTGCACTAAGGTGATAGTTCTTTCTGTCCCATATTCCTTTTTACCCTTCTTCAGAATCATAAAGATTTCAGAGTTTAATCATTGGGACAATGTATAAGAGATGAATTGAGATATTACTTTACAGAAAACTTTTAAAGAATAGCCATTAGTTTTACCATCCATTATAGGACATTAAAAAAGTCTATAAAAGTATGAATAATATAAATTATTTTCTGAACAAAAATATCATTATATTTTAAAAATATTTTTTTTAAAATAAAGTAAATTCAATCAAATTTTGCTAAAATTACATTGAAAAAGTCTATTTAAGATAACTTGTTGTTTGAATTTAAAAGAGAGAAGTTCATTACATATTGTATATAAAAGCACAAATAATATACAATATTTTTATAAAAAAAAAATAGTATTATCTTTTAAAAGAAACTAAATTCAATAAAAAAAAAATAGATAAAGTTGCATTGATAAATTAGATTTTAAATAGGTAAGGTTTGAATCTAAAAAAATCATTGGATGAAAATAAATAAAATCATTGCTCCATAAATGCTAAATTAAAAGTATATCTCAAAATAAAATAGTTTAATTCCTCTTACGTTTTCTAAAATTATGCAAGTGTTACATTATTTAGATAAATAATAAATTAACTTTTAAAAGATAAATTTTAGAAATAAATCATAGACCTGGAAGCTACAAACAATAAAATTTAGATTTACTTTAATTTAGAAAAATCCATTACTTGATCTTAAGTAAACAAAAAATAGGAATTATAATTATTTTAGTTAGTAAATTACAATTTTAAAAATGTAATAAATTTGCTGATATTTTTGAATGGAGGAAGTCATATATACTAAGACTTTGTACAAAAGAAATAATGAAAAATGCACGTGTATTTATTTCAATTTTTTAATATAATATTACATGAACTTTAAATTTTAGTATTTCACATAACTGTAAATAAGCGGAGAATTTTTATCATACTATATCCTCTATTTTAAAGATTTTTTATGTGCTGTACTTGTGTGGTAATAGCATCTCATGTATATACTTGTATTTTATACTTTGAAACAAATTATAAATTTTTGTAAGTAACTTTGAATATTCATACTTTAATATTTACAAACTTAACTATAAGGATATATTATTAATTTCTTTTTAAAAAATATCCAAAATCATATAATAAGTACACAAGATTATTCAAATCCAATAACATATTACTAGTTGCATATAATAAATTAAAAACAGAACCATAGCTTTTCTCTCAACATCAATCTTAATTATTAATAAAATTGAATAAATATATGTGGACCAATCACAAGAAACGATTTAAATTATAATACAAGAGGCCCACATATTTTTATTTTATTTGGGACAATTTTTTGTTGAAAGAAAAGGAATATTTAATTATGTCCTTCAAATATTTACTTTCATATTTTTTAAAATAAAAATATGCACGTTACAAATTTTTACAGTTAACTATTCTTAGTAAATAGGTTTACAAATTTTAATTGTATGGAGGGGTTCATGTGGACCCCATAATTTTAAAACATATATTGACTTTTCGCCCTTTCTCTCGGCATAGGTAGAGGGCCCATGCGGGTTCTATTAATTTTTTAAATAATTTTTAATTTATTAAAATTAAAATGAGTTATTATTTTCTCAATTGCCTTCCACCAAAAGGTTTCAATATCCAAATATTACAATTATATATATAAACTCATGTAATTTAATAAGTGTTCAACTTTTCATCCGTTATAAAATAAAATATTTTAATTTTAATAAAATTTTACATTTTAAATTCTCATTCAATATTATTATGGTTTATATCTGTATTTTAATTTCACTCGATTAAATTTACATTTATATCAATTCGCCTCAAACAAATATATATCATATGAACATGTCCATAAAATATTTTTTTTTTATATGGATCCCAACTGAACAACTTTTTATCACTTTCTTTCTCAATAATTTTATATTACCAAATTAATTGAAATTATTACTTCCTACTTTCGTCTTTTTGGTTTACATTCATTAAAATTATAGAATTAATTTTAATTTATATTATTCATAAATATCAAAATATATATAACGTGTTACATTTCTATTCATATACATTATATACATTAAAATTTGGATTATTTTTAAAATGTTATATACATTTCTCATATGCTAGAAGATAAAGTATTTAAATTTTACATTTTAAATCCTTATTCAATCTTAGTATAGTCTATATTTGTATTTTATTTTGCTACATTAATTTTACATTTAAATTGGTCTACTGCAAATAAATTTATATTATATGTACATGTCCTTAACATTTTTAAAATTTTATGTACTACATGTAATTCATATAAATATTATAGTATTCATATAAATTTATCAATATTTGACAATTCTGTTGAATAAATAGTATAAAATAATATATTAAATTTTAATAATATTTTTAAAACTAATGATCGAAATACATATATATATATACCCGCTGCGAAGTGCGGGTTGGTTTTACTAGTATTTATTATTTCCTGAAAATGAATGAGATACATGAATTTTTCATGATTAATTATTTTCAATTTAATTATGTAATATTTTACTTTTGGAAATAAATAAACATCTATTTACTGTAGTTCTCTATCGAAAATTAATGTGCCTGTTATTTGCAATATAGTTAATAAACTAGCCGCGACCAACTAAGATAAATAATTTAGTTGATTAATTTATTATTTTATATGTTGCTCGATTTCTAAAAGCAAATCTATACCAATTATATGAGCATAAAAAGTATATAAATCATTTTTTTTTTTTTTTTGAGCTAGTAAAAGTAGAGTTCCTTACTTTAATTTAATTTTTTTTTCAAAAAAATTAGTCTAGTTCTCAAGCTATATATTTGAAAATAAATGATCATGCTTACTTTTAAACAAATTAAAATCTCCTTCAACCATTAATATAATGCCCTATATTTGTTTGGCATCTAAAAATTTCAAATTAGACGTTCTTTTTTATTTTTTGGAAAATAATCAAACCTTAAACTTAGTCGCTTACATATTATAAAAATTTTATATAACAATTTGTAGTAATTCTAAAGGCACACATGTAATGACCCGAATAATAATGGAATTTAAATAATAAAGAGAGAGGAAAATGAAAATTATAAAAGGGGGTGACAGCAGACCTCGTCGACGCATGCGTAGTGTTCATCGACAACGTGACATTTTGGGCTTGTCGATAAGGGTACGCTTTGTCGACGAGAAGATACCAAGAGACTACCTTTTTTTAGTTCTAAATTTCATCGACGAGAAATAACATTCGTTGACAAATTTCCTTCTTGACCTCGTCGACGAAGTGACGTGGTTCGTCAACGAAGGTTAATGTATAAATAGCCATAAACTCGATTTTCTCTTAGAAATTTCACGCAGAAGACTCACTCTCTCTCTCCTCTTCGGTTTCTTCCCCTTCTCTCTAAGATTTCGGGCCGAATTCTCGTCAGTTCAACGATCTGAAGCCACCACGACACTCTTGGGAAAGTTCTCTACAAATTTGCTGGAGTGGATCGCTGGTGGGGTCAATTTGGAATTCATCCCAAACTTAAGGTAAAACTTTTTATTTAGTTTTTGCCTTCCTTGCAGTTGTAGAAAATGTAGTACAAACATTTTTGACTAGGCAGTGGTCGGTCAGCCATCGTTGGGTCCTGCCTTCGAGCTGCACAACCTGTCATGGAGGGTAATATATGACATCAGCTAGCTATACATATTGGGTAAATTTCAATATTATTAGTTATATCAGAAATTAATGAACAGTATGATTTATGAGAATTATGAAATTATATGTTTATTCAGTTACGTTATGATCAATGTTCTCTAGTATGTGAAATGTATTGTATATCTACTATGGTATTAAATATTCATATTGTCACACAGTTATATTTAGTTTATTTTCCTTTACTGAGAGGTGTTTCACCCCAAGAATAAATAAATTTTTCAGGAAACCCAGAAAGACCGTCGAATTGAGGCCGCTGTTGAGTTAGTTTGGTGCTACCCCGTTAGGAGAGTAAGTTTTGTACTAGGATCAGGAGATTTTTGTTGCGAGATCCTAGATTTATTTTGAATGTTTTGGGGATTGTATATAACACACTACTATGATGGATTGTAGTTTACTCTAGTAATATGTACCTTTTGGTTTGGAGAATGTAAATTATACTTGCTACTGTTTAGGTATCCGCTATGTATGACAGGAGTGTCCCCATTACCCACGGGTTTAGGTTGACTATATATGTGATTAATTGTAAGGGAATTTAAGCAGGTCATTACAACACATGCCATGTACTTACCAAAAAAAAATATATATATTAGAAGAAAGAAGTAGAGAAGATGTCACCCATAATGATTTGAAGTACATGTATATTGTTTATTTTTTAGTTGTGGTTCATATTTAGAGCATATATACTTGAAGATTATTATAAATGTGAGGGCTCAAGGGTCTTGCATGCACGAGACCTCCTTGTCTGCTTAAACTAGCTAAGTGGGGATGCATTGGGTAGGTGTAGAGGGAGCGAAACCCCTACGATACGATACAGTACGTTTGAGTCAAGGTGTAATATAACTATATATCATATGAGGGTATTTTATAGATTTTCATATGGGGTTATGTATACACATTATAGCCGAGGGTTGAAACCTTAAGACAATTTTTGGGTTGATAGTGAAAATTACACAAAGATTTTGTGGACATAGACACATTGCCGAATCACGTAAATTCATGTTCTTCTTCTTCCTTTTGATTTTCTCTAATTTTTATATTCACTATGTGTGCACACGCATAATTGTAGGGCATAAATTCATAATAATTTTTAAAATATATATTATAATTTTTTAAATGAATATTGACATAGAGTAAAATTTTATCATATTTTATTTTTGGATAAAATTTTGAATATTGGAAATTGCCACTTACCACTAAAAAGTAACACTAATCCTATAAAATGCAAAGAATTAATAAATTTTTCATTTAAAAATTTTGTTAATTAAAATTTTTAAATATAGAATAAATATATAATATTATTCTTACATCACATTTATGGATTTCCAATGTTAGCATATGTATATTGTACAACCTAACATTCTGTTGGGTTATTTTCTTCCATGTGGAGGAAAGCCCAAGTGGGCTTTATTAAAAGCCCAAAGTCCAGCTCTTTTAGTGTGAAAAACCTAAAAGAAGTTATAAAAAGATGGAGAAGAGAGAAGTCGTCACTTCTAAAAAGAAAGAGAGAAAAACGTTATTTTTCTCATGCTGGGCAGATTTCATCAAGACTTCGATCCCGCTTTTTCTGTGGTCCAATCGAGCTGAAATTTGGAGGAGAGGTTCACGACTCAAGGAGCTATAATCTGAACGGTGGAGATCTGATTTGGAGCTCGAGAGTTGAAATTTTTTCCCGTGAATAGTAACCGCGAATTTGGTATATTCTTTCCAATTCTCTTTGTATTTGCCAAGATTGTTGATTTCTTGATAAGAGATATTTGTATCCTCTAATTACGATTAGAGAAGACTTTGTGTACCCATTATTTTATTGATAGTGGAGATTTTAACTGGACTAACTCCCGTGGTTTTTCTTCCTCACACTGAGGAAGTTTTTCACGTAAAAAATTGATTGTGTTCTTGTGGCTTGGTGTGATTGATTATTTTTCTTATTATTTTCAGCACGTATAAAAGTAGAGATACACTATATTCGCTTGCATATAGGGAGAAGAATTATTCCGTTGTGGTTGTTTATTGATATCTCTCCTAACAAAGTGGTATCAGAGCCCGGTTAACAAATTGTCAGGTTGGCAGTTTGAGTTATGAAAACAAATACTAGTAGAATGATTAATCTCAATGGTTTAAATTATCACATATGGAAAGGAAAAATGGAGGATCTTCTTTATGTGAAAGATTATTACCTACCGGTATTTAGTGCTGAAAAACTAGAAAAAAAGTCTGATGTAGAATGGACTTTGTTACATCGACAGGTGTGTGGGTATATCAGGCAATGGGTAGATGATAATGTTTTGAACCATATTAGTGGAGAAACAAATGCACGTTCTCTATGGAATAAACTTAAACAGTTATATGCTAAAAAGATTAGAAATAATAAGTTGTTTCTGATTAAACAAATGATGGCTTTGAGGTACCAAGACGGGACTCCTTTATCTGATCACCTGAATACATTCCAAGGAATTATTAATCAGTTGGCTGGAATGGGTATTAAATTTGATGATGAGATACAAGGGTTATGGTTGCTTGGTTCATTACCGGGCTCATGGGAGACGCTCAGAACTTCATTGTCTAACTCCGCTCCAGAAGGTGTAATCACAATGGATATGGCCAAGAGTTGTTTGCTAAATAAAGAGATGAGAAGAAAAACACAGGGGTCCTCTTCACAGTCAGAGATCTTGGTTACAGAAAAGAAGGGGAGAAGTAAGAGCAGAGGTCCGAAAAACAGAGATAACAACAGAAGCAAGTCCAACAAGTTTGCAAATGTTGAGTGTCATCATTGCGGGAAAAAGGGACACATCAAGAAATATTGCAGACAATTGAAGAGAGAAAACAAGAATGAGAAAGGGAAGGGAACGAAGAATGGAGATGACAAAGATGGTGATGATAGAGTTGCTACTACCACTCCTACAGAATTCCTCATTGTTTATGATGATGAGATGATAAATGTTGCATATCATGAGATCGGTTGGGTGATTGACAATGGTGCCTCCATTCATGCTACATCTCGGAAGGATCTCTTTACATCCTATAGATCTGGTGACTTTGGAACAGTTAAGATGGGCAATGATGGCTTGGTTAAAGTCATTGGAATTGGGGATGTGTATCTGAAGACAAATAAGGACATGAGTTTAGTTCTTAGAGATGTGAAACATATTCTTGACATTCGTTTGAATTTGATTTCTGTAGGTAAACTTGATAACGAAGGGTGTTGCAACACTGTCAGTGATGGCCAGTGGAAGCTCACCAGGGGTGCTATGGTTGTGGCTCATGGCATGAAGCACTCTGCATTGTACATTCTGCAAGCAAAGATCTCCAATGACATAGTTAATGCGATGGAGGATAATGGTACAACAGAGTTGTGGCACAAGAGACTGGCTCATATGAGTGAGACAAGATTAGCTCTACTAGGGAAGAAAAGTCTACTATGTGGACTGAAAAGTACACTTCTGAAAAGGTGTACTCATTGTTTGTTAGGGAAGCAGAGCAAAGTTTCCTTCAAGAATTCCCCTCATTCGAGAAAGTCAGAGATACTGGATTTAGTACATTCGGATGTGTGTGGCCCTATGAAAACGAGAACACTTGGTGGCTCGAGATACTTTGTGACCTTCATAGATGATCATTCAAGGAATTTATGGGTATATATCTTGAAGTCAAAAGACCAAGTGTTGGCCGAGTTCAAGAAATTTCAAGCCCTAGTTGAGAGATAGACTGGGAAGAAACTGAGGTGCATCCAGACTGACAACGGTGGAGAATATTCTGGTCCATTTGATGAGTATTGCAAACAGCAAGGTATTCGACATCAAAAGACTCCTCTGAAAACTTCTCAATTGAATGACATAGCAGAAAGGACAAACAAAACACTCCTTGAGAGAGTGAGATGTTTGCTTTCATAAGCCTGGTTGCCAAAATCCTTTTGGGGGGAGGCATTGAGCACTATTGTTCATGTGTTGAATCTTATACTCTGTGTTCCTCTACAGTTTGATGTGCCAAACCGAGTTTGGATAGGTAAGGATGTTTCTTATAATCATCTGCGTGTTTTTGGGTGCAAAGCATTTGTGCATATTCCAAAAGATGAAAGGTCCAAACTTGATGAGAAAACGCGACAGTGTATATTCCTTGGCTACGGTCAAGATGAATTTGGATACAAGCTTTATAATCCAGTTGAGAAGAAAATTGTGAGAAGCAGAGATGTCGTGTTTGTAGAAGATCAGACGATTCAGGATATTAAGAAGGTAGAAAAATCTATGTCTCAACAGGGTGACAGTTTGATTGATGTGGATCCAGTTCCTTTGAAGAATTTTTCATCTCAGGTTGAGAATGATGTTCAGGATGACCACTAGGGTAGAGGTGATATGGATATTCCCTTACAGGTTCAGGGAGATGTTAAGATTGATGAGCAGTTGACAGTGCTAGAGATTCCACTAGAGATTCCATCTGGGAGGTCAGCTAGAGACCGACATCCTTCCACTCAGTATTCAACAGAATAATATGTGTTATTGACTGACGGGGGAGAGCCCCAGTGTTTTGCAAAAGCCATGGAAGATGAACACAAGACAGAGTGGGTTGAAGCCATGCAAGATGAGATGCAATCATTGTATGATGACCACACCTTTAAGTTAGTGAAGCTGCCTAAAGGAAAAAGAGCTTTGGAGAACAAGTGGATTTACAAGAAGAAGCCAAATGAGTTCTTTTCATGACCACGGTACAAAGCTAGATTAATTGTCAAAGGGTTCGGTAGAGAAAAGGTATTGATTTTGATGAGATCTTCTCTCCAATTGTAAAGATGTCATCGATCCGTACAGTACTCGGTTTAGCAGCTAGTCTTGACTTGGAAGTTGAGCATATGGATGTGAAAACTGCCTTCCTTCATGGTGATTTGGAGGAAGAGATTTGTATGAAGTAGCCAGAGGGTTTCAGAGTGAAAGGGAAAGAGGATTATGTGTGCAAGCTGAAGAAAAGCCTACATGGTTTGAAACAAGCACCGAGACAGTGGTATAAGAAGTTTGAGTCGGTTATGGGGGAGCAAGGCTACAAGAAGACAACTTCATATCACTGTGTATTTGTTCAAAAATTCTCTAATAATGATTTTATTTTCTTACTGCTTTATGTGAATGACATGCTAATTGTTGGCAGGATTGCTTCAAGGATTGACCAATTCAAGAAGCAATTAAGTAAGTCATTTGCTATGAAGGATTTGGGGCCAGTAAAGAAAATTTTTGGCATAAGAATCAGTCGTGAGTGCTAAGAAGTTATATTTGTCACAGGAGGAGTACATTGAGAAAGTGCTTTAGAGGTTCAATATGGACAAAGCTAAAATGGTTAGCTCTCCTCTAGCTATCCACTTCAGACTAAGTACAAAGGAATGTCCTTCTACAGATAAGGAAAAGGAAGACATGGAAAGAGTTCCTTACGCCTTAGCAGTAGGAAGTTTGATGTATGCAATGGTTTGTACAAGACCAGATATAGCCTATGCAGTTGGTGCAGTTAGTCGATTCTTGTCAAATCCGGGAAGAGAGCACTAGAATGCAGTGAAGTGGATCATGAGGTATCTTCGAGGCACTTCTAGTTTGAGACTTGGTTTAAGAAACATACAACCATTGTTAGTTGGCTACACATATGCAGATATGGCTGGGGATGTGGACACTCGTAAGTATACTTCAGGCTATTTGATAACTTTTGCAGGTGGGGCTATAGCTTGGCAATTGAGACTTCAGAAGTGCATTGCTCTTTCTATGACAGAGGCAGAGTTCATTGCAGCAACGGAAGCAACTAAAGAGTTGTTATGGGCAAAGAAGTTCTTGAGAGAACTTGGTTTCGAGTAGTAGAGGTATGTGTTGTTTTGTGATAGTTAGAGTGCTATTCATCTTGCTAAGAATTCCAGTTTCCATGCAAGATCGAAGCACATTGATGTACGATACCATTGGATCAGAGATGTGTTGAACGATAAGTTATTGGAACTTGAGAAGGTTCACACTGATGATAATGGTTTTGATATGTTGACAAAGACACTCCCAAGGGAGAAGCTTAAAGTTTGTTGTTTGATCGCCGGGATGGCGATTCCCTCCATATAGTTGGAAAGGGGGAGATTTGTTGGGTTATTTCCTTCCATGTGGAGGAAAGCCCAAGTGGGCTTTATTAAAAGCCCAAAACCTAGCCCTTTTAGTGTGAAAAACCTAAAGGAAGTTATAAAAAGATAGGGGAGAAGAGAGGAGCCGTCACTTCTCAAAAGAAAGAGAGAAAAATGTGATTTTTCTCATGCTGCTTAGATTTCATCAAGACTCCGATCTTGCTTCGTCTGTGGTCCGATCGAGCTGAAATTTGGAGAAGAGATTCACGACTTAAGAAGCTACAATCTGAACGGTGGAGATCGGATTTGGAGCTTGAGAGTTGGGGTTTTTTCCCGTGAACAGTAACCACGAATTTGGTATATTCTCTCCAATTCTCTTTGTATTTGCCAAGATTGATGATATCTTGATGAGAGATATTTTAATCCTCTAATTACGATTAGAGAAGACTTTGTGTACCCATTATTTTATTGATAGTGGAGATTTTAACTGGACTAGGTCTCATGGTTTTTCTTCCTCACACTAGGGAAGTTTTTCACGTAAAAAATTGATTGTGTTCTTGTGACTTGGTGTGATTGATTATTTTTTTTATTATTTCCAGCACATATAAAAGTAGAGATACAATATATTTGCTTGCATATAAGGAGAAGAATTATTCCGCTGTGGTTATTTATTGATATCTCTCCCAACACATTCTCCCAACACATTTACGGATTTCCAATGTTAGCCTATGTATATTGTAAAACCTAACATTCCCCCAATTTTTTTTCCTTCCTTTTCAAGTAATACTTGAGCAGTACCTTCTTTTTCTTTCTATCTCACTTTTTTTAGCAATTAAAAGTGTAGAGTCTAAACTACGCACTAATTACCTCTCATACCCTTTTTCTGTTCTCTTTGAGATTTCAATAGGACCACTAATATGAAATTTTCAAACACATGAAATATTTCGTAAGAACTATACAATAGTTTTTTAATTTTGTTACTTACCACTTTGTCTATTTTTCTCTTGATTTACCCTAACAATATCCCTGATGCATGCGATATACATCTAATACACGCGACTAATTTCAAATTGACCATGGGAAATGACACAACCTTAATTGTTAATTCCAAACTTATTGATCACTTGCTCTTTTTAGTTGTTGAAGCTAAGATCGAATAGAAGAAGATAACAACTGCACAATGATATACTAAAAAGGATAATTAAATTGCTCATAAATTGTCGTCGTTTACATATCCCAAATAGGCTCTTTTTTGGCAAAGAGTTTGAAGGGACGAAAAAATTAGGGTGCCCATTGTTATAATTGAATGGAGATGATGAAGTTGCTAGCATGCAATTATTAAGACTCATGGGCTTATCATGGCCCAAGGGAGAGCACCACCCTATGCAACTCTAGAAATACAACTTCCACTCTCAAAAAATAGACCCTCTCAACAAGCCCCCACCCCCAACACCCTCTCTAGTTTTTTTGGTTGCTAGTCTCTCATAAAGTTCATCAATCTCTAATCTTTTTCAAGTTTTGTGATAGCCTTTTTTGTTACTAAAAGGCATTCAGCCAATTTGTAATGACAAACAACTTGTATGCATACAAGAAAATGATTGATGTCTTACTCAAGGAGGCAAAAGGGGTAAGGATAAGGATAAGACTAAGTGCATGGTGTCAAACAATCTATATGTCGACAAGAAAATGAGTTCCATCATCTAGTAGTCGAGTAGTAGAAAACGTTAAGGATGAGGCTTGTTCTATGCTCAATATCTTTTATTAGGTCATTTTTTTTAATCGACAAATCAAATTTGTAAATTTAGGTTCAAGTTATTCATTTAAAAAAAAAAAAAAATTTTTAGGTACAAGTCTAGCTTATGTGCGAGTTTTCCAGCCAGATTAGCTCTTATCACACATAGTGTGGGTTGTTGTATCTCCTGTAGTTGGAGCTATGCCATATATATGCACAGAAAAACATACATAACATTATTTTATTTGTCATTTTTTCTTTTTATTTTCTTCCAATCTTATTAATACTCGCTCTTGACCAGAAGTTATCTTTCTTTTTTAAAGGGTAAGTACGATCAATTTTTCAATTGCTTGAGTAGGTCCTACTATCATTTCATATATGCCTCAAATTCTTTCTGTTTTCTTTTTGAAATAAAATTGAATTTATCATTTGATTTTTCCATAAAATTAGGTCTAACACAACCATTTGGTTGCAATTCATTCAATCTCAAATCATAATCCTTAACTTTAATGCCACCTACTAAGCTTTAAAACGTCACCATTCAAATTTAATGCATGATGGTGTACACCAACCTGACACAAAAGCGTCCTACTCCTCCTTCTCAGGTGTGAAATAGCTTACGAGCAAAATTTTCATGTTAACACACATAAAACTATAAAACAATATTATTCTCAATCTCCTATTTTCTTTCCAAATTTTACCTTATTCCATTTTTGTAATACCAAAATCAACCCACTCACATGAGTGCCATTCACATGACTTGTTTAATGCAGTGACAATGTGACATAAAGGGTAGGTACCAAAACTACAAGGGGATTCTAATTGATAGGAACCCTGCCCCTCCACTAGTCCATGAGGACCATAAGGTTGTCTCTTGTGGCAGGCTAGCTCCATGGGTTGAGCACTGAGTAGGGGCCATTCTCCATTGAAACATACATGCATCAAATATCCATTTCCAGAGGCCAAATCTGTCTAGGCTCCCTACCAGTAGCTACCTCTAGTCTTTGTTGTCATCATGCCCTTTGTCTAGGAATTGGGTTCTTGCCTCTCAACCTCCATGACCCAAGTGGAACAAAGCCCTAGGGGGTCCCTCTGCACTGCTCTACCCTAATTGGGCTTAAAGGCACAGGAAGTGGCATTGGTCCACCTTTCAAAGGGTCCTTATATGGTGACTCTCATTTCCCAAAAAAGGAAAAGTGCAGCTTGTATTTTCTTTTCATTTTCATGTTTGGTTATCGAGAAAAATAAAAAATAAAAATAAAAAATATATATCAAATTTATGAAGAAAATTTTGATCCTACTTATCTTTAATATCTGATTTTTTTATATTTTCAATCATATTAAAATAAACTTTCAATTTCAATTGTATTTAATATAGAAAGAAAATATAATGAAAAATGAGTTGCCGCCTCCTTTTTCTTTTCTTTCCTTCTCCCAAGTAAAATTCTTGATTCAAACGGACCCTTAGGATTTGAATAAAAACTATTAATACTAAATAGATTTCGTATACATAAAAACAATTTCGATAACTTCAAAATTCTTAATCTTATATTTGAAACTTAGAAAATACTACGGAAAGAAAGAAAAATATGAAGGAATTCCTATTTTCATGTTTGATTATCAAGAAAAGTGAAAAAGAAAATAAAAAATTATACTAAATCTATGAAGAAAATTTTGATTCTACACGCCATTAATATTTGATTTTTTTACATACTTTCAATCATATTAAAATAAAATTTCATTTTCAAAAGATAATATAATGAAAAATGAGTCTCTTCCTCCTTTTACTTTTCTTTGTTTTTTTCCAAATAAAATCTTTTATCAAAGGGACCCTGATTCAAAAAGTTTTATAATCAAATTATCTCTAACACATGTAGGTGAATTAACATATAGAATAATAGTGTTGGTATAAGCAATGAGCTACCCTAACCTTTTTCTCCCGCATTTGAGGTCCGATTTGAAACTTAGAAAATATTAGGGATGAAGAATTAAATAAAAAATATTTCAAATCAATGAGCAAAAATTTAATTTTGCACATCACAAACATTTACTTTTTTTAATTTTTAATCGTATTATAACAAAATTTTATTTCTAATAGTATTAACTGTACATGGAAATATCGAGAAAAAAAAATGAGTTCCTTCTTATTTTCCTTTCCTTTTCTTAAACAAAATCTTTAATCCAAATCTAAATATTTTAAATAAAAAATCTCAACTTGTCCCCCCCAAAGTCAAAGATATTTTACCTTTAGGGATTGTTTAAAACTTGAAAATATGAAAGAAAGGAAAGAAAAATATAAAGAAATTTGCTTTTTTTCATACTTTGTTATTAAAGATAGTGAGAAGAAAAATAAAATATATAGAAAATTAAAAAATAAAATTTGATCCCACAAATAAATAGCATTTATTTATTGTTTTTCTAATTCTTAGTCTCATATTATAATAAATCTTTATTTCCACTGCTACTTGGTGTAGACTGGCAAATATAATAAAAAATACATTTCCTTCTTATTTTCCTTTCTTTCTTTCTTTTTTTCTCAAGCTAAATACTCGATTCAAACAGGGCATTAATATTTTGACCTTATGACTAACTAATAACTACGTACTTGATTATTGGGTACAATGATTAAACATTTTTCTTCATAATTTGCTTTTTTTTTTAATAATAATAATAAATCTTCATATTAATTTATTTTTTAATGTTGATAAATCTATGACAAGCCTCCTAAAATTCAATCAAGTCATACAATCATTATCCTACGTTGCACATACTCTACCACTCTTAGAGCTTGGGGAATACTCGTTCCACATCAAAATAAGGCCAAGGGTCGCCGCGAGCCCAATCACTTTTGTGAGTTCCTTGTCAAGAATGCACAATGCTCGTTGTGGATAAGAATTGAATTGTAGGAATTTGCCCACAAATGTAGAGAAGACATATGGTTGAGAGAGCTATGAAAGGGAAAGATTTGAAAAGAGAGCATGGGTTCTCTTCATGAAGGAGAAAATTGAAGGAGAAGACAAAATGAAGTATAAATTTTTTATTGAAGATGGTGTCAAGTAAATAGTGCAGATGTGAAAGGTTCGTGTACCTAATTTCTCTTTTTTGTGGGTTGAAAAGAAAGAAGTTCGTGTACCTAATTCCTCTTTTTTGTGGGTTGAAAAGAAAGAATTAGGTGCAGGAGTGCTTTCAGGGTGCGGTTGGTTTGTAAATTAGGTTTCACAAAGTTAAATTAGGTTGTGATAAGTAAAATTGAAAATTACTTTGATTTGTACTTAACTCAACGAAAGGGACATGACAATTGGCATATTGTCAAGTGTATGTATATTTATTTGGTGCAATATACATATATATACACAATACGATTCTCTAGCCAAATATGTGAGCACTAGGTATGCATTATGTGAGCAGTGTATATCCAAACTTATTCTGTCTTATCCAACAAAACAAATATGATTTAAAAAATGTGAATCAAAATTGATTTTTTACTTGTGCTATTAACGCTCTAACATCATCAAATGTTGAGGAAAGTTTGTAAAAATTTTAAAATCTTAGAGATTTGTGTTTTTCTTATTAGATTTTAGAAGAAGTTTGTAAAATTTTTAAAATTTTATTTGAAATTTTTTTTTTTTTTGCGAAACCTGTTAGATTACCATTTTACCTAAAGTTTAAGCTATTAGGCTGTCCCGACAGCATCTGAAGAGATAAACACATGATAAATAACACCCATTATAGGGAACACAGTAATTTTTTTTTAAATACCACATAATAAATGCAGGAAATAAGATTAGAACCCAGAATTTTTGGAAAATCAGCTCCGAGACCATATTAAATTATCAATTTACTTAAAAATTTATGCTATTAGATTGTGGATCAATAATGTATATCAAAACTCAACAAAACATCAAGGAAAAACGTCTTTTTAACCTAATTATTTTCTAACTTGAAGTTGGAGGAGGATGCCAACCAAACAATAGTATGTGGCCTTCTGCATTGCTCTCTCTCTCTCTCTCTCTCTCTCTATGCATTGCTTTCTCTCTTTATATTGATATATATATATATATATATATATATATATATATTGAAAATTATTCACCCATTATTCTTTCCCATTTTTTGCTTTGTGTTTGTGGGGAGAGAGAGAGAGAGAGAGAGAGAGGTTACAAATGGCTTTCAAGAGATTCTCTTCACATCGGGTCACACTTCACTTTTTCTTTACTTCTTTTTTTATTTTTTGCATATCCACATCCAATTAGACATTCAATAAAAATTGAACAAGAGAAGATTGGCGTGGCTCCTACCCTTTCTCTTGCACTTGTTGTACTATTTTTCAATATAAAGTTATGTATTCCATTTATAAGTTTCAAAATCAATTGTTTTTTTCTTCTTTAAAAAAAAATTTGTTCTTTTTTGTGGACAAAAGTCATTCGCGTCTTCTGAAATTTGATAAAACGATAGAGATATTTCTTAAGATTTCAAAAATACTATAAACCTTTCTGAGATTTCAAAAACGTCAAAGATCTTCCCTAAATTTTCAAAAATAGCACAAACATTCTCTCAAAAAACTTATCTTTCTATAAAATTTAAAAGAAAGTTTGTATCTTTTTGACAAATCTTAGAAAAAGTCAATAAAATTCTTAAAATCTCATAAGGGGTTCTTAAAATTTTTGAAATCTAAAAAAAAAAAATGATTACTTTTTGCCCTCCTTTATTTTTATTTTTTCCATTTGTTTTCCTTACAACTTCTCATCCTTTTCAGAATTGGATTTTAAGATACCCGAAATGCAAATTTTAAACTTTAATCACTAAAAAATGCCCATTACGTATATTTATATACATATACTTACAATTTATATTAATTATAGATCAATTAATCGCAATTATTAAATGGGCTGAATTAGAACCATCTCCCTAAAAAAAATTTAAAAAAAGAATGAATGGAATTTTTTGTTCTATGAGCTCAACTTTTACTGTTTACTTTGATTTTTTGATTTTTATTTTGGGTCTACATGGCCCACCATATGATGAGTGCCAAACCCAATAAGAGAATGATCTCCCTATTTCTAGAACACAACTTTTTCTCTTTGCTCAACCTGTGGTGAGTGTCTATTCAGCTCTAACAATGGAATAGCTTTTTATTTAAACTGAGTTTTCATGAGGACAAAAATACAGAGTTTGAAAGAGAAGGTAAGCACTATTTACTAATATATATATATATATATATATATATATAGTAGTAGTAGTAGAGACCTTCTGGAATCTTTAACTATTTAGTTTGCTAAGCACTACACAATATATATATACACATACATATTATTATAAAATATTAAAGATAAAATAAAAATAAATTGTATATGTATATACTTGGTTTTTTACCTATTTTTAATTTGATTTGCTCATTCAAATTGATTAATCAATATCTGAATAAATAACGGAAGAAAATGCTAAGAAGTGAGCATAATAATTGCATATTTTGAATTGTGTGCGATATTATAATAAATATATTATTTATTATATATTTATTATCAACGTTCTACTCTGAGTCCTCATCTCTTTACTTTAGTAATTGATGAACTAACTAAAATATTCAAAATGAGATCCCTTAGTATATCTTGTTTGCAAATGATATCGTATTGATTGATGATAATAGTGTGGGGGTGGAATCTTAGCTAAAATTTTGGAAAGTCACATTAGTTTGAAGGATTTACAATAAGTAAGAATAAGGCAGAATATATCAAATATAATTTTAGTAATATAAAGAGTAGCAATAAAGAGAAGATTAAACTTGATAATCAAGATAGTGGTAGCATTACTAGATTTAGATATCTTGATCTATTATGCAAGTCGAAGGCGAAGGAGAAATTAAATAAATATATATATATATATATATATATATGAATCTCTTCAAACTTCCACCATTAATTTCTCATATTAAATAAGCTAACCCTTTAGTTAACTCATACAACCATTACTTCATATCCTTATCATATGGAACACATACCCTACATGTGGGACCCATATCATTCATGTGAGACATATCATTTGGGATATAAATCCTACATTCTCCCACTTGACTCATATGAATGATATTAATATGACTTAACAAATAACCATAATGTGTACAAAACATTAGTTTATTTATACTTTTCAATGAGATTACCATAATATCATAATTAGGCAACCCATTAGTACGAGTCATGGCGGTAAATATCATTAGAGCAACATCTTCCCTTTCATGTACCACAATACTAATAAACCACTTAACTATGATCCATAATAGGAAGTTGTCATACTGTCCCTGTAATGTCTTTGTCAAAGACCATTTCTGTTTAACAGTAAACCATCTCCATAATCACGTGATTGATGGTAAACAGAAATAATGTTTAGAAACACTTTTATTGATATCATTATACATGTTATAGAACAAAACATAAAGATCCACTATCATACATCAAGGATTACAACAAAGACCCATGTTATCAGCATGTTCTTTAAATGTCTTTAATGTCAATCCCTTCGTTAAAGGATCTGCTATCATGAGCTCAGTTCTTATATGTTCTATAAGCACTGTTTGTTTCTGAACTTTCTCCTTAACAGCCAAATACTTGAGCTCCATATGCTTAGCGTCATTAGAGTATTTGTCGTTTTTGAAAAAAAAAACTGCTGCGAAATGATCACAATAAATTCTCAGCGGCCTGCCTATACTGTCGACAATCCCAAGTCCTGAGATAAAGTTCCGCAACCACAAAGCCTGTATCGTGGCTTCAAAGCATGCCACAAATTCAGCTTCCATAGTAGATGCTGTTATGATAGTCTGTTTGGCGCTTTTCCACGATATTGCTCCTCCGGTTAACAGGAACAAATAGTCATATGTTGACTTACGACTATCGACGCATCCAGCAAAATCTGAGTCGAAGTAGCCAACCACCTCTAACTAATATGTTCTCCTATATGTGAGCATACAATGTCTGGTTCCTTTTAAGTACCTCAATACTTTCTTTGCAGCTTTCCAGTGCTCCATTCCGGGATTACTTTGGTACCTCCTGAGCATCCCAACTGCAAAACTAATATCTGGTCTTGTACAAGTCTGCACATACATCAAACTCCTAACAACAGATGCAAAAGGAATATTTTCCATACTTTTATTTTCTAATTCATTCTGTGGACGATCTTTTGCACTAAACTTGTACCCTTTACAAATAGGAGCAGTAGTTGGTTTACAATCAGCCATATGAAATCTTTCTAGAACTTTATTTATTTATCCTTTTTGAGACAACCTTAACAGTCCAAGTGATCTGTCCTGGAATATTTCAATTCCAATCACATAAGTTGCCTCACCCATATCTTTCATTTCAAAGTTCATAGAAAGAAATCTCTTGGTATCATTCAATAAGCCAAGATCATTACTGGCGAGTAAAATATCATCAACATATAAAATCAGAAAGATAAACTTGCTCCCACTGACCTTTAGATATATACACCGATCAACAGTGTTTTCTTTAAAACCAAAGGTCGTGATGGTATCATAAAACTTAAAATACCATTGCCTAGAAGCTTGTTAAGTCCATATATTGATTTCTTTAATTTGCAAATCATGTGCTCCTTTCCTTTAACCATTAAACCTTCAGGAATATCCATATATACCTCTTCATCTAAATTCCCATTTAGAAAGGCAATTTTCACATCCATTTGGTACAACTTTAAATCAAAATGAGCCACCAAAGCCATTATGATTCTAAGAGAGTCTTTTTTAGATACAGGAGAATAAGTCTCTTTATAATCAATACCTTCCCTCTAAGTGAAACCCTTTGCTACAAGTCTAGTTTTATATCGTTCAATGTTGCCATTACAGTCATGTTTGGTCTTAAAGACCCATTTACACCCAATTGTTTCAAACCCATTAGGGAAATCAACGATGTCCCAAACTTTATTCTGTTCCATAGATTTCAACTCATCATTTATGGCATTGATCCACTTTTCAGAATCATCACTTTTAATGGCTTGTGAAAACATAACTGGATCCTTACTGTTAGAATTGGTGAAATATGTGAAAATTCAAATCATGCACATCATTCATACCATAGCATACACATGTGGTAAATATAAAGTGCGGAAATGTAAACAGACACATGATATGTTATCGGGGTTCAGCTAACTGTGCCTACGCCCGCGCCTCTAGCTCTCAAGCCCGAGGATTCCACTAAAGGCTCACTTAGCAAGTGGACAACGCCTAATACAATCAGGTCAATTACCATAGGGCTGACCTCAACCTTTACAATCAGGTCAATTAGCGGGGTTGACCTCAACCTACACCTTAACAGGATGGTGCACCTAACTTTCCTAATCAAGTCTAAGCCAATCCTGGACTATTTCACAAGGCTAGTCTCCCTCCTCAGGCCCATGCCTGGAAATACAATAGTATGTTCACAATCAATGAAATGATATAGTGATTATGCTTTCAAGTAAAACAGATATGTAACGACCTGAAAAATAATGATAATTAAATAATAGTGATTATGCTTTCAAGCAAACGCTTCACGTTTGACGACGACATTGCATTTTGGATATAATAACCCAAGAAATTTTCCAAGCACTCGTCGATGAGGGTTCTTCAGATCTCGTCGATGAGAAGATACCGAGAGAGGATTTTTGGGAAGTCTGAAATTTGTCAATGAGGGTGCAGATTCGTCGACGAACTTTCTACATGACTCGTCAACAAGGTGACGTGGCTCGTCGACGAATCCAGCAGTATAAATAGCCCTAAACTCAGTTTAATCGCAGAAAAAATCAACACAACTTCTCTCTCTCTCTCTCTCTCTCTCTCTCTCTCTCTCTCTCTCTCCTACGGTCTCTCCTCCATCTTTCTTCGATTTCGGCCCCATCAGACGCTGAATTGATGATCTGAGGCCACCACGACGCTCCTGGAAAAGTTCTCTCCAAGTTTACCAGGGTGGAATGTCGGTGGGATCGAGTTGAATTTCTTCCCAGAGTTAGGGTAAGGCCTTTTATTCAGTTTTTTGCCTTCTGGCAGTTATAGGAAATGACGGAGACAAAGAAATAATGATGTTTTGTTCAGGAAAATGTTGTTTTCAGGGTATTGAGTAGAAAGCCCTGTGGGTGTTGGACCAATGTACCATAATGGCTTTCCAGTAGTCAGGTAAGGAGAACATGCTATGTTAGGAAACTTCATTATGATTTCAGTACAAAATATAGGTTGTTATCAAATTATAATTCATATTATATATATATATATATATATATATATATATATATATATAGTTTCCAGAACCTAATAATATTAATATTTATTTGTGTGGCTTGAGTTGATAATAGAACAGTACTATATTTATAAAATTTGTGAATACCATGTCTATGGTTATTAACAGAAATACCATATTATTTGCATGTTATAGAATAATGAATTTTTCAGTGTATAGTATACTAAGAAATATGTATTTTCAGTAATCTTAGAATAACATGTTTTTCAGTACCATAATGCCCCGATATACAGATATTCAGACAGCAGTTCAGTTATACTGAAATCAGATTTTCAGTCAGTTATTTAGAATTTCAAATAAATTTTATGGGGTTATGGATGTTTTAGAAACCACAGTAAAAACAGTATATTACAGATATCAGTTACCTATATAGTATCAGACCCTGATGGATCAGACAGCAGAGCACGGTACCGTAGCTACAGATATTCAGTTCAGAGTGCAACCACTTTACTCAGGTAGTAAGTGGTATGAGGTTGATCGTGCCCACATTGGGACAGGCTCTCCATCAAATATGGATTGAGGGGGCTGATCAAACTGTCGGAGTTCAGTTGACTTACCCTGGTAAGCCAGCCAGGATAGGTCCTGCCTTCAGGCTGCACAACCCTATCGTGAGGGGTTAAATCATGACATACAGTCATCCAAGAAAATTTCTCAGATATTATAAGTACTATCAAACTTTTAGAAATAGTAGTGTTAATATGAAAAATATTTTCATACAAATTGGCATGTTCAGTTATGTAGTTAATGGTTTTATTATACGTTATGTAATATCAGCATTTTTAGATTCAATTATTCATATTACTCTTAAATCATATTATTTTTACCAAACTATAGCTCAATAGCCACACCCTAGTAATAGCATGTTTCGTCTTACTGAGCGTTGGCTCATCCCAGTGTTGAATTGTTTTTCAGGTGAACCAACTAGGCAAGCAGAGCAGACTCGCAAGTAGAGGGGCTATTGTACTGCCCTTTTTTAGAGTGAGTAATATTTTTTGGTGGCATGTTTTGGTAAACTCTTGGTATCTGTAAGGGTAGTTTTCGAGAGAACAACAATGTTTGTATATGGTGGGATGATTTGACACTCTGGTATTATATTATGTGTGGATTTATTTTATATGATTAGCTTTTCGCTGTTTAAGTTAATGATTTGATATTATAATAGGGGAAAAGATTTTATTTTATTAGCAAGTCGTTTCAAGATATGCACTCAATTACGTGCAATCACATACACCACCAATATGATAAAATGAAGTAAGCTCAATATGGTTTAATATGTACTCTCAAATAAATATTTGCTATCGATGTAATCAGTACTTGAGAGTGCAATCACTATAATCTTTGTATCACAAGATGTATTCAATCATAGTGCTCAAACAAATATATTAGCCAAACAACATATATATATATATATATATATATATATATATATATTTATTTCAATCAGCAGATTTTCTCAATCGTATGATACTCAAGTAATGTATATGTTTGGTTTGCAAAAAGAGTTTAATATTTGTATTCAACGAATAATATAAATCAATGAATATTGCAACAAAGATTTTTATCACACAAGCAGATATCTCTTCAAAGATTTATCAAGATGATACACACTAGATATTTGAAAGTAATTTGAAAAGAATTTTTGCAATCAAAATCAAATACAAATTTCACGAGATATTGTAATGACGATGCAATAATCAGAAACTCCAATGAAGTCTTCTTAGGAATGATGGTCCCCTAAGAATACTTAAGGTTTTGCTCTCAAGAAAAATCGAATTAATCAAGCACAACACAAAGGAGAGCAAACCTATAGAGCAATCAAACACTCAAATCCAACTTACAAAATATTTTTGGCAATGAGAGAAGGTAAGTATGAGTGTATGGAGCTTAGAAATGAGTATTATGGATTTTGGGAATTTCAAAGAATTTCTCCTAATCAAGATTGCTAATCTTATGCTAATTATTCCAAATGAGGGGGTATTTATAGACGTCCCCTGAAATATAACTGTTAAGGACATTGGTGGAATAATTAGAAAAGTTTTAATTATATTTAATTACTTTAACCTCGTTTAACTGAGTTAACCACGGTAAAAAAATAAGTTTAACCCGAGAGCACCGGTCGACCAGGACAAGTTCGATCGACCAGAGTTCTTGGAGTTCGGTCGACTAGGCTAAAAATGAACTGCCCGTTCGGTCGATCGGACATGTATGTTCGAGGGCAATTTTTCCACATTTGCGAGGTTCGGTCAACCAGGGTCATTTTGAACTAAACTGGTCGGTCGACCAGACCATTGGGCTCCCACACGTGGGAACTCGGTCTACCAGGTTGGTAGTATACAATTTTCTTTCGGTCGACCAGGAGGTCAAAATGTTGACTTCCTAAGAGGTTCGGTCGACCAAGTCCAAATGAACTACATAGTTCGGTCGATCGAACTGTGGTCAACTTGTTGACCCAGTCCGAGTTTGGTCGACGGGGGCTAGAATGAACTACATAGGTTGGTCGACCGAGTTGTGGTCAACTAGTTGACCCATACTAGGTTCGGTCAATTGGAGCCAAAATAAGCGTGAAGAGCCAGTCAACCGAAGGTGCACATTTTGTGCATTTCGGTCCTGTTTCATCCAACAATGACCCTATTCAAGTGCCTAACACATACAAGTGAGTGTCCTAGGGTAATTTCTAGGTCCTTTTTGAAGACACCAAAAAAATCTGGCATCGTTCGGTCAACCGAAGGGTAATCCCAAAGGTCATTTTCATTTTGAACTTACCTATCGTATTATGCAGGTGATGCATGCAATTATTACAATCAAAGCCCTATTTACTATTATAGACCCTTTGCATAAATGAAATACATTACAACACATATATTGGGTCTTCAACTTCAATCTTTTCTTTGTGCCATCATTATGATTTGCCAATTTAAACCTGCACATGAACTAGATAGTCATTAAATGTCTAAGTATTTGTCATAATCAAAACAGGGTATGACCTATAAGGTCAACACTTACTAGTTCCTAAATCATAATCAGCCTCTTACAGATATACTAAATAATCATCAGAAATAGCTAGTTTCCTTACTTTTTGAGATCTCCTTAATGTTATTATTGTTGTTCAATGTTATCATGCCTTCTGACAACTAAAGGAACAACAATGTCTGTTAAAGGTCAAGATATCAGTATAGAAACCTGAATTTCTTTAATGACCACATTTCATGATATATCACTCCCACTGATTTCACCATTTTCAAGGAACTTTGCATTGCCAGATTCAACTATTCTCAAACTATGATTAGGATAGTAAAACCTATATCCTTAAGACTTTTTTGGGTATCCAATAAAATACCCACTCACAGTCCTTGAATCCAATTTCCTTTCATTTGGATTATAGACTCTAATCTTTGCTGGACAACCCCAAACATGAAAGTGCCTTAAACTCGGTTTCCTTCCCTTCTAAAGTTCAAAAGGAGTTTTCTGAATTGCCTTACTAGGAACCCGATTTAGCACATACACTGCTGTTTTAAGGGCTTCCATTCATAATGAAATGGGTACTAAGAAATTACTCAACATACTCCTAACCATTTCTATACGAGTACGATTCCGCCTTACAGCCACGCCATTCTATTGAGGTGTACCACGCATTGTGTATTGAGCACAAATACCATGCTATTCTAGAAATTTAGCAAATGGTCCTGGACAGTGTTTTATGTCATCATACCTACCATAATACTCACCACCTCTGTCAAATCTAATGATTTTCACTTTCTATTGACCTTATAGGTCACGCCTGATTTTGATAATGACAAATACCTATTGTATTTGATGCATGCTTGAGTGTACAGGTATTCTAATTGACAGATCATAATGATAACACAAAGAGGAATTAAAGCTGAAGACCCAATATATGTTGTATTTTATTTCATTATTATTTAAAGGGGCTTGGTTGGTAATAATCACACGCATCACCAGCATGAATTGATAAGTAAGCTCAAACTAAAAAGAACGTAGAAATGACCTTAGGACACTCGCTCATGCATATATATGTATGGTCATTTGAATAGGGTGTTTGCACAAATTGAAAAGAACCGAAATGTATGAAAATTACATGTTCGGTCGACCGTACTTGTTAGTACAAAATCATCCCAGTCAACCAAACCGGGACCTGGTCAACAGATTGACCACAGTTCGGTCGACCGAACTTACCTAGTTCATTTATATCCGGTCGACCAAACTCCCTAGGAGTCAACATATTGACCATCTAGTCGATCGTGCCAAAATTGCATGCTAACTACCTGGTTGACCGAGTTCCCATGTGTGGAACTCAACTGTCTGGTCGACCGAACTATCTAGTTCAAATGTTTCCCAGTCGATCGAACCGCGCCAAATGAAAAAAAAATTGCCCTTTGACTTACATGTCAGGTCGACCAAACTTGCAGTTCATTTCCTACCCGGTCGATCGAACCTTAAGCAACTCAGTCAACCGAACTTCCTTCGGTCGACCGATGCTCTCGGGTTGCCCCAAATATTTTACCGTGGTTAATTTTAAATGGGGTTAGTTTAATTAAATAATATTAAAACTTATATAATAATTCCATCTGTGTCCTTAACAGCCATAATCAGGGGAAAGTCTATATATACCCCTTCATTTGGAATGATTAAAACAAGATTAGTAAACTCGATTAGTGAATTTTCTCTCAATTCCAAAATTTCTATTACTCACCTCTAAGCTCCCTACACTCATTCTTACCTTGTCATATTGCCAAAAATCCTTTTGTAAGTCTGATTTTAGTGTTGTTGTTCTATAAGGGTTGCTCTCTCAAGATTGTGATTGTTTGAAATTATTTTATTTAAGAGTTAAACCTCAAGTGTTCTTAGGGGACTTTATTAATAAGTCTTTCCTAAGAAGACTTCGTTTGAACTTCTGAGTATTGGACAATCATTGCAATATCTTAAGAAGTTCGTATTTGATTTTGGTTGCTTAAATACTTTCAAATCATTTTCAAATATCTAGTGTGTTTCATTATAATAAATCTTTGAAGAGATATTTGATTATATGTTAAAGATCTTTATTGCAATATTCCTTGAGTGATATTATTTTTTAACACAAAGATCAAACTCGTTTCTACAAACAAAATCTATACTTCTCTTGAGGATTATGTATTGAGAAATAACATTTGTTGAGATATTTAAGGTGTTACTAATATCTTTGTTTGAGTATTTAGATTGGACACATTTTGTGATACAAAGATCATATTGTTCGCACTCTCACGCACTGATTACAACGATTGTATAAATATTTGAGAGTAGATATCTTAGACCACATTAAGCTTACTTCATTATATCATTTGGTGGTGTATGTGATTGCTTAGATTAGGTACACATCTGTTTTACATGAAAGCATAATCACTGTACCAATTTCATTGTTGTGAAATTACTGAGTGTTTCCAAGCGTGGCCTGAGGGGACGGTAATCCAGTCCGGTAAGGATTTATCGTAAAGGTTGAGGTCAACCCTGTGATAATTGACCTAGTTTGTTTAGGTGTCACTCCACCCGTTTAAGTGAGCAAGTATAGTGGTAATCTTTGTACTTATTAATCAAGGCGGGGACGTAGACAATTTGACGAACCTCAATAAAATTTCTACATGTCCTTTCCCTTATTGCTTTCTGGTGCATGTGTAGTTAATTACATTGCATTATTTAATTTTTAGTACATATTATAATTGATTTGCTTTACTTGCACTAGATTGATCATAGAGTTGTGAATATACTGCCGTTAGGATACTCACCTCGGGCATAAATTTTAAAAGTACCAATTCACCCCCCTCTTGGGATCACGATAAAGCTAACCATTGGTATTAGAGCCACGTAGCATAGACTAGTAGTTATTTTACAAAAGATCTCATATGACTCATAGCTCCATGACCCCTTTCCTTGAGGGACCATCTTCCACACGACCTCCGGTTTTCAGTGGTGTAAATTACACCTTCTGGAAACAGAGGATGTGTATCTACTTTCAAAATACTGATTGGAAGGTGTGGAGGATCGTCTCTAAGGGAAATTATGTTCCTATGAAAACAGAGGGTGCAACTAGAGTTCCTAAAACTGAGGATGAATATGATGATGATGACATGAAAGCTGTTAGTTTGAATGCCACTGCTATGAACATTTTGTATTGTAGTCTTGATGTAAATGAATTCAACAGAATTATGGCATGTTCTACTACAAAAGAAATCTGGGACAAGTTAAAGGTCACATATGAGGGTACTAGGGATGTGAAAGATAATAGGATAGATATGTTGACTAGTGAGTATGAGGCCTTTAGGATGAATGTAAGTGAGTCCATTCAGAGCATGTACACTAGATTCACACACATCATTAACTCACTGCATGCATTAGGAAAGACATATCCCACATATGAGATGATTAGGAAGATCCTTAGAGGCTCTCCTTCTGTTTGGTAAGCCAAGGCTACGGCCATTGCTAAGGGTAGAGACCTTAAGGCCATGACTCTAGAAGAATTGATAGGTTCCCTGATCACCTATGAATTAACTATAAATGAGAGAGTAAATGAACAGAATAGGTCAAAGAAAGTGACTACATTGAAAACCTCCACTAACTCATCTAGTGAATGCAGCGAACCTGACACTGATGATGATATGGTTATGCTTACTAAAAAATTTAGCAGATTCTTCAGGAAGAATAGAAAACCATACAAAAAATATAGGGAGTCTACATCTGAGAAGGGAGAGTCTAGAAAAAGAAAAGAAAAATCAAATGCTCCTATATGTTACAATTGCAACAAAATTGGGCACATCAAGTCGAACTGCCCACTACTGAAAAAGGAGGCTAAAAAAAAAGAAGAAAGCCATGAAGGCAGGCACCTCATGGGATAAATTAAGCAACAGTGACTTAGAATCAGACCACAGTGACTTAGAGGTTGCTAATCTGTGCTTGATGGCACACAGTGATGAGGTGTCGTCTTCTTGTTCATTGTCTTCATATTATTCATTTGATGATTGTGATTTTGACTGCAAGCCTATGTTTAGAGAATTGCAATGTGAATATATTCGTGTATCCAAACTATTGAGTAAAATGACCAAAGAAAATGATGATTTGAAAAAGTAATGTGAAAATTGGTCAAAACTATTTGGTATTGCAAAAACCTCTCATGCTTCGATTTTAAAAGAAAAAGATGTGACCATTGCTGAGCTTGAGAGGAAATTGGAGGATAGCTCCAAAATTATTTTTAAATTCACTGAGGGCAAATGCAATTTTGAAAAACTACTTGGTGCCCAAAGAAATTATTTAAGTAAAGAGAGTCTAAGTTTTAATGGTGTTGAAAATGTTAGACTACATGAACTTTACATGAGACATTTCACGCATGAATCAAAATCTCAAGTCCCTCCTAAAGATCCTAAGTGTAGAATGAAATATTTTAAATGCAAACAAATTGGTCATATTCAATTTGATTGTCCACTTAGGAACAAGCATGAGAAAATTAGGAAAGCTTGGGTAGTTAAGGGTGATCCCGTGGACCCAACAAAATTTGGAGACCAGCATCAGTTACTTAGTCTATTTTCCAAGTGTGTTTGAGATCGTCCTCCTCCAAGGACAGGTGGTACCTGGATAGCGGGTGCTCACAAAACATGACCGGCGATAAGGGAAAATTCGCATCAATCATTCCCAAGGATGGAGTACATGTGACATTCAGCGACAATGCAAAAGGACACATCATCGGGGTAAGTAAGGTTGGTAAGGATTATTCCCTTACTATTGATAATATTTTATTGGTTGATGGGCTGAAGCATAATTTACTAAGCATAAGTCAATTGTGTGATAAGGGATATAAGGTATCATTTGAAAATGATAAATGCATAGTTGAAAATAAATCAGAACACAAAGTGTTTTTTACTGCCGATCGCCATGAAAATGTTTATACTACTTCTTTTGATAACTTAACTTCACAACAAGTAACTTGTTTTTCTGCTGTAAATGAAGTTAGTCGGTTATGGCATAAGCGCTTAGGACACACTAGCATAGACTTGTTGTCAAAACTTGTTAGATAAGAATTAGTAAAAGGCTTGCCTAAAATGTCATTTGTGAAAGATAAAATTTGTGATGCATGTCAAATGGGTAAGCAAACAAAATCTAGTTTTAAGAAAAAAAAATTCATATCTACCACTAGACCGCTTGAAATGCTTCACTTGGATTTGTTTGGTCCTAATTCTGTGCAAAGTCCTTGTGGTAAATCATATGCTTTTGTAATTGTAGATGGCTTTTCTAGGCTCACATGGGTGTTATTTCTTGCACATAAAAATAAATCATGTGAGCAGTTTACCAAGCTTTGTAGAAGAATTCAAAATGAAAAGGGATATAAGATAACTCATATAAGAAGTGATAGAGGCACTAAATTTAAGAATGAGAGCATAGAAAATTATTGTGACTTAGAGGGCATATCACATAACTTTTCTGCACCTAGGACACCTCAATAGAACAAGGTGGTAGAAAGAAAGAATGGGTCATTACAAGAAATGAGTAGAACTATGCTGAATGAACATAACTTACCTAAACATTTTTGAGTCGAGACCATAAATACTTCTTGTTATGTCATGAATAGGGTTTTGATTAGACCATCAATTAATAAAACCCCTAATGAATTGAGGAACAACCATAAACCTAATATTTCATATTTTCATGTTTTTGGTTGTAAATGCTTTGTGCTTAGGGATAATGAATATTTAGGAAAATTTGATTCTAAATCTAATGAAAACATTTTCCTAGGCTATGCTCTTAATAGTAAAGCATATAGGGTTTTCAATAAAAGAACATTGACTGTCATTGAATCTATCCATGTTGTGTTTAATGAATCTAATCCATTTTCTAAGAAAAATGATGAAAATGATATTGATATTAGGAAATGCGTAGATAAATTGTCTATTAAAAACAATGCAAGTGAAAATTCAAAAGTAAATGATAAATCATCTGAAGATAATAATAATAATGAAAATGAAATTCAGGAGTTGTCTAGAGATTGGAAGTTTATTAGGAACCATCTTATAAATCAAATCATAGGTGAACCATCTCGTATCGTAGCCACAAGATCCTCCTTGAAAAACCTAGTGAGTCATTCTACTTTCTTGTCCCAAGAAGAACCTAAAAATTTTAAAGAAGTTATAGAAGATGAGTTTTGGGTGATGTCCATGCAAGAAGAACTTAATCAATTTGAAAGAAGCAAAGTGTGGACCATTGTTCCGAGACCTAATGATCATACAATTATTGGAACCAAACGGGTATATAGAAATAAGAAAGATGAGAATGGGGTAGTAACTAGGAATAAAGTTAGACTAGTTGCCCAAGGTTATAATCAGGGGGAGGAGATTGACTTTGATGAAACACATGCTCCTGTTGCTAGGTTAGAAGTCATTCATATGCTACTTGCTTATACCGCTTTTAAAAATTTTAAATTATTTCAAATGGATGTTAAAAGCACTTTTCTAAATGGTTATATTAATGAAGAAGTATATGTAGAACAACCACCCAGTTTTGAAAATCATAAGTATCCAGATCATGTTTACCGGTTGTCTAAGGCCTTGTATGGATTGAAACAAGCTTCTAGAGTTTGGTATGAGAGGCTTAGTGGTTTTCTACTAGAAAATGGGTTTACCTATGGTAAGATTGACATTACACTCTACATCAAATCCAAAAATGATGATATGCTCCTTGTTCAAATTTATGTGAACGATATCATTTTTGGAGTCACTAATGATAAGTTGTGTAATGAGTTTACCAAATGTATGCAAAGTGAATTTGAAATGAACATGATGGGTGAACTTAGTTTCTTCTTATGGCTACAAATTAAACAAGCTAAGTATGGAACTTTCATATGTCAATCTAAATATATCAGGGAATTGCTAAAAAAATTTAATATGGAAGATTGTAAAATTCTTGGTACCCCTATGAATTCTTCCATTAAACTAGATAAAGATGAGCAAGGGATCCCTGTTGACGTGAAATTGTATCGTGGCATGAGTGGGAGTCTCCTATATCTCACTGCTAGTAGGCTTGATATTATGTTTAGTGTTTGTATATGTGCTAGGTTTCAGGCTACTCCTAAGGAATCCCATCTAAAAGCGGTTAAACGAATCCTTAGGTATCTAGTTGGAACTATAGAGTTAGGTTTATGGTACCCTAAGCATACTACCTTTGAGATTGTGAGTTATACTGATGCTAACTTTGTCGGTAGTAAGGTTGATAGAAAGAGTACTAACGGCACTTGTCACTATTTAGGACAATCTCTTGTTTCTTGGTTCTCCAAGAAACAGAACTCAATTGCCTTATCCACAAACGAAGCAGAATATATTGTGGTTGGAAGTTGTTGTGCTCAAACTCTTTATATGAAACAACAACTTATGGATTTTGGATTGCACTACGATACAATACCGATTAAATGTGATAATACTAGTGCAATCAACATTTCTAAAAATCCTATCTCACATTCACGAACTAAACACATTGAGATTAGACATCATTTCCTTTGTGATCATGTGCGTAATGGAGATGTAGCTCTTGAGTTTGTATGCACTAATGAGCAGTGGGCGGACATCTTCACTAAACTACTTCTAGAAAATAGGTTCATACAAATTAGATGTGAATTAGTTCTAATGCATAGTAGAGGTGTTTCCTAGATATTTCACAGTTTGCATAAATTCAGGGGGAGCTTTCAAATAAATTTTAAAAGTCTATCTAATATAACTATTGATATCTTTTAGTGGATTAGACTTTGTGAACATTGATTGTTGTTTGTAATGCATACTTCTCACATCTACAGCATGATAATAATGGACTTTATGTTTTATTGCTTTAATCATACTGGAATTGTTTGAGTTGTTGTGGATAAATTGTTAGGTTTTATAAACTCAAATAGGCCATTATTTATACAGGATTTTTTTTGGAAAGTCCTATTTTCAAACGGCACTCTGCCAAAATTTTTTCAAAATTTTCCAAAACTTATAATGTATAAAATTGAATGTTGACCCATTGCCTAGAGCTATATTTTTTATGGCCCTTTTTGCTGTTGCCAAAAGGGGGAGATGAAGAGAGGCAAAATTATTGGGTTAAAATTAGGTTTTATTTAATGCATATTGTTAGGGGGAGTCTTCTAAGACTAAACCCATATTTTTGCTTGATGTATTTGCCATCATCAAAAAGGGAGAGAATGTTGACCTTATAGGTCATGCCTGGTTTTGATAATGACAAATACGTATTGTATTTGATGCATGCTTGAGTTTATGTGCAAGTATTCTAATTGAAAGATCATAATGATAGCACAAAGAGGAATTGAAGCTGAAGACCCAATATACGTTGTATTTTATTTCATTATTATTTAAAAGGTCTGTAATAGTAAATAGGGCTTGACTTGTAATAATCACACGCATCACCTGCATGAATTGATAAGTAAGCTCAAACTAAAAAGAACCTAGAAATGACTTTAGGACACTCACTCATGCATATATATGTATGGTCATTTGAATAGGGTGTTTGCACAAATTGAAAAGAACCGAAATGTATGAAAATTACATGTTCGGTCGATCGTACTTGTTAGTACAAAATCATCCCCGGTCGACCAAATCGGGACCAATTCAATAGATTGACCACAGTTCGATCGACTGAACTTGCCTAGTTCATTTATACCCGGTCGACCGAACTCCCTAGGAGTCAACATATTGACAATCTGGTCGACCGTGCCAAAATTGCATGCTAACTACCTGGTCGACCGAGTTCCCAGGTGTGGAACTCAACTGTCTGGTCGACTGAGCTATCTAGTTCAAATGGTTCCCGGTTGACCGAACCGCTCCAAATGAAAAAAATCGCCCTTTTACTTACATGTCCAGTCGACCGAACTTGTAGTTCATTTCCTACCCAATCAACCAAACCTTAAGCAACTCGGTCAACCGAACTTCCTTCGGTCGACCAGTGCTCTCGGGTTGCCCAAAATATTTTACAGTGGTTAATATTTTTAAACGAGGTTAATTAATTAAATAATATTAAAATTTTACAATAATTCCATTTGTGTCCTTAACGGCCATAATCAGGGGAAATTCTATATATGCTCCTTCATTTGGAATGATTAGAACAAGATTAGAAAACTCAATTAGTGAATTTTCTCTCAATTCCAAAATTTCTATTACTCACCCCTAAGCTCCCTACACTCATTCTCACCTTGTCATATTGCCAAAAATCCTTTTGTAAGTTTGATTTGAGTGTTGTTGTTCTATAAGGGTTGCTCTCTTAAGATTGTGATTGTTTGAAATTGTTTTATTTGAGAGCTAAGCCTCAAGTGTTCTTAGGGAACTTTATTAATAAGTCTTTCCTAAGAAGACTTTGTTTGAACTTTTGAGTATTGCACAATCATTGCAATATCTTAAGAAGTTCGTATTTGATTTTGGTTGCTTAAATACTTTTAAATCATTTTTAAATATCTAGTGTGTTTCATTCTAAGAAATCTTTGAAGAGATATTTGATTATGTGTTAAAGTTTTTGTTGCAATATTCCTTGAGTGATATTATTTTTGAACACAAAGATCAAACTCGTTTCTGCAAACAAAATCTATACTTCTCTTGAGGATTATGTATTGAGAAATATCATTTGTTGAGATATTTGAGGTGTTGTTGATATCTTTGTTTGAGCATTTAGATTGAACACATTTTGTGATACAAAGATCATATTGTTCGCACTCTCATGGACTGATTACAACAATTGTATAAATATTTGAGAGTAGATATCTTAGACCACATTGAGCTTACTTCATTATATCATTTGGTGGTGTATATGATTGCTTAGATTGGGTACACATATGCTTTACATGAAAGCATAATCAATGTACCAATTTCATTGTTGTGAAATTATTGAGTGTTTCCAGGCGTGGCTTGAGGGGGCTGTAATACAGCCCGGTAAGGATTGGTTGTAAAGGTTGAGGTCAACCCTGTGATAATTGACCTGATTTGTTTAGGTGTCGCTCCACTCGTTTAAGTGAGCAAGTATAGTAGTAATCCTTGTGATTGTTAACCAACCCCACATAGGCAATTTGCCGAATCTCGATAACATTTCTACGTGTCACTTTCCCTTACTACTTTCTGGTGCATGTGTAGTTAATTAAATTGCATTATTTAATTTCTGGTACATATTATAATTGATTTACTTTACTTGCACTAGATTGATCATAGGGTTGTGAATATACTGTTGTTAGAATACTCACCTAGGGCATAAATTTTAAAAGTAATTTTTCACCCCCCCCCCCCTCTTGGGATCACCGTAAAGCTAACACTTTCCTATCTAATTGTCACTCCACTTCAACAACATATGCCTTTAAAGCATCGATTGCCTGATACTTTTTATGCAACAAATAGATATAGTCATATCGTGAAAAATCATCAAGAAAGGTGATAAAATACTTTTCTCCATCTAAAGATGGTGAGTCAAAAGGCCCACATACATCAGTATGAACAATTTTCAGTAGATTCTTACTTCTTATGGCTCCTTTCTTTGTATGTTTAGTTTGCTTTCCTTTAATACAATTAATACATACATCGAAATCAGTAAAATCAAGGTTCGTGAGAACCCCATCCTTTACCAATCTCTCCATTCTTTCCCTGGATATATGACCCAGTCTTTTATGCCACAAGAAAGAGGAATTCTCATTTATTCTACTACACTTAGTTCCAATATTATGATGCAGAGTGAGGAGTGTTTCAGCAAACTTTTCATTAAGATTAAATTTATACAACCCCTCATACAAAATACCAGAGCCAACACATAAGTCACCTTTCATAAGACAAGAACCTATATGTTCAAAATACAAACCATAACCGTCATTATCTAATCTGGACATGGAAATTAAGTTCCTAGAAATATTTGAAACATAAAAAGTATCAAACAAGTCTAAACAATGACCCGATTCAAGATACAACAGATTAGTTCCAACACCCATAATAGGCACTTGATTTTCATTCCCCAAGACTATCATGTGTTCATTTTCCTTTACGCTCTAGATCATAAGGTATCCCTGCATCGAATTGGAAACATGAACAGTAGAACCAAATTCAATCCACCAAGTGTTAGAAGGAACTTGTGTCATGTTTGATTCAAAATATACATAAGCTAAAAGCTTACCTTTCTTTTTAAACCATGCTTTACGTTTTGGGCAACTTTTTTTATAATGCCCATAGCCACAACAAAAGTAACACTTGGGACCATAATGTTCCTTCCTTCAAGCCTCACCACCAAACGAAGTACTCGCCATCTTTAATGGATCTCTCTTTAAACCTTTCTTTGTTTTCTTCCTTTACTTCTAGCTGCGCGACTCATGACATTTACTAAATGTTGTCCCTGTTGTTTAAGTCTTGCCTCTTCTTCAATTAACATGCTTGCCAATTCATTCACATTCCATTTTTCTTTAATTGTGTTATAGTGAATCTAAAAAGGCCCGTACTGTCGAGGCAAAGAGCTCAAAATAAACTAAATAGGGAAGTTTTCATTAACATTCATTCCCAAAGTATTAAGTCTAGTAGCCAGATTAGTCATTTCTAGGATATGTTCATTTATTCCTTTGTAGCCATCAAATTTCATTGTGGTCAGTTCAGCCATCAACCTTCCTGCAAGGGACTTATCAGCTGAATGAAATCTATCCTCCACTACCTTAAGATATTCCTTTGCGTTATCTAGTTGAGAGAGTGTTGATTTAATATTATTTTCTATACACATTCGCATAAGCATCATACTTAATTTGTTCGACCTTTCCCATGACTTAAACAAAGCTCGCTATTCTAAACTGCTGGTTTTAGTAATAGCAGCCGGTTTATCCATTCGCAGAGCTAAGTCCAGATCCAGAACACCAAGGTGAAATTGAATCTGCTCATTCCAGTCAGAGAAATTTGTCCCATTGAAGATCGGAACAGAAGAAGCCAGCGAATGCAATGAAACAGGAACAGACACTGCAATAACACAAAATGCTCACTACATCAATGCTTTGAGTTTAGAACATTTCATTAGTAAATTGAGTTCAATATTTGGATCAACTTATGCAATATAATAATCCTTACACTTACTGGTAATTTTCATTCATCCAGACATAATTGATAACTTTATAAAGTTTGATTGGTCTGTCACCTTTGGGCAGGCATCCCAATCTCATTATCATTCTTCAATTATCCTGATTTATTCAATGATTATCTGAAAGTTGGTGCACCTTTGGGCCAGCCATAATATTCAAATAAACATTCTGTTATTATTCTTTGCCATATTATATTTCAATTAACGTTTACAACTTTTCTCAGCAAGATCACTTTGGTGACAACATGCTAACCATAATAGAAGCATTGATTGATTCCTTATTCAACAAAATTTATCCATAATTTACAGCAGATAATCAATTCCCTAATATAAGAATTTTACTAACTTACTTTCATGTAAAATTATCTAACTTATGCATGCCTAACATGTGAGTGTTCCATTATTAATCAAGTTATAATAAAATTATTTGCATGCATATCATTCAGCAACCCTACTTTAATATCACTATACAGGGGAAAACCGTCAACGGTCCACATGTAAGAAAATTTTGAGACCAACAAAAATTTCATAAATCCATCAAATATCACATATATTTTCAGGAATCATTTATTATATGAATTCTTTAATTCGATTCCAGAAAATATCATGAACACAAATTTTCACACGAACCTATAATAAGATTGTAAGGGGTTAAAAGAAACGATCTTTATCATGAAAGGAAGATCATGATAATTTCAACCTTCGCTCTGATACCACGTGTAAGAAAATTTTTAGATGCTATTATTTTTTTTTAGGAAAAATTTCATAAATATACTGCAGTCAAGGATCTTCAATTATCATGATCTTCACATCAATAACCTTTATGCGAAAAATAAATAAATCATAAACTATAAACTTCACATACCAGAATCGGCCGTATCGAACCTATCTAGAAGAACACCCGGAGATTCTGAAGAAATCGTTTCTTCCACTTTTCCTCTTTCTCTTTCCTTCTTTCACCAGATCTATGAGATCTCTTGATAATTAGAGAAGTAGAGGTAAAGAGAGGACAATTCCTTTCTTCCTATCTTTTCTTTGTAGCTAACATCACCATGTAGCTAACCCTTAGGGCTTATGAGCTTAGTTTTTCCTTTCTCTTCTTTAGCTCTCTTTTTCTACACTTAGAGCTTAGCTTGATGTATAGTGTGCCTTTATAACTACTCCCCATAATAGTAGCTAATATTTTATATATATACATATATTTATGTATAAGAATCTCTTCAAATTTCCACCATTAATTTCTCATATTAAATAAACTAACCTTTTAGTTAACTCATGCAACCATTAATTCATATCCTTATCATATGGGACACATACCCTACATGTGGGACTTATATCATTCATGTGGGACATATCCTTTGGGATATAAATCCTACATAAAATGTAGCACATAGAATTAAAACAAACTGGGTAAAATGGAGGAATGTGTCACGTGTATTGTGTGACCATAGAATACCCTTAAAATTAAAATGAAAGTTTTATTAAATGGTTATAAGATCAATAATGTTTTATGGTTTAAAATGTTGAATAACTAAAAAACATATATAAAAAATAAAAGTTGTTGAGATACGAATGTTAAGGTGGATGAGCGGTTTAACATTAAATGATAAAGTAAGAAATACGCATATGCGTAATAATTTAGACATAATACCAATTAAAATCAAGATAAGAGAGGAACTGCTTAGATGGTTTGAGCATTTAAAACGCAAACCTGGTAGAGCACCTGTGAGCAGGAGTGAGTTAATTATTGTATTTGACATGAAAAAGAATGGAGGCAGACTTCAAATAACTTGGAATGAGGTAGTGAAAAAGGATTTAATAGCTTTTAATCTAATAGAAGAAAATGATTTTAATCAAGTGAATTAGCGGAAAAAGATTTATGTAACCGATCTCACCTAATAGGACATAAGGCTTTTCATTGCCACTGTTCTTGTTGTTGTATTTAATTAATTATTCAAAAAAGTTATAATTGATTAATTTAGTTTTATTTTATTTTTAAAATCAAAATCACAATAAGTTATTATTGAAGTTTTATAAATAAGGACCTTATTTAGCTTTTAAATATGTAATTTACAAATGCTATTTTACTGATAAATCAAATTTCAATTTATAGCAGGTTTTTTATTAATTTATAGAAATCCTTTCCTGAAAAGAAAAAGGGTTCATCCCTACCTCTCACCCCTTATTCATACATTAAATTAACATTGGATTATAGGCCAGCAAGCAGACCAAAATGCCCTTTAAAAATTTGTCAAGTGGCTTCACCCGAAGCCACTTTGCCACAAATGAATAAGCCAGAAGGTCGAAATGTCCTATTTACCCTCACCTCCTACTGCCTTTCTCGCCAGAATAAACGGTCATCTTTTCACTCCAAAGCCCATTTCATTCAACAGCTTCAAGATTGCGGCGATTTCAAATCCTTAACCGCCACCCACTCCAACGTTCTGAAATCTGGATTCTTGGACGACACCTTCACGACCAACCACCTCATCAACGGCTACGCAAGACTTCAAAAAAGCAATGATGCCCACCACCTGTTCGATGAAATGTCCGAACCAAATGTTGTCTCCTGGACTTCCCTCATGGCTGGGTTTGTCGACACTGGTCGACCCAAAATGGCCCTTTGGCTCTTTACAAAAATGCCCCGAAGGTCGGTTATGCCCAATGTTTTTACATTTGCAACCGTGGTTAATGCCTGTTCGATCCTCGCTGACCTTAGAACTGGCAAGAAACTCCATGCCCAGGTTGAGACTTTTGGTTTTCAATCTAACCTTGTGGTTTGCTCGTCCCTCATTGACATGTATGGGAAATCAAATGAAGTGGAGGAAGCTCTTCGGGTTTTCAACTCAATGAGTTGTAGAAACATTGTTTCTTGGACTTCAATGGTTGCTGTGCTTGGGCAAAACGCACAAGGGGATAATGCACTCCAACTTTTTAGGCAATTCAACCATTCAGTGTTGGACGCCCCAAACCATTTCATGCTGGCCAGTGCGATCAGTGCCTGTGCAAGCCTCGGGAGGCTAGTCTCTGGGAAAGTCACACATGGAGTCGTGATTCGCCGTGGGCATGATTTGAACCATGTAGTTTCAAGTGCACTTGTTGACATGTATGCGAAATGTGGGTCCATTAGTTATTGTAATAAGGTGTTTCAGATGATTCCCAATCCCTCGGTGATTCCTTACACTTCGATGATTGTAGGGGCAGCAAAGCATGGCCTCGGAGCATTCTCACTTTATCTCTTCAAAGAAATGCTTAGAAAAAGAATAAAACCTAACGATGTCACCTTTGTTGGGGTATTGTATGCTTGTAGCCATTCAGGTCTTGTTGATGAGGGCCTCAAACACTTGAACCTTATGTACAAAGAGCATGGTATTATGCCTGATGCAAAGCATTATACATGTGTCGTTGATATGCTCAGCAGATCTGGCCGTCTTAATGAGGCTTACCAGTTAGCAAAGTCTGTAGAAGTATTAAAACCTGATGAAGGGGCTCTCTTGTGGGGGACTCTTCTTTCAGCCAGCAGGCTTCATGGAAGAGTAGATATTGCCGTTGAAGCAAGCAAATGGCTAATAGAATCAAACCAACAAGTAGCAGCTGCATATGTTACTTTGTCAAACACTTATGCGTTGGCCGGGAAATGGGAGAATGTATATGGCATTCGATCCGAGATGAAGCATAAGGGAGTTCACAAGGAACCCGGTTGCAGTTGGGTGGAGAATAAGGATTCGAGTTACGTGTTCTATGCTGGGGACGTGTCTTCATGTCCACGAGGAAGTGAGGTGTTGAGCTTGTTGAGGGAGTTGGAGAGGAGAATGAAGGAAAGAGGTTATGTGGGAGGGAGTGTGGGTTTGGTGTTTGTAGAAGTGGAAGAGGAGGCCAACGAGGAAATTGTGGGTTTGCACAGTGAGAGATTGGCATTGGGCTTTGCATTGTTGAGTATGCCCAAAGGAATGACCATTAGAGTGATGAAGAACTTGAGAATGTGTAGGGACTGTCATGAGGCTTTCAAGCTCATTAGTCACATTATGGAGAGGGATATTGTGGTGAGAGATGTGAACAGATTTCATCATTTTAAGAATGGGTGTTGCACCTGCAATGATTTTTGGTGATGATCGTTCAACAAAGATAATTACATATACAAGCTCATAACCTAAAGACATTAAGCTAATTGCCTTCAACCAAACTCCATTTAAGATTTGTAATGCGCAAATCGAACACCCCTCAATCCTTCCACTAATGCTGATCAGCAACCAAGGCCCTTGCAATCCTCAACAAAAGGGAACCCTAGAGATGCCAACCATGAACCCGACAGAAACCCAAACACTTGTGGAACCTGTGGGTTTAAAATGTCCATAAATTGTGAAGAAAAGGGTGTTGATTTTGCAACAATACAACTGCATGACTGTTGTAAGATGGAGGGGACAGGGAGAGAGGGGATGAATGTGGAAAAGGGAAAAAAGAAAGAGAAAAAAGAAGATTATTCATAAGCATATTATAGTAAGTAATTATTCAAGGGTATTTTGATAAAATGAAAAATGAGTAACAATTCCACGAAATGAATAGAAATTTCAGCTTCCAAGCTGGAATCACAGATATGTCATCCAAAAGTCCGTCGGGAATCCCTTTTCCATCCAAAGGTCCGTCGGGAAACCTTTTTCCCGTTCCGCGTTATTGCTATGAAACCAATCATGGGAATAGATTTCCAAACCAAAATCATGAGCCCACTTGGAAACCCAGTCTTGGATTATTTGTAAAAATCAATCTAACCTTAATGCTTTGCACCATCAAAGTGCATCATTTTCCATCCACCAGGCCCTGTTTGGAGCTTCAAATTAAAATTTGAAGAAAAAAAAATGTAGATGAAAGAAAAATATGAAAAATCTACTCTTTTCATAATTGGTTAGCAAAGAAAGTAAAAAAGATCATAATCAAAATTTTGAATTTCATATCATTATCATTTTATTTATTTTTTTAATTCTTAGTAAAATTCAAAAAATAAAAAATCACTTTTAATACTACTTCTCAAGATAAAATACTAAATTTTTTTCTTTTTGTCTTTTTGTTTTTTTTCAAACAAAATCATTAGATGTAATGGAGCCTAGGAATAGGATTTGAGAATCTTTTCGTATCCATAGAGCACATACATTTCTCAAACTGGGAAGACGTAATATTACCACAATGTCATGTTTGTTTTGTAGAATAGAATTGGGTAGAAAAGAAATAAAATAAAAATTCAAATAAAACGAATGACAAAATCAAGAGACAAATTTGATTTCATTTAATTTCTATGTACCAAACATTCAGTAAACGAGTAACTTTTATGATACCTAGTTTGTGTTAGAGAGAGAGAGAGAAAGAAAGAATTATTGATTGATTTTATCCTACTTATATTACAGAACGAGATATTGCATAACAAAACAAAAATAGCCTGCTTCTATTACACAACTGAAATGTTTTTGGTGAGCATTTTACAGTGAGGAAAGCTACCATCACTCTGAACAGGGTAACAATAGTGTTCATACATTCCAATCTATAAAACATTTCAATAAATGAAAATCTAAAAGCTGTGATTTCTAAAGTTTCATCCTGCACAATGGCTGCTGCTGCTTGGAATCCCATACCAATAACCTTTTCACTGGCCTGAAAACCACAAGGTAGAAAAGTGATAGAGTATATTTGCAAGGACTCCACTCAACTTACCTCTATAAAAGACCAGCAACAGAGAACCCCACCATTTTATATTTCCTTTTTCTCCCCAAAATTTCAAGCAGCATCTAACCCTGCAACTGATTAGATGTGTGATTTTATAAATTCAAAACAAAATTGTTTTGAAATCCAAACTCGCAGCCCATAGCTCCAAACTCAATGTTAGTAGATTAACTTCATCAACCTATCCTTCTGACAACCAAAAACCCAGAACAGAAAGAACAGAAACTGTGTAGAAACCAGGACAGCTTCCTATCTTCCCGGAATGAAAACAGCCAAACAGGCCACTCTGTCTAAAGTAAAAGCAACAAGAAATATGACAAGAACATAAATCAACACCACCACAATAAAGATCACTACTACTCGCATCAGGATGATTAGTGACCATGTAATATTTGGGGAAAAAAAAAAGGATTTCACAACAAGCAAAACAAGCTACTTCAACGTGATTTACTGTGTTTTCTCGTGGGGGTTTGGGGGCAGGGCCGCGCCGGGGGGGGGGGGGGGGGAGAAGAGGGGAAAAGAGATGATAAAAGGCCATTGGAGAGAGTGTAAAATAGAATGCCATATTATTTTAGCAGAACAAAAAAGAGGTTCAGCCTAAATATCTAATGCAACCACTCCAACCTGGCCTTGTCAGTTCCTATAAATCATCTATAATGCATCCCCAGCTCCTCAGTTTCAGAAACTCATTTCATAAAAATGTTTCTCAATTCACATTGCATAGTGATGCACTGTATCTTCGTCATGTTAAAATGCATGCACTTCGCTAACTAATCATCCATGGAACATTTAAGCATACATGAGTTTCAAAATCATAATCTACCAAAACTACAAATGCTGTGCATGCAACAAATGGACCCAATTGAGGTAGTCATGTAGTATAGAGCTGTTGTGCAAGATTTAGTGAATTTTCTATGATAATGATTTGGCAGCCAAGACGCAGAAAAAAAAGGAAAAAGAAAAAGCAGATGTGTATTTAGATGATTCGGCAAATATTCAAATCCATCTGAAGGCCAAACCTCATAACTGCTTAAAAAGCAAATGAGGGGAAATATGTTGAAACACGCACCCACACGCGCATGCGCTTACATACCTACAAAAAATAATTCTTCCTTTGACGTGTGTGCATGCGTATTTAGTCAGAAATGAAAGTATATCCTCACCTGTAAAATCTATTTGCAACACAAGCTGAAAGAATTGGAAGCTGAAAAGCAGCAAAAGACTGGATACATCCTCGGATAAACCTCAACAGATTTTATTGATGCATTAATAAACAGATACTGCCCTGTTGTTCATATCAAAAGGCAACAGTTAGGAAAAGTCACAATTCACAACATCAAAAGTACAACAAAATTCTTGCAATGTTAAAATGTCAGAAACCTCACAAACCGTGATCATAAGGCGACAACCAAATCTCCAAAGCTGTGGAATCCATGCAGATGTTTGCAAAATTTCTTGTCCTTCCAATTTCTTAATTACAGCACCACTTACTAATTTCCAACTTTTATAAAAGGAAACTCTACAAAATATGACCACACGAAATCCACCCTAATGGTAATTTTGATATCAGATAATTAATGACTAGAGATCCTCTAAACAATGGTGAATTATCAGAAACCTGAACATTCAATAACCTTGGGAACTAAGAAATCCAATAGAATTGGTCTAGAACTCATTTTTTTACAAAAAATATAGAGAAAATTCACATAGAAGCATTTTTTTGCCCCATCAAAAAGATAGAAATAATAATTGTAACAAAAAGAGAATGTCCTTGAGAAAATTGAAAGGTCATAACTATATTAGAAACCAATCTCCTCGAATCAGTTGCCTAGCATTTTCGATCTCTAAATATTTCTCCCTTTAGCTCCAAATAAATGGAGCCAAAAATTTTCGTAAAAAAGAAAAAAATAATAAAAATAAAAAAAATAAAACTGCAATATTACACAACCTCCAGATTTGTTTCTGAACCAGTAAGAACTGCATCTCTTTTTCCCAACCAACGAAACTTTAGGTTGGGCATGCCATGCCCTTATCCAAGTCAAGATTAAGCTGAACATTCAAAGAATACATAACAAAATTTTCAAATCAATCTCACTTTGTACACATGTACAGAGAAGTAACGAGCTCTCAAAGACCTGTCTCTTCTTGGGAAGCCAAGCTGCAAGTCTTCAAAGGCTTCCTATCCCCTAATATTTTTCCTGATGCCAGCTGATTGGGGGAAATGGACCAGAAAAATAAGAATATATACAGGGCTCTTAATCTCTACTTCCACCGAAACCTGAACGGCTGATGGCCCCCATTGCAAGCTGAACCAAATTTACGAGTTCTTCTACATCTTGAAAGCTGAAATCAATGACCTTTTTAACAGAAGAGATCCCCTCGTTCTGTGACTCTTCTAGGGTTTCATTAGCAGCTGCAAAAGCATTCTGTGATTTTCTTGAAGCCTCCATTGCAAAATTTACGTGCTGTGTCTGCAAACCAATCACATTTCAAATATTGACCTTTTAGATCACCACAATAAAAACATTGCTAAAGGGACAGAATAGGCACATCAAACTTGTGAGAGTTTACCATCCTTAGCCTTAGCCCTTACAAAAACAAGCAAGGTCCAACCATCCATAGAAATCAATAATTATGGTTGGTGTAGCCCAATACAAGTCTTCCAATAACCAAGCTCTAGAATGGAAAGTATAAATATGAGAAACCTCACTAGACTTTTTTTATTACACCAAAATTGATGCCTGAGATTTCCCAAAGCTGACCTACCCTAATACCATGGGTAATTTAAAGTTGTAGAACCAGTTAGTTTAACCATTAATAAAAAGTTATTTTCTCTGATGCTAACGAGTCCATATGTAAATTTCCCCTATGAATGTTTTATTGCTTGGTCATATTAATAAAACAAGTAAATCCATTCCATATACGTGCATCAGAATCATGATTGTTGGTTGTCCACTAATGCTATTGGTACCTATCATATGAATGATTCTTGTCCATGTGTGCTCCGCCGTTGTAGGCATTTCCAATGATTTACCATCATCATGGTGCACAAGGCTTGTGCTAGAATTATTTACATGCAAATAATTTGCCCTTCTAAAACGTTCTCTTGATATGGCCATTGTCAAAATCACTAGGGAAAAATGCACATAATTGAGTCTCACATCATAATCTCAAGGAAAGCAATATATAGAAATTCAGGAAGGCTGGACAACATATCAAACAAGTTTTCATAATTTATCAATTGACAAAATATATTCGTCTTTTAATGCAAAACTCGTACTCCTAGAATTGCAATACATGCACTTAGGTCAGAGGCAGACCATTCCCATTCACAACAATTTTGTCCATTACAAGAAGGATTTTTGCAGATTTCCCATACACACGCATGCACACTGGCATCCTCATAAAATATCACAATATGTCCAGACTGGCTGACTAGAATTAAGTGATTTGCATCTTTGTGCCCAGACCAGTTTCCCTTAGCCATATTTCCAAACAAATATGCATTACGATGATAGTATATTGAACTGAATCAACTTACAAAGTCAAGGAGCCGAATGAAATTGGGGCGGTTTCGAGCAACAATGACATGGTTTCCAGCAATATGAGAACTGATACCCTTTGATACAGCAGACTTATCCACTGCTGGTTGATTGTACAAGTTATCAACATCTGACGCAGAAGATGATGGAGATTCACCTAAGAAATTATTTAAGAGTCATTTGCTTTTTTTAAAAAATAGCTTCAAAAATACAGAGGTATACATTTCCACATAATGTAGGTATGTACTGTTTACTTGGCCAAGACAGGAGGAACACAATAAGACACAAGGTGGTTCCCGTTCAAACATTAAGGGCCACAGTAGTTACTGGGGTGTCTGACTCAATGTTACATCAACACTAAGAGAATAAAACACCATCCTCAAAGAATGGATCCAAAATGGAGAGTAGCTATTATCCATGCCTCGTAAATAATGCATATGCTCAAATATTCAACACTAATTTAAACCTCTTTATTTTATACTTGCACCAATAGACTTCTATCAATATGTGTCTGTGTGCATGTGTGAATCATACAGATATAGGTGTGTGTGTGTGTGTGTGTGTACCGATGGCCCACAAGCTAATCAGATACCACAGAAAAGCTTTCCAGAACTATGTTCTATTTAGAAAAGCAAGCACTTGCGCATATATAACACACACACACAACTACATGACTACGCATATAGGTGAAAAGTTGAATTAAAATAGAATCACTTGTCCATTCCCAGTAAAGCTCTTCAGTTTCCCATTATCAAGTAATGCAAGCCTCTATAAAATTTAATAACTACACCATATCCAGTAACTAAGAGTTTAAAAAATCATAATACTACAATAACAAGTACACCTCATCTATATGCTACTAAAAAACAAAAATATTTAGGGCATGCTTAGTTACGGAAAACATTTTTCATTTTCCATTTCTAATTTTCCAATGATAAAAAAATCCAGATTATTTTTTAGTTTTCTAAGATTTGTATTAAAAAGGTAGAAATAAAGAGTTTGTTTAGTTGTGCAAAAAAAAAAACACTTTTCCATTTTGTAATTTCAAAATAAATACAAAAAAAAAAAATTCAATTTTCCAAAAATTATATAAGGTAGTGTTTGGAATCATCGATACTAGGGCTTGGATTTTGACTTTGTGTCAATTTAGACAAAACTCAATACAATTTTATACATATTAGTATATTTTGTCATAATTCACCCAAATCCAAGAGCTGAATTACATGCTCCCAAACATTAAGTAAGAAATCGGAAATCTAGAAGATAACAAAAAGATATTTCCCAACTTATCTATATAAATTTCGAAAATTGGAAAAGCAAGGTGGCATTTTTGTAATTATTTGAAAAATTAGAAATAGAAAATAAAACTATTTCCACAAGAAAATAGTTCCAAAACTTCTAACTTTTTTTTCTTTTTTTATATATAAATGTTGTAAAACTGAAGAATTAGCTATTTTTTTGTAATTCTTTGGAAAACTAAAAATGGATATGAAAATTTTTTTCCACAAATAAACAGACCCTTACTTTTTTGCTTCACCAGTCTATAAACCCAATTATTACACCTAAGTTATGCGTGCAATAACGTGCAACATATTATGAGGATATGAAGTTTACATCAGCTTTGTAGTTTGCACATTATATAGTAAATATAAGCATAGCCTAATGAAAAAGGGTACGACACTAGAAAGGAAGATGTGGAATTTAAACACACGTGCATCAAAGGCATGTGCATAAACCATGACTTTGAATATAATACCATGAGGTATCATTTGTAGAGTTGCTTGCAATTCATGCCGATCTCTGCCTGTACTGGAATGTTTGCAATAAACCACCCTCATGTATGCCACCTCTATGCATTTATAGGCCAGGGAAGCAGCAGCCATTTCTTCGCGTCTCTCATATTCATGGGCACAGGATCTGTGAATTTAAGAAGTTCAGCATACAGCCTATAGTGTTGGAAAATAGAAGCTTGCAATTTAGATATATTAACTCTAGATCATTCTGTCTACGAGGATATAACAAAATTAGCCAACCACAATTATTTAGAATTCCATTGCAGAGTAACTGAGTAAATCTCCAAGCAGCTACATATGAGTAGGGGAGACCATGTGCCAGTGTGGCAGTTAAAATTACCCCCACAAAAAATATCATCCATACTACATTAGAGGAAGCAATGCAACAGTGTATCTACAATTTTGGCAGTGCTCCTAATTAAGTTGAGACCCAAACTTCAATAAAAACTTATTGATCCAGCTTCAAAATTTGTTACTTACTCACAAATTTCAGCAGTAGCACCATACATTTGCATTGGAGTCATGTCCCCATGTTTGTCACTCTCACCGTTGGAAGTTTCCATAAGTGAAGCACCACGAAGAAATTGTAAAGCAGATTGAAAGTACATTTCATTACTTTCAAAAGCAAACCCAGAGCTCTATGATAGATGATGAAATATTATCAATAGTTAGAGCAAGGAAAAAAAGCCAAACAGGATATCAAGGTTAAGAAATAAAAACCAGAAGCAAAAGAAAGAGCATTAGAAAACCTTGAGACGATCAGCATAGTCACGGAGATGTTTTGCTTTTATCAGAGCATCAGTGGCATTCTGCGAAGAAGAACCCTTTCTCAATGGATTTAGGGCACTGACATCCCTCAACCTATGCTGATTAGCTGGAAGATGCCCTAAATGACAGTGCAGTCCACTCTCATTACCAGCATAGCCATGCTGTTTCAACACCTTAGACACATCGCCACTGACAGAGACATCAGCTGAAACTGCTTCAAAGGATCCTCCTTTCTGGGACCCTAGCACTGATTGGGAACGCCGAGCCAATGTTTCTCTTTTATCTTCGTATTGAAGGTTTATTTGTAACTTCCCATCCTTCAATTCCATTTGCATAGGATTGGTTTTCTTCCCAGGAAACTGGTTAGAAGATATTTCAGCCTTGCTATTCTGAATCAGGTTCCGCTGCAGGGAACCTTGTTCATTTGCACAATGTAAAGCACCTGGTTTAGCATCTGAACCATCATGCACTCCAAATTTTAACTGATTTCCTCTCCTATTACTGTTTGAACATTTTCCTAGAGAATCCTTCTTACTATGATGATTCTTCTCATCCTTGTTATTATTAACTTTAGGCTGTTCAGGACAACTGTGACTGACATCAGTTTCTATTTCAGAGAATGGAGCAAGACGGTGGGAGTCAATCCCTGAACCTGAATCATACTTCAGGCTCTTCTGAGGATACATTTCTTCCTGCTCACTTGGTGGGTCAGAAACCTTCAACTTGTCTCCGCTATAATCAGATGTATAACTTCTGTCCCTGTGTTTGGACTGTACCAAGCAGCCATTTTGAGATTTCTTCGAAAACACATTCTCCGGGCAATGGTTCCGAGTTAATCTTTCTTCCTTGTAGCAATGCTCCACAGAATGCATATCATTAGAGTCCCGACCATGTTCTGGGTTAAAAGGACGATTATTCACCAAATGGCTATTACCATTTTCAGAACAAGTTTCACCATTTAACCTAGTAGTGCCACTGAATTTTTTGTTACCTTCAGTGTCCTGATAATCGAGTGCAGGAAATTCAAGGGATTCAATACAAGTGAGAGAAGAGACTTTGTCCTTCCTTGCAGCATCAACTTTACCTAAAAGTTCCATTCTTGTCGGTGTACAGCTGTCTAGATTGGAAGTTTTAAATGGAGAAGAGGAAACAGATTCTACAGGAGAGCCTTTTGCTTCTTGAAAACTAGCTCTACTTTTACAAGAACCAGAAACCATTGAAGAGCTTGAAGTGGCAATGGTTGAAGCTTGCCCAGATCCCAAATCCCTTTTCATATCTACACCATCCAGGACTCGTTGAGATAAAACATTTCCATTTTTCTTGTGCCATTGGTCCTTCTTGATATTTTTTACTTCTTCTGTACCATCAAGTGGATGAACTATACCACCTGACATGGGGGCTCGGATCGCTCGACCTTTTCTGGTTGATATATCATCACCCTTACTTGTACTGGACTCCTTTCCCTTCATCTTAGACACCCTGCACTTCCTCCCATTCCTGAATTCACTCTCACCACTCTCCTCCTTCATAGAAGCCTTGGTGTCTGGGATATGACACCGCACAATCTGAGCTGTCTCTGCATAATTCTGCTCATCTTTCCAGTCCTTTAATTTCCTCTTCTTCGCATAAATATCCACTTTATTGCATGTTTCTCTGTGTACTGGACCACCATTCAAGGAAACATGAGCCTTGTCTCCCCCTCTTTTCCCTAGTAGTGTTCCCTTCGCATCCTTGGAATAAGAGTATTCATTATGCTGCTGCGTAACCTTCCCAGTTGTCTTTTTTGCCAAAGCAGAACCAGAACTGTAATCCACCCCCTCAAGCTTCCCATCAAGTTCAGAGTTCTGATGTTTGTCAGTACAGAATGCACCCTCTGTCTTGGTTTTCTTGGAAGCTCCATATACAATTTGATCAGCTTCCCTCTTGTTCTTCCCCCCTGTTTGCTTTGCACCTGCATATACATCATCCCATCAAAAGGAATTACATACTGTCACACGGAAATATCTGACAGCAATTAAAAAAAAAATCTCAGTCAAAAATGAGCATACCTCCATTGATCTGATTCGCTTTCGGTTTATGAACAAGTTTTTCATTGGCCAAGTAGTGTGACATACTTGAATGCTGAAAACTAGATTTTTTCATCAAATTTGATTCAGAATGAGACAAGTTCACATCATTTAAGATCCTGCTTTTCAAAGATTCATGTTGACGACTCCTCGGTATTTCCTTTGACCCATGTTTCTTCTTTACTTTATTATGCATGGCATTAGAACTGAAATTATGGTGGTTTTGGTCAAGCTGTTGCGTATCAGCTGTCATTATTCCAAATGCAGTTCCATTGGCATGATTGTGTGTGTTATTTTGATTCTCAGGAAGTGGAAGTTGGTACAGTGCATTGAGAGCCTTTGTTGTCTCCTCCTCACTGATGTCACACCGGTTCATTCCAGGCCTATAAACATTATCAATTTTGAAAAGAATTAGGCTCTGAGGGTTCTCCATGGAAGTGTGTGTATGCCAGTATTTATGGTTGCACATGCATGGAGAGAGAGGGAGAGGGAGAGGGAGAGAGAGAGAGATACAGACAGACAACATCTGAAGTAAAGAAATAATTTCTTGCTCATCTTTTCAAAACACCATGATACCAATCAATTGGGCATTCTAGTTACCAAAGCTAATGCAAATCTGTAACAGAGCACAGAATGGAACTTACAGCCAATCTAGCATGCTACACAGCCACTTTTCCGGGAGCTGCTCTGGTGTTGTACCAAATGGGAGAAGTCGCCACTTCTCACAACTGTCACAACAGACCCAATTGTCTTGTATAACAACAGCAGGCACTGTTACCGGTGCTGTCTCAGAAGTGAGTCCATCTCTTAATAAAGAAGTGCCAGCATTTGGAGCCTCTTTCACAATATCTTCTGACGTCAACTTCTTATCACCTTTTTTAGTTTGTAATCTTCCTTTTGATTTGTCAAAGAATGCCTTGAGTTCTCTTTCATCACCCTTGTGGGCAGAGTCCTTTTGAGTATCACCAGAAGAACTCTGCAATAGAATCACTCGGGTGTCCATCCCCTTTGATTTTGAATCTCCCCTTGATTCCCTCCGCTCACCTCTGAACTTAACAATATCTTTCTGGGACTTTAAATTATGAACTTTACTTTTAAATGGAGAAAGGGCATAACTATTATTTTTCCCATCTTTTGGAGAACAAACCCTCGAGCTTTCTTCCTCTAGATCAGCAGCTGGCCTACCATTGCCTTGATTTCCCTTGGACTTTCTTTTGCCCTCATACAATGACTTTTCTGTCCTGCAAAGCACTTTAACTTCGTTCTGTCTAATGGATGCAATTTTCTGAACAACCTTCTTCTTTGAACAATCTACTGGCCCAACATTATGACCTTCCTTGAATTGAGACACATCTGAAATATCTTTAAATTGAGCAGAAACTTTTTCATCTTTTTTAGCCCCATCACCTTCCCCGACATCAACATAGCCGTCCTTATAGGAATTTGCTACTCTGCATTCTCTGATATTTCCCACTGAACTACTATTAGCCTTTTGCTTTTCACTGTTGTCACTGTCTTGACCAGATATTGACTCCAAGTACTCCTCATTTGCTAAGTTAGACAATATTGATCTGCACTTCTCCCCATCCTTATTGGGATTCTTAGAAGCCCCAACTCCGCTACCAGTACCTTTTGCCAAGTCAGCAAAATCACATGTTGACTTGGACAAAGGCTTTTGTTTCCCATCAGTAAGGAGTTCCTTGCCATCTGGAGTTTCATTATCTATTTTTCCCTTCAAGAAGGACCTCATTTCACTGTCCATTTTTATACCCTTCCCATGCTTCAATTCTAACAGCTTTTTACTTTTCCCCACTAACTTCACTCTTCTCTCTTTTAGCACCTTACCATCCCCTCGCATGGAATCAGACCCATCAACTGACAAGGCAATATGTTCTTGACAACCCTTGAGGTCAGCTGCAGGTTTACTTTTTCTCAGAAGCATTTCTTTTTTTGACAAGCAAAGCAAGCTGTCATCAAGAGGTGACAATAGTACTCCCCCAGGCACTGGAATTGTAGTCATGATCTGTATCACCACAAGAGAAAAATGAGAGGGTGAAGAAAGAAAAGATAAAGAAAGACAGGAAGAAAGGAAGGAGGGAGGGAAGAGTGCATATGGAGACACAGTTACGCACACCAAAAAGGGAAAAAAATACTTTAAGCCCATAGAATGTATTGAAGTGCAACCTATAAGCTTTACCTGAAGAATGCTGGTCAGAGATTCATTTGCAGTCTCCTGAAATTCCCCTCCACTTTCCTCAGGGCTCTTCCCCAGAGAGGAAGATGGAGAATTATCAAGCCCAAGACCACTATAGATCGCAGCATTTTTTTGAGAAATGCTATCAGAACCCACTTTAATACGAACCTTCAGTGTCCTATGGTCAGTTGGAACTGATCTCTGTGAAGTTGCCTGTTCCATGGGAAGCTGCTCCACAACATGATTTGGTGGCAAGCATTGTTCTTGTTTGACTACAACATCCCCAGATGGGAACCTTGAAGCATGCAATAAATTGACATTGCACAAAGCAGGTCTATGACTCACAGATACAGGTGCACTTGAGGGAGCTGTACGATTCTGGGAAGCACCCTGTACATAACATAACCACAGTGCTGGAGTAAAACTAGAATTTCCAAAACTGACAGAAGATTGGTCGTGTATTTCTCCTCATTAACTGATTATAAAATTACAAAAAAAAAAAAGGGAATTTGTCCACATACTTCCATGGGCAGATTGTCAAGAGATTTTGGCTCACTGTGATTCTGAAATCTCTCTGGGGATTTTGGATGAGACCATATGGGAGGAGACCGCTGATAGGTCGGCAAAAATGACCCATATCCACCAAATTTTGCCCCTGACAAAATGAATAAATTCCCAAACCATTATTTCTAGTGTAGGAATAACGCACTTACACTTCTCCATGTGATCCATAAGTCCCACTACAGATTGCTCACCCAAATTCTCTGCAGAAACCCCGCCTTCAAAATCTTTTTGAAAATGACCCAGGACATCTTTAATCTTTACATCCTTTAAAAAGAAAAGAAAATCAGTTATCACTACATATGTTAAAACATGAAGTGATGATATTCCTACAGGCAAAATGCCAAAAAAATAATTAACTAGAACACAATCAACATATCAAGAGAATAAGTGCATCTGTGCAAGCTTAGGAGACAGCTTATTCACATCCCATGAGGAAACTTCACAAATGGACCAGTTTTCATGCACTGCCTCCTGAAATTCAAGAGATACAAAATCCAAACACTGCTGTTTACATTCATTTGTTTATGCAAATGGGTTTGCTGGGTTCTTGAAATGTCTACCGCAAAAGTTGGCAAAACTTACACGGATGATCCATTTCAAATTGTGAATGAACTGAAGTTCCCAAAAGAAAGGAGGACACTACTCTTTATCTGTTGTTGCACTCCACTAGAAGTTGTAATAATCAACTCAATTTTCTCTCTCGATTATTAGCTTGTTGGTTGAACTCTTAAGTCTTAAGAAAGCTGTGAAGTTTATTTTTGCTTGACTTTTGTTATCTTCGGTTCTTGCAACTAGACAACCAGGTAGAAGGTAAACAAACTTGCCATTGCAATATAGATTGGGTGGCTTCAGAACTCTTAGCCAAAAATTCCCACGCCCACCCCCAGACCATCCCCCCAAAACAAACAGCTTACTATAAAAAATTTCTAACTCACGACTGATTTTAAGAGACAAAAACTCTGCCAAAAATTCCCACGCCCACCCCCAGACCCCATCCCCCCAAAACAAACAGCTTACTATAAAAAATTTCTTAACTCACGACTGATTTCAAGAGACAAAAACTCTAACGTATTACACTCACTCACCACTATATTATACCATATTTCTGCGGCATTCTCCCCCTCCTCCCTCCCCCCTCCCAAAAAAAAGTCAAGAAAAAGAAGAAGAAGCCTATATCCCTTGTGCAAACTCTTCGAATTCAGGAACATTTTCAATGAGTTTCTAACTTTTTAGTAATGTTATTTTTACGTGGCTATGACTACATTCAAATCATATATCCTGAATAATTGCCAGACCACGGTGAAAAGGAAGTCATTGTCTCAAGCCAATGCATTCCAAAGAAAAATAGGTGGCACCATACAGTGTTTGTGGAAAAGGATGAATCTTGTTGAAGTAAAACATACAAAAACCCTTACAATGTAAGAGAAATCGTTGTCAGGGTCAATGCTAGTGCCGTCATCATCCTCCTTGTAATAGCAAGCCTCTCCTTCCTCAATCTCTGTTCCTTCCATCTACCCTTCCCACTCCACGAAACCCTAACTCTAACACTAACCTAGTCCGAATACTAATCTCTAAAAGTAAAAACCTCTCGCTACAATCCCTACTCTCCACATAAAGAGCCAAAACCCTAGCCCGCCCCTTCCTTCCCTAAAATCTAACATCACTCCAAACTTGAAAAATCCTCTGACTCACCAAAGGATTCCAAAAGCCCAGCAAAACCCAGAAAGGGATTACCCTGAAACTGCCATGGAAGAGCAGAATCAGAAACCCTCATTGGAACTAAGCAAAAAACTATGAACAAGTGTTACAAAACTCGCTCTTGATGCCCACGATCGTTGTTTAGGAGTAGTATGACGAATGATCAAGGAAATTCTCTCTCCCCACCCTTGTCTCTTTCCTCGGACCTTGGATCGGCTCGACGCGCTCGTATCCCTTCGAATTTAACTCGTGTTTGGGGTTGGACAGCAGAGATCAGAGCTGTGTTTTCCTTTTCCGTATTTTAATGTTTTTGGCCTTCTGTTTTTAGACGATATTATTCATTTATAATTTATTTGAAGTTCAGAGGGGAAGCAGCCAATAACCGGACTCTGTTTGTACAGTTTTTTAGATCCATTGGATCTGGATGATCCATCCAACTTCTTAAATGGGTCTTTTTTGGAGCTTTTTCCGTTTTATTATTAAAATAAAATAAAATATTAAATAATACTCTAATTGAAAAAAAAAATTCTCAAACTAATGTCTACGTAATCTCGCAATTTAGTGCTATAAGATTTAAAGTTCCAGTAAGTGGGAAGGTGACACATGGTACGGGACTTAACAAATCTCGCAACACCAAGTAACGAGATTAAAACTCTAGTGAGCGGGAAGGTGACGCGTAACACGGGGTTGAACAAATCTCATAGAACCAAACTGCAAGATTTGCTGCGCAAAAGTTACCTGAGCTAACGCGTGGCAAATCTTGCAAGTTGTTCTTGTGAGATTTGCTTCACCCATTCTTCTGCCCCTTCCTCCTTCAATTTTCTTCGCGTTGCAGAGCAGCCAGCACCAGTGCAGCAGAGAGCAGAGGTCGAACGCTGCAGGTTATACCGTTGGTGAACATTGCTAGGTTACCGTTGCTGCTCGTGAACGTTGCTAGCAAGAGTTGCTTGAAGAAGAAGATTATAAAGGGGGGAGATAGGGTAAGACCTTTGAAACCCTAAGTTCATTATTTTTTGAATTGAAAATACATATTCTTTGATTGATTGGTTGATTTGTTAGTGTGCATTATTTAGTCTGAATTACCTTCAATTCGTTGATTGAAGGTTTTTATTTCAAACTCCCTAATTTGAGGTATGTATTTTAATTTTGTTCAGTTTTTCATTTAATTTTTCTATTGCTATTTTTATTATAAGTGTATTAGATATTTAAATATATATATATATATATATATATATATATATTTAACAATCATGAGATGGTATATTGATAATTTTAGATCCAATGCATATAGTTCAACAATCATGAGATGATATATTGATAATTTTAGATCCAATAATTAATAGATGATTTTTTTCTTTATTTTAAAATTGAATTATATTGCATCAATAATTAATATGTTAAAATATATGATTAGTTTCTAATATGTTTTACACTAAAATTATAAATAATTTTAATCAAAGTTTTAATTGATAATTATGTTCTTATTATTTTAACTAACATTAAAATGTTTTTATTAAATGATAATAATAAATATATTATTCTGTAATAAAAAATAATCTTATTCTTGATGTATATATATAACATGTGATTGTCATATTTTGTATGTATGAATTACATGCTGTGATTGTCATATCTTGTGTATATGTATATACATATTGTAGGATTCCATTTCCAATGGATTTTTGTTTCTTGAATAGCTTGTTTGATCTTATATTTCATATCTTTAGTGTCTCCTTTGATCACAACTAAATTCATCACTTTTCATATATTATAGACAATAGCTGTCTGTATTACTTTTGCCTTGTGATCTTTTGCACTCTTCAAATTAGTCAACTTGTCTAAAATTTTATTCCACTTCAAGTTTTGAAACTAAAGATTCAGTTGTTCCATTAATCCCTTAAATATCATTTAAATTTTGTTATAATTTACTTCCTAACTTAGCACTTGACATCATATGCTGAATATTTTCATAATATATGTTTTTAATTTTCTGAAAAACTTATTTATTTTATTTATTCATAATTCTAGGTCATATTGTGTGAGTTTAATTATTTTAAATTATATTGTATTTATGTGTAATAAATACGTAAACATGTAAAAATAAATAGCAAACTCAATCACATTCTTCTTAATTATATTCTATACATGTGTTTGAAAGAATGACTAGTTTCATGACAAATTATAAGTAGAATGTGAATCATGTCTGATTGAACTGCGTATCCTCGTGTTAATGTCATGATTTTATTAGAAGAAGTTTCATAAATTTGTCAAGATTCAATTTCTCGTCTATTTAAGTTACATATCAAGATTGTTGGTACTTAAGTGATAAAGTGAAGGGGTGAAAATTATTTATTTAGTTTAGAGCTTTCATTTAAAAATTAAAAATCAAGCAATTTATTTTTAATATAACTTATTTAATTCTTAATTGAACAAGAAATTAATAATAAATTTGAGTGACATATTGATCTGAATGCCTCCTACATGGCTGATGCAGTGATGTGAATTGCATGTTGGTAGATATTATAGGTTCTCGCATGCTCAGACTGAATTATTATATTGTTTGCAAACGTTTAAGAGACATGGTAAAAATGTGAAAATGTTCAAATTATAGATGGTATGCTGCCGAAATTTCTGTAGGACTTTCCCCAAAAAAGAATTACATGCATGCAAAATTTGTTTTAAAGTGACGAGTGAAACATTTAGGGAAGATTGCATGCTCATGAACATAGTGAAATTAATTATTGATTACTATTGACTTAGCATATCACTTATACATACAATTGTTGTTTTCCATAGGTATTTTTTCTTTCCCGAGCGTCGATCGAAATGGCAGGAAGTTCAAGCAGTACTCAAGTGACGGTATTGTTGTACATAGGGGGGACATTAGAATCGGACCAACTGGTGTTAGTTATAATATTCCGCCAGTTCGACCTATTCAAATTGGCATAGGTATAAATTAACTAAATTGTATATGAAGATATACAAGTATTTGCATATTGATCCAAATCAATATGCATTGCGGGTAATCGCAAGATACCCTATGCAAGGGCATCATGATACAATCATCTATGAGGCTGTTCCCGTAACTGACGATTACGGTCTGCGCATTGTGTTGGATGCACACTGCGTAGGGACGACATATTTAACTGTGCAATTATATGTCGAAACTATTCTTTACATGGGTGTCACCCCAGATGGCCAGACGGGAACCTCTGTTGAGCATGTGGTTGAAGCAGAGGAAGAAGATATTGAACCATACATAAGTGCAGATATTGGTGGGATGCCTGTTGTGGATATGAACGAATGTCCGGGATCGTCATTCGAGCCGCACACTTACGAAAGATCTATTCTTGGCACGGATGATCATGGTGTTTGCGAAGAAGTTCTAGTAGAACGTCCAGGATCGTTGTTCGTCATTGCAAACAACACGTTAGACGAGGGGATGAACATCACGAATGATGTTCATTTACAAGATGACACATGTGAGTAGGAAATTGGTGAAGGGACGAACGAGTTCCCTAATGATGTCGACCAACCCCCCGTGAAACAAATGATGCCACGTACAATGTCGAGTTCATAGACGAACCTCCTATGTATGGTGTAATTGACGTAGATGCTGCAGATTTGTCACGTGATGAGGAGCTTCCTAGACGGGTAACTCGTTGGGATGAATCGTTTGAGCTGAGTAAGGTGATGCTATTCGGGTCGAAAGATCAGTTGATAGCAGCAGTTCGAATATATCACGCTCGAACGCACCATAACTTCCACATCATGCAGTCTACCCCACTGTTATGGGTTGTTAGCTGTAAGAACTCTGATTGGGGTTGGAGAGTGCGTGCAATGTATCATCAAAAACACCGATTATTCGAAATCACCTAATATGGTGGTCCACACACGTGTTTGAACGAACTTTTCTCGCAAGACCATAACCAAATCACATCATCCCTCATTACTAGGGAGATCGTGAATGTGATCAGGGGTGATGTGTTGACATCAATCGCTACATTGAAGGAGTTCATAGATCATCGTTTCGGCTATTCGATCTAGTATAAGAAGGTTTGATTAGGAAAACATAAGGCAATTGCCCAAGTATTCGGCGATTGGGAGATGTCTTATCAGATTTTGCCTAGGTGGATGGAAGCGATGTGCGTGTACAATCCTAGTACTGTTGTCAAGTGGAGGTGGACTCCGATACCAGGTAGCGATCACACCGCAACATTTGTATCAGTATTTTGGCATTCGTAGCATCTATTCAAGGTTTTCCCCACTGTCCTCCTGTTATATGTGTAGATGGGACACACTTGTACGGTAAGTACAAGGGCAAACTCCTTATTGCGATATTCCCGGAAGCAAATAGACAATTATTTCCCCTTGCATTCGCTATTGTGCAAGAGGAAAGCTTGGACACATGGAATTGGTTTCTATTTTGTCTTCGTTCCATTACCGACAGGGATGACATTTGCCTTATATCAGATAGGCATTCAAGGATTCTCGCTGCAGTACAGCGCAATCCCGATTAGCAACCACCACGTGCCCACCACCAATTCTGCCTTCGACATGTGGTCAGCAACTTTAACATGAAAGCACAATGTCAATCTTAAGCATATGGCTAAGCGAGCGGGAAAGGAGCATCAGGTAAGAAAATTTAACATCATGTCACGACGTTCAAACGGTCTAGGGGTACTTTTAGCATCACGACTGCGCAGTTGGGACCCATAAAGGAAACAACGTGCAAACTTTGAGCATTCAGGATAGGCGCGAATGCTCATGTGGGAAGTGGCAAGCGTTACACTTTCATGCTCGCACCTTCTCGTTGCATGTGCGAAGACACGACTGAATGCTATACAGTACGTTGAGTCATGTTGGAGCACTGCCGAACACTATGCGACATATGCCGCGGATTTTCATCCGATTATGCACGAGGCATACCAGACAGCATCCTCGTTGCCGACTATACAGGCAAATCCAACATATGCTCGACATAAAGGTCGTCCTAGGAGCTCCTATATACACAATGATATGGATGCGAGGGAAGGTAAGAAGAGGAGCATGTGCAGTATATGTCATCAAGAAGGACATAATCGCACAAGGTGTCTAAGAAGGACCCAACCCGGGGATGCAGCTGGACCGTCGCATTGATTTTGTAGGCAGTTTGAGACTCATTCAGATACTTCTTTTTTTTGTATATATTTATTCTAATGTGATGATGCACTTTACAGGATTGATCCAGGGCCATCTGATCCGAGCGTCTTAACGAGGGGCAATGATCACAGAGCTAGCCGAGCGTGGGCTGATGGGCACGTCGACCCCTTGTTCTACCGAGGGGGCACGTAGTTTGCGGAGCACAGGTTGGAGGCAGACCCCCGCATCGCCCGCCTGATATGCGATGCGGGGTTTTATGACATTTATCGAATTGCCCATATCCAGCTGGATTGGTATCTCGTCACAGCTCTAGTAGAGCGATGGAGATCCGAGACGCACACGTTCCACCTACCTCATAGGAAGGCGACCGTCACACTCCAGGACATCATCATTTTGTTTGAGCTACCGATTGATGGGCGACCCATCACTAGTCGTATTGCTTGGCCAGTAGAGGGACCTACGGACCGTTAGGGACGACTCGCCCTGCGTACTATAGCATGCCACGCACGAGCCCACTTGTTGCGTTTGATCTGTGGGGTGATATTTTCTGATGTTTCAGGTAGCTATGCGCATTTGATGTTCCTTCCACTCGTTGCGGACTTTGGAGCATGTCGCTCGTACAGTTGGGGGTCCGCTACTTTGGCTTGGCTATACAGGGAGATGTGTCGCGCTGCTCACCACTCAAAGACACAGATTGTTGGCCCACTTCACATACTACAGGTTTGGGCCTGGGAGAGATTTCCTTCCTTGGCTCCTACGCGGCGAGGTTTCCTGCAGATTCAAAGGGGCCAAGACGGTCGTACGGTTGACCCACTCCCACTCGCATACCGGTTAGTACCAACATCATGTATCCCTTCTCATTCACTTTATAAGTACTACGAATACTAATCTGTAGTACTTACTAGTAGTTACATTCGAAAACTTATGTTTTATCTTATACAGATGGAGGGACGACTTGAGGGCACCGACGGTTGCGCTACACACATTGCTCTGGTACAGGTTCAAGTTGGACATGCACCGGGAGCATGAGGTATAATCCAATTATAGTATAGCACATGGTATTCTCTTTCTTTCTTTCAATTATGTATAGTTCGCTTAACTTTTGTTTATGTTTAAGTGTAGTTCCTATGGAGGCCCTACACGGCTGAGATTCTAGTTGACCTGCCTCTTGACTATGCAGTCGGGAGTGACCTGTGGGCAGCCTGAGTGTCACTCATATGCTTTCATATTATTGAGTGGTATCTCCCCAACCGAGTCATGCGACAGTTTGCGTATCAACAAGGCATTCCCGATCGATTTCTAATGTTGGGGGTAGATATAGTTGGGGATGACCTCCACGGCATGGATGGGCGCGGTCGAGGGGTCACAGACTGGTCGACTACACACTCGATATTCGTCACTGCATGGGAGCATCGGCGAGACTACATCATACCAGGAGTGGCGGAGGACGGTCCGATGCATCCAGATGACCTATACTTCACTTGGTATAGGTTCATCACGCGTTGCTTCATCGATAGGACCACTGCTGTATATTTGAGCCTCGTAAGAAGGCTTTAACCCACAATTCCTTTTGTTATGTATACGTTACGATTTGCATGGGTTGACCAAATATTTTCATATCCTGCAAGTTGACATAGTATATGAGGCATATCAGATCTTGTCAGATCCTGCTATCCACCGATTAATGAGTGTTGCATTGGACCTTGTCCACAAGGACGGTTGACGGATCCCAGTTGCTCGACCTGATGTATCAGCACGAGGAGGTCGACCAACTCCAGTACGAGGAGGATGACATGCCTCCTCTAGTTGTCCAGTGAGTCTCATCTCCTCACCACCGGTTGTATAAGCGGAGTACGTGTTTGGTTTGTCAGTACCGTATGCGCCTTCCACTGCAGCTGATATTGCAGGACCATCGAGTAGACCGGCTGACTCCCCATCTGACTCTGCTGCCACCCCATCGATGTCATTTTTATTGGATGACCTTTTTGATGGGGAGGAGGTTGATGCACCCGCTATGCCGCCTCGTTCTCTTCCCGAGACATCATATCCGTTCTCACCGCATGCGCTCCGCATGGATGATGATTACACAATACCTCTTGGCGGAGATGATCCACATCCAAGACGACGGGACAAGACACCTGATGCAGATGACCAGCAGGGAGAGGACAGACACAGATGACAGCCACCACAACCCCGAAGACGACCTTGCTGCGGCATCGAGTAGTTTAGCATTATTTTTATTGCATTTCATTTGTATATATATCATTGATTATTTTATTTCATTTGTATAGTATTGATTATTTTTATTTTATTTGTATATCATTGATTATTTTCATTTCACCTGTATAGCATTTGATTGTTTTCATTTCATTTGTATAGTCATGTGTCTTATGCACACTTTGTACTATTGAACTTGGTATTTGAGTTTATTTATTTATTTAATCTGTCTGCTTAGTTGTTTGTTTCTTTTTGTGTGACTAGTTTTTATTTTGGTCCAATAAAAAAATTTCTTTCGCACGATATTTGGCTTACCAACTACCGTACAAATTAATGGATTTCAAAATTAACTAAAGTGAATATAAAAATCAAATTAAATTGAAATGAATAAATAACTTTTATTTAACTAAATAGTGAAAGATTAGACCTTTGCTCCAAAGAATTAAATACTGCCAAATGTTAAAAATGACTCATAATAGTTTTATGTTGCAACATGTAAAGTGCGGAAGCCTTAACCCAAAATGACAATGGATAGAAATTTTTTGTTATTTTAAGTTTGAATGGTATCGCAACATCTATAAGTGTTTGAAATTGCTGGAGGTCATAATAATAACTATAAGAACCCAAACCGTGATATATGGGTTTATTTTGTAAAGAGGGGTAAAAGTGGAAGTTATACAGACTTCGTCAACGAAGCTATAATTTCGTCAACAAAGCTAGTGAAGAACTCGTCAACGAAATTCAGCGGCTCGTCGACGAGAAAAAGCCGAGAGGTTTGGAAAATTTTAAATATCAGGGTTCATCGACAAAATTGTCATCTCGTCGACAAAATCCTTGAAGACCTCGTCGATGAAGACACCAATTCGTCGACGAAATCCTTCAGGTCAAATGCTTATAAAAGATCTTTTGGGCTTGCTTCATTGCTAAGTTTTGGCTTTCCTCTCTCTCTCTCTCTCTCTAGGATTTGAAGCTCTCTCTCTCTCTCTTTCTCTCTCCCCGATTACTTCGCCGTTTGTCGCTTGAATTGCAAATCCAAAGTTACTGTGAGGATCAGTGAAAGATTCTCTACATTTCTAGTGGATTGGAATCTCGTTTGGAGCGATTTCAGGTTTCGAGCCAAAATTGAGGTAAAACTCGGTTTTCATTTCTGATTCAATATATGTATAGTAGTACGGATTGTAAATATGTTTTGTACTATGGTTTGTAGGGTTCAGAGTCTCAGTTTGTAGTTTTGAGGACCGTAGAGTTCGTAGTTGGGATTCGGGTTAAGGTAAGGGGATTCTGTTTATATCAGTCCATTTTTGAAATCAAGATCGGTAAGCCTTTAGGCTACAATCATATGTATGTTTTGGCTACTTATTTGGGGAAATCTATTACGTAAAAATGCGGGATTTTCGGGTTACAGTTTTTGGGAAAATTGGGGATTTCGGGTATCATCTCTATTTTGTTTAGAAATCTGTTGGTTGTGTTAAAACTGTATTATTGAGGTGACCGTAATCCATATTTTCATAAATTGTATACTTGAAATTGTAAATAATATGATTTGCCGTAAACCAAATAAGTGTGGTATGTATGAATGTATGTATTTGTTCCAACTATTTGTAAAACAGTTATGTGGCGGCTAATTACTGTACGCTGAAATGTATAGGGACGTGAGTTCCAAAATGATTCCAGGTTTTGTGAAATCGGCTAGTGGCGGCTAATTACCGTACGCCGAAACAGTTATGTGGCGGCTAATTACCGTACGATGTGCCATGGATCGGTTAACTACCGTAGGCAAGAGTGTCTGACTCTATATCCGAGGGTATGAAATATTACCAGTTTAATTCCGGTTGGTCACCGAAGTGGTGTGAGCTATGCTACATCATACGAAGCAATGGATTCACTGTGGGCCTAGGTCGTCGCAATGTAGTTTTGCATGTGGCAATGTAATCGGGGTGAGACTAGGTGACCTTGTGTAGTTGCATATGTAGCAATGTAATCACTATTGGGCCTGAGTCGTAGATCTTCGTAGTTGCATATGTAGTAATGTAATCGCTGTGAGACTAGGTGACCTTGTGTAGTTGCGTATGAGGCAATGGATTCACCATTGGGCCTTGATCGTCGTAGCTTAGTTGTGTATGTAGCAATGTAATTGTTGTGAGACGAGGTGACCTGGTGTAGTTGCGAACTAGTGTGACGACACTGACCGTATGTATGTATGTATGTATGTATGTATGTATGTATGTTGGGTATCATATGAACTGGAATGGTTTTGTGAAAATATTGGAATTGTGTGTAATTGTATGAAACTGTACGAATTGTTTCAAACTGTATCGTATGTATAGTGTTATGAAGTATGTAAAATGACACTGGTATGCCACACACTGATATAAATTGTTTTCTTCCTTACTGAGAGGTGTCTCACCCCGAATGTACGTACAATATTTTCAGGGCCTTCAGGTAGCGGTAAGTAGCATCCTAGCGTCGGGAAGCAAGGGGTGTCGTAACTACTGCTAATACCTTTTAGGTATGAGTTTTGGTATCCAGGTTGTTGAGATGGTTTTTGTAGACACCTGGGGTATATTTGTAGTATGGAAATGTATATCCTAACTCGTGTAGACTCTGGTATGATACTGTTATTGTATAAAAGACCGTATTCCGCTACGTATTATGGATGAGTATGGATGATTGTGTATATGTATGTGGGCATCTGTTTACCCCACGGGGTCGGACCCCTTTATATATTGTATTATGTATGTTTAAATTGATACAGAGATAGGTTGGTTACTTAAATTCACACCTGGGACCCATCTCCGGGATCGGGGCGTGACAATAACTTTGATTTCATAGAGTCGGTACCAACCTATTATTTTCCTAAGTGTATTTAGTTCACTTAATTACTACTTGTTGATTGATTTGTAGACTAATTATAAATTCGGTTTTAATTTATCTTGACAATATAAAACAATTAATAGTGTGAGCTTTTAATGTCACTTTTGTATATATATATATATATGATCAAGTGAAGTATGGTTTTTAAGGATTTTACCCACTCAGATAAGTCGAAATAATTTTTTTTTCATTTTTATTTAACTAGGGGTCAATTTTTAAGTAAGTAGAATTAGATTCGTAAATACCTATCAATATCTTCTAAATTTTTTTTAAAATGTTTGCAAATATCAAGTTCTTTTGATTAATACTCCAATTTTAGATTAATAGTTTGTAATTATGAATAAATAATTCTAAAAATTCAAATTTTATAAATTAAATAGGAATATTTTAAAAAATTAACTACTTGAGATTTAAATAATTTATGCTCCAACGAAAAGAAAGTTTTACAAAAAATACCTATCTACAAAAATATTTATCTAAAACTAATTTTATCTATTATAACTATTGTCAGTATATTTATTTGTAAAGAATACTTAATTTTTTTGAATTTGTTTTCCAAATAATCACTAATTCAATTGTCAAAAAAATTGAGTACATTCAAAAGTCTTCCTTGGAAAATATTTTATAATTTCTTTACGATTATAAATTAAAAGACATTTTTCGTTATTAACGTCGAATTAAAATATTTTGTTTTTTTAATCGGTTATATTTCACACACACACACACACACACACACACACACATATATATATATATATGAGGTAAATCTCGCAGTAAATCTCGCAGGAAGAACATGTGAGAATTAATTGGATAAAGTAAATCTCGCAGCTTGGTCCTGCGAGATTTACTCTACCACGCGTCACCTTCCTACTCGCTGGAGCTTTAAATCTCGCAGCGCGTAAGCATCAATTTGGGAAATTTTTTCCCAAATAGAGTATTATTTAATATTTTATTTTATTTTAATAATAAAACGGGAAAAAACTCGTCTTTTTTCTCTCCTAGACACCAACTACTCATTAGACATCTGTAAGTCTTCATTCTTTTAAATGTACTATTAATTACTAATTATAATTAATTTTACATATTTTATTTGCATCAATATATCTCAAACTTTTGGCAAAATTTTGTACATGATTAATTTTTATTTGATAGTTTCATGGCTTAAATTTACATTTATATGGATTTTGAAAAAAAATTCATATGAATTTATATGATATTTCATCTAAATTTAAGTTTCAAAATTTATACTCTCAATCATATGATTTGAGTTACCAACAAACCTAAATTATGAGAATTATTGTTGTAGAAACCCGAACCCAGAAAATAAAAGAAATAAATAAGAAAAGAAGTTAGGGAATTTAAAAAAGGGCAGAACAGCAGGCTTCGTTGACTAATCCCCTGTTTCCGTCGACAAACGCCCTTCTTTGTTTTGTTGACGAAGTTCAAGCATCATCGACGAAAAAATCCCAAACGATAGAAACTTTAGGCTTAGGGTTCGTTGACGAACCCCTTCTTTCGTCGACGAACTCCCTTCTTCAATTTGTCGACGAAGGCTTCAATTCGTCGACAAATCTGGCCAAGTCAACGACCTATAAATACATTTGTTAGTTATTTCTTGATTAAAAAAGTTAAATCTCTCTCTCTCTCTCTCTCTCTCTCTCTCTCTCTCTCTCTACGATTCTTCATCATTTGTTGTCCAAATTGACGATCAGAAGTTACCACGAGGATCTGGGGGAAATTCTCTACAAGTCTAGCGGAGTGGATTTTTGAACGGGATCTTTCCAGGCATCACCCCAAAGTTAAGGTAATGGTATAAATGGACTATTTTTCTAGCATTTAACAGTTTAAATGGGGTGTAAGGGTCTAGGTGTGTTTAATGATTTTTATTTTGGGGTAGAGTTGTTTGAACTGGGGAAATGTGTTTTCTGGGTTTTGGGCTCCATATCGCCGTAGGGTGGGCTTTAGGAGTGTCGTAGAAACTCTCTTAATAAACAGGTCAGAGGATTAAGTTAAGTCAGGAGTTTTATTAAAGTTGAACCGATTAAAATGCTATATATGTATATTTATGTTTTTAGTTGTTATTTCGAAAACCAACCATTCAAAATGAACTTTTCAAACCTCGGATATATGATATGGTATTTTGAGTAAAAATGAATGGTGGAAAGTTGGTTTGAAATTATAAACTAAATATATTGTGTTTCTCGGTTGCCTATAGGCTATGCTTAAAATACTGAAAATATGTGGTTGGTGAATGATTTTATGGTTTATCGTGAAATCGAATTTGGGAATGATTGTGAAATATACTAGAAATGTTTGCGAAATATTGGAACTGTTTGTGAAAATGCAGGGATTTGATATAGCAGCTGTGAGCCGAGTTTTATATGACGGCCAAGGTCCGAGATTATGTTTAATGGTTGTGAGCCGAGTTTTAAATGATGGTCAAGGGCCGGGATTATGTTCAATGGCTATGAGCCGAGATGTATATGACGACCGGGTGCCAAGTTTTATAATATGACATATTTTTATACAAAATGAGTTTGAAATACAGTTTTTATAACTTAAATTGCATTGTCGACACCCCAATTTTAACCAGGCTTTCCTAGAAAGACTTGGTGTATAAAAAATTGGCTTGAATCACGATTGGGAGAATCTGATTGTATCCCAATGAATTCTTGAATCCCGGTGAATTTTTTAGTCTCGTTGGATTTTAATCGAGACCCAGAATTCTAACTAATTCCCGTTAAATTTGAAGTCCCAGGGAATTTTAATTGAATCCTGGTGGATTTTAATCGAGCCTCGGTATTTTGATTCAGTCTCGCTAAATTTTAAGCGACTCCTGATATTTTAGTTATGCTGAGTCCGAGCTCTCCCTAAATTCTAGGAATCGAGTGTTTTTAAATTGAACTTCTCACTTTTGGAAAGATAAAGGTGGCCAACAAATATATATATATATAATAGGAAATTCAAAGGAGAAGAAACATGCACAAGATTTGCTCCCTCCCCAAACCCAAGAATATTTTGTTGTGGGGCGCATGGGGAATATCTTTTTGTTGAGATTGCTTTTGCTTCCCGCATGCTTTTGCTCACCATCACCCAGCTACAGAGCCTATAAAGGCTATTCCTGCAATACCTGTAGTGGGGGGCTCAATCATTCATTTTACTGGCAGAGGGACCGTTCATTTTTATTTATTTATTCATCTCTGCCTCTCATCCTCGCCAACAACCTCCTACTTCGCCCCTGCTGCAACACCGAGACCTCCAGCTAAACTATCCCCATCTCCATAACCACCTGCCTCCACCACAGCTCCACCCGAGAGTCCCGACACCGGAACACACGAGCCTATCCACACCATTACCTCCAGCCACCTCTCTCGGCTCCATACCAGTCAGCCACGGCTCCACTCTCTCCCTCTTCTCTGTTGTCACCCGAGGCCACCCACAACACCCGCTCCTTCAACTTCTGCTACGTGCTCTTACCTCCATCTTCCTCGCTTGCCTCTCTTGCTCTCCCATCATCCCTCGATTCTCACTTCCATACACAAGGGGGTCTCCATTTTACTTTCCACTGTTCACACATGCAAGGGAAGTCTCCATTTCACTCTTCCTTCCTCATCCTCACTCTCTCCACCTTAGATCCGCACTCCCATCCTCCAGAACCTCCACCATCTTCAACTCCCTCATCTCACGAACCACTAGACTCATCTCCCTCTACTCTCTGAACCCAGTCCCGAGCTCACCCTCATCTCCTTTTTGTCACCCCGCGACCTCCTTTCACCATCTCCCTCATAGTTCTCTAACCTCTCCATAACTCCCAATAGCCCGAGTTCACCCATAAAAAAATTTCCAGCAACCACTGTAACGCCCCGAACCCTTAATCCCGAGTCCGGTGTGTTATACCTGATCATATCCCTGATAATCCCTAATCCATAATATATGCTGCGGAAAACATACATCATAATCTCCATATAACATAACACCAGAGTTTACTAATTCTTACTATAATCCATATTAAATCATCCATTACCTGCATTTCCATAAATCTACATAACTCCCAAAACAATTCAGTATTTTCACAATCATTCCTTACTCAATAGCCTTAAAACATAAAGGCATAAAACATAAATATTTACATTCCCCAAAATTAACATAGAAATATACCATTTTCTTTTTCTATTTCCTAATAATGCTATAAAAATCTCGAGCTCTCAAAGCTCGACCTCGAGGATGTCTTGAAAAAGAAATACATTTATATTCGGATGAGACATATCTCAGTAAGGGAAGAAACAATATATTAAAACAATGTGTGGCCAACATGAGTTTACCTATGACATATTATTTAACATTTGAAAATTGTTAACATAATTTCTGAAATCCTTTCCTGAACCTAATCAAACACATGCAAATGTTTAACCCACGAGATTACCCAAGGATAGGTATGATTACCGGCCCATACAAGTAACACCCCTCTGCTCTGATACTTAGGCAACCCAAAGGTCGCAGCTAAAGCATACCAGGGCACTCACCTTACTCAGTAAGCCCTCAAGTGATAAATTGATCTCGTACTCACACAGTTCATACAAAAGTTTATCGGCAAAGGCCCTAAGGATAGGGAAAACTACCCGCCCATACAAGTAGGTTCCCTTTGCCCTAGCACGTTATGTGGCTTGTAGTGTCCCAAAGCGGCTTGTAGTGTCCCAAAGAATAATAGCATTTTAATAATAAGAGGGAGAGAAAATAGATACAGAAATAGAAGGAGGCCGTAGACTTCGTCGACGAATGCTCCGACAACATTGCATTTTGGAAATAATATTAAATAATCAAAATTTCAGGAAATTACCCAGCTTCGTTGATGAACACAGGGTCTTGTTGACGAAGGTCTTCAGAATTTCGTCGACGAACACAGGGCTTCGTCGATGAGAAAATACTGAGAGACAGTTCGGGCTGCTCTGAATTTCATCGACGAACACAGGGTCTCATCGATGAATTTTGTGAAGGGCTCGTCGACGAGGTGACGTGTCTTGTCGACGAACCTGACCCTATAATTAGTGGAAACCCAGGATATTTTCTCATTTTTCACCATGCCTCTCTCTCTCTCTCTCCTCTTTCTCTCTCCGCCACTCTCTCCCTTCTCTCTTCCATTCTGGCCCCACGAGTACCCGGATCAACGATCCGAGGTTACCACGACGCTCCTGGCGGAGTTCTCCATAAGTCTGCCAGAGCGGATCGTCAGAGAAACGAAGTTGGATTACATCCTAAATTCAGGGTAAGGTCTTTTATCCAGTTTTTTACTTCCTGACAGTTATAGGAAGTAATGTAGGCAGAAAAATACTAATATTATGTTTTGATATATGTTGGTTTCAGGGTGTTTTGTAGGAGGCCCTGCGAGTGTTAGGCTTGTTTTCCCTAGGGGCTTTCCAGTAGTCAGGTAAGGGAAATATGCTATGCTAGGAAATTTCTAAATATGATACAGTTTATTTATTTACGAAAATTATGTATTAAAGTATGGTGTGGCTTGTGAATAAGTATATAGTACGGGGATATGTTTTACGAATTGTAGTTTCATGATTTTTATGAATTTCAGTACCATGATTTTACGGATTTAAGTACTATGATTATATGAACTTCAGTACCATGATTTTACGGATTTTAGTACCATGATTATACGAATCTCAATACCATGATTATACAAATTCTAGTATTACAAATATGCAGTTCCATGTTATGTTTATTTAGATTTCAGTACGTTATGCAGTATCATGGTTAATATGATTACTTCAGAATCATGGTAAATCAGATAGATATGTATAGAAAAATATTATATGATATCAGACCTTGTTGGACTTGCAGCTATAGAGCACGGTACCATTGCTACAGATACTATGTTACTTTATGAGTGCAACCACCTATTCAGATAATACGTGGTACGGTCGACCACCTAGGCCCTTGAAAAGGTTAGGCTCCCCATCCAGATATGGGTTGAGGTGGGCAGGTCGACTGACGGAGTTCAGTGATTTATTCCTGGTTGGCTAGCCAGAGTAAATCCAGCCTACGAGCCACACAACCTCGTCATGAGGGGCATGTTATGACACAGATAGCCACAGGGAACAGTTTCAGTTACTATTACTTACGTATTGATTTACAGAAACGGAGATCCTACTTATGTACATTAGAAGTATTTTGAATTATAACCATAATACTGATATGTCAAGCAATAGGGAAAAGGAGTGTTGTACTTTATTATTTGTGCTGTACTTTTGTACTCAGTTATTCATGTTTATATGAAATAGATTTCATGATATATATATATTAGCTCATTTGCCACACACTAGTAATAGCATATTTCTTCTTATTGAGCATTGGCTCATCCCAGTGTTGAAATATTTTTCAAGTGATTCAGGTAGGCGAGCAGACCAGGTTCACAAATAGAGGGGCATCTGTAGTGCCCTGTCAGAGAGTGAGTATCATTTTGGGAACGTTTTTGTAAACCCTAGCTAGTTGAGGGTATTTTTGGAAAACAAATACATGTACATATTTTGGAAACATGTAGTACTCTAGTATTATGTGGTATTGTATATAATGGTTATGGTTATGTTTATATGATTTCCGCTTTTTGTTGCTTAGGTTTATGAATGAGTTTTTCCTCAGTATGGTATCAGAGTATGTAGAATATTATAATATGAAAAAAAAATCAATTTAGTAAGCAGGTCGTTACACGGCTACTGCCACATCTGTAGTTACTAGTGCACTTGTCTTACTCAGCAAGCCCTCAGGCGAAGAGTGCGCCCCGCCCAAACGTAACATGTTTTACATACATAGATACTTCTAATATCATAATACATCATTCTTTCTATCATTATTCAATCATACACATCTGTTCATATTCATAGCTTAACATTTCCTTACGTTTCACTTTAAGTGACTCTTTCCCATTTGTATCATTCACATTTCACATTTCATTTCATTGCATTATCATTCCTTGTCATTTCATTTCATAACAATTTCATTTCATTCCTTTGTACTGCAGCCGCTTTTTAGCCATCATTTGGTAGTTCACATAGAAATGTGCTAGAATCTGCTAACACAACTCCTTTTAACTATCATCAATTAGTCCACATAGAAATGCGCTATAATCTACTAACCCGACTTTCAGCTGTTGTACCTTTACATGGTTGCATTTAACATACACAGACAACATTGTCCATATCATATTTTATTCACATTGTTTTACTTACTTAGCCTGCATCTCATACATTTAACATATATTTGCACAAAATCTCATGCCACACAATTTAACAGTAAAATTCATACATATTCCTGTAAAATAGGCCAACCCACATTTAACATTTATATGCTCAAAATACGTTTCATTTCTTATTTAATTCATCAGAAAATTCTTTTCACTTTAATTCGTTCACTTTCACATATACATAACTATATCGACAATTCTAAGCTCAGAAAACATAAATTTCACGGCTGGCATTTTAATAATTCACACCAAAATATACATAAAATATAACATAAATTATTGCCTTTAATTTCATAAAATCTGATTTAATATATAAATTTTTCCCTTACCCAAATTCTCGAACTACACTAACACGGACCCTGAAAAGATGCCTGCGGCGCTCATTCGGACCTTGAAATCAAATTCCTAGTTCTAATAAATTATTTATGAATAAAATATTATTTAAATATTTCCTAGGGCCATAATTCCTAAATAAATAATAATACCCTTAAATTTAGCCAAATTCCCAAATCTCACTCTCGCTTTGGAGTAGGGTCTAGAAAATCCCAATTGAAAAATTACCTACGTCAAAATGACGATGACGATGACTAGGACCCGGTGGTGGTGACTGATTGTCGATTTAACAGCAGATTTAAAGCAAAATTGAGAAAATGGAAAAAAATTACTTTTCCCCAGGAGCAATGCCTAAACCGTTCCCATGAAAAATCTGTTTCAGTAGAAATGTTGGCAGCGAAACTAGGATTCCAACGGCACCTTCCGTTTCCCGATCCGTCGCAAACTCGCCGATAAATTGAAAGAAAAAGAAAAGGAGACGGAGGTGACTGGCGCTGCACGCAGGAAATTTCAGGGGGGGTTGCGTGCCTTCTGCAAACTTCTTCTTCTTCTTCCACTTTACATATATATATATATATATATATATATATATATATTATAATAACTTACTTATATATATATATCATTCTAATTAATTTTTTTTTAATCTAATGTAAAAATATTTAATTTAATAACTAATTATTTAATTTATCTTAATTTAATTTAATTTCTTTATTTTTAATTTTTTTCTTTTTTTTTCCACTCCATTCCTTTTATTTATTTATCTGTTATTTTATTTATATATTTTTTTCTAATTATTTTATTCCTTTTAAATTTCCGGGTCTTTACAGCCAGCCCCACTTCCAACTCCTCCCATGACAGCCCCGTGAGCTCTTAATACCCTTCACCATCATCTTCATCACCTGAACTTCCCAACTCTATTCACGCACCCACACGGCTGCGAACGTGACTAGCAGATCCCACTCCCACAATCATCGTCTCCAACGTCGTTCGTAAGCACGATTCCGAGCTTCACGTCTCAGAGCTGTAATGGCAGACTAGCGGACTCAAAGCAGAAATACGTTTCAAAAACAAAAATCCAGTACTCTGTTTATTCGTTTGCCTCGGCATCTCCCACGCGCCCACGGTCTGCAGCTCAGGTATATCACTATCTCCCTCACTCTTAAACTCTCCTGCTCTCCCTCCGTGTCCCTCTCTCCCACTCTATCTTTGTTTCATTATTCATGAGAAGTAATTGGAGGTTGGTGGGATTTGGCAGTTTGATACCTGAACTCATTAAAGATTTTGATAATTAGTGGGTTCCAAAGACTGAGTAAAGGTTTTTTTTTAGGTATTTCTTGTTTTCGAGGGGCTTACATCTTTGTAGATTATCTTTGCTCCCCTATTAGAGTTAGCGGGGACTGTGGCACTCTCTGACTCTGAATCTACAGGACTTGCCCTTTTATTTATTTTTTGTTTGGGAGGATATCCAAGTTTGTTAGAGAATTAGAACTGTGATTTGGAGCAACAGGTTTGTAGGAAAATGAGGTTATCCGAGTGGGGGTTTTTGTTAAGGAACTTGGCTTTATAGAAAATTAGAAATATGGTTTCGGGTTTGCAGGCTTCTAGAAAGATATTGGGATTTTTCAAATGAAGGGGGACTTGGATTTATTTTTGGGAAGGGAGCATGCTTATGGCTGCAGTTACTGATTTTTACCATATCAGAATGAGGGACCAGAGCCATTTGCTGCACACCCGGGGATTTGAGAGCCCTGGCCGAACTAGAAGTCTACGAAGTGCCAATTGAAGAGCCTTTTTCCAACTGCTGTATCTGCTAGATCTTGCTAGGCTACACAGGGTTTCATCTCTTCTGCATACTAACTCTTGTTGATTCATGCTAACTCTCACCTTAATCTTATTTTCACCCATCTGTCCATACACGCTTTACACACACTTTGTTAACACACTCACAGATACACACACACACTAACAGACACCCTTAACACCCACTAGTACACACACATACAGACGCCTTAACGCGCACAGTTTCACACACATTTACACTCACTGTTACACACATGCACGCACATGCATTCACACACTCACACAAGTACATTTGTAGCCGTTCATACATTCTAACACTCACGAACATGCAGCACTTTCATAAATTCAAACACGCTCTCACACACACGTACTCATACATCCATACACTCATGTATGTACATTGTGGTCTTACACACACGTTCATCCGCTCATGCACGTACATGCATGCAACATACACATTCACACACTTATGCACATGCATGGTACGTTCATTCATGGACTTGCACTCACACTGCCCATGTGCATGTATACACACGCATGCAGTTTAACATAGGTACACCGCGCATGTTCCCGTGCATGTATACAGGCATTCACACATACACAGACATTCACCTTCAAGCATATGCATGCATGTACTCATGCACACATTCACGTGGTCATGCATATACATGTGTGTCATTTCACACGAACACGCGTACGCAGGCATTCATGCACTGTACATCATTCGTGCACTCTAATCCGCACTTGAACACAACACAAACCACGCGTAAGGCAACGCGTGTTGACTCAATGGTCTCGATCAAGACCTTAAACTGGTTTTACCCCTGGACAGGTCAATGTTTGACCGGTTCTCCATTCTATGAACCGTTTCACCCCGGTTCTCTCCATTTCATTTATTTATTACTGTATTTAGAAAATTCACAAAAAGTCACAAAATTCTCAAAAATCTCAAAAACATTTTCGTAATTTGATTTTCATTGACTTTATTTGTGTTATTTTTGAAGTTTGGGAATAATCATAGAAAATCACAAAAAATGTTTTCACACTTGAAAAAATCACAAAACATGTTTTTAGGCATAGAAAATTATTTCCATCCCGAACAAATTTCCAAAAACCTCCCGGGATAGTATTTTTCCTACCTAAAAAAACCTACTAATTTCAAAACCCCTAAGAGAGTATTTTGTATCATATTTTTGATTTTCCTTCCCGATGATTACAACCAAAGGCATGGACTCTTCGAAGTACTGGATTGCCCCGGTTATGAGGGAATACCTATATAGTATTTTCATTCTTTGGTTTTCGGAAAGGAGTAATCTTTAAAGGCTTATTACATTTATTTCGGGATAATTTTTGATTAATCTGGTACCGTTCATAAGAACGAGCGTGTAAGGGGTGCTAATACCTTCCCCTCGCGTAACCGTACTCCCGAGCCCGACTCTAGTAACGCAGGCCTATTCTACCCCTAACAGGGTAGCAATCAAGTGTTCTAACCACACTCCAAAAGGTTAGTGGTGACTCCATCACACATTATTTTTCCATGAAAACCGTATTTTCAAAATACACATTTCCATCCATTTTTCTCTTGTTCGCTAGCCGAACCCACACATCCGGGTCGGGTCCGGGACGTCGCGACATGCATGATATGCTTTAGGAACCCTGAGGACCAGTTATGTTATGAGCACGGTACCATTGCTAGAGATTCAATATTTGACTATGTGCGCCCACTCTGTTCTAAATAGAAGTGTAGGGTGGTCTCAGCCGATTGATCTCAGTAGAGGGTGTACCTTCCCTGGAAGTCCGGACTAAGAAGTGGTAAGACAATCGAACCCGAAAGCAAGTTGTGAATGTCTGTAGTCGTAGTTAGCGGCAGATGAATGATTTTGACTTTGTTTGGGTTGATCTACCAAGGCTTAGTCCAGCTTTCGGGCCGCATAACCCGTACCATGGGGGAAGTAGATGGTGTTTAGTCCCAAGGAGTGTCTTTTATGCATATCTATATATTTATGTAAATGATGTTATTTATTTACTGAATTTTTTATACCATGGAAATGAGATGAATATGTTCAACTGTGTAAAGTGAGTACAATGTAAAATAGCTATTTTCAGTTAAATGAAGGATGGATGTTTTCTGTAAACACTAAATGCATGTTGACCACACACTTATATTAACTTAATATGACTTACTGAGAAGTGCCTCACCCCAATATACAAGTTATCTTTTCAGGACCATCTCGAGGTCAAGTTTACTGAACTCCGAGGCTGAGTGATAGTCAATTAGTTTTTGTGAGTGTCAGTAAGAACTCTACTGTATATAAGTTGGGTTTGAAGCCCTAAGTATGTAATATGAGTGTATGGAATGAGTTTTTTTTGTTATACTATTTTAATGGGTTGTAATATGGATAATTGGAGACTATTGTGTATAAAGGTACTTTAGAACTCTAGTAATGGATTACGAAGGATATTTTATTTATTTTTTTTGCATTTATATTACTGCTTATGGTATCAGGTATGCAGATGTCACTAAAGTAGCATCCAGGGCCCACGTGGCGGGTTGAGGCGTTACAATTGTAATGTGTTATAGCATTAATTTTCCATGCCAAGGTGGACTCATTGACGAGCTTGAGATTTCAGGATTTCTCAAAATCCCTCGGTATCTCCTCATCGATAGGCTACTAAATCTCTTCGCTGAGCTGCACAAGAGGCTTCATCAATGAGAAAAAAACCTCGTCGACGAGCCCTGCATATTTTTGCCTTTTTAATTTTCCTTCTCTTTTCTTATTTATTTAATACACCTATCTCGAGTCGAGTTCTTACAAGATAGGTCAAAGTTTGAAGACCAGTTTAAAGCTCAATAAGCAACAATCAAGACTATTGATGCAATTTTACTTAGATATAATGGTTGCTAACTTGCTTGAAATCCTGACGCGTTGAAGAACTTCCTTCTACGGCCCGTCGACGAAGACACTGTCTCGTTGATGAGTTTGGCCTGGTCAACCAAGTTACAAATATCTTTTGGCTTGCTTAGTTTGAGAAGAAAACCAAAATATACACACACTCTCTCTCTCTAGAACTCTCTCTCTCTTTTTCTAGGATTTCGGGTCGTCTATTGTCAGAATCAACGATCTAACGTTGCTATGTAGATCAGAAGGAGAATCTCTACATTTATAGTGGATCGAAATTTTGTTTCGAGGATTTTTGGGTTTTGACCCAAAACCGAGGTGAGGCTCTAAATCTGTTTTCGTTTTGGTAGATCTGTAGAGTACAGTATTGTAAGGAAGTATTGTTCTTCGTTGTTTAGGTTTTGGGAACTCGGTTAGTAGTTTTGGAGCTGTAGAGTTTGGGTTTTGGTATTCGAGGAAAGTTAAAGAGATTCTTTTTATATCAGTTATTTTTTAAATCGGATCGGTAAACATGTAATTTACGATTGTATGTATGATTTGGTTACTTATTTGGAAAAATCTATTAAGTGAAAATACGCGATTTTTGGGTTACTATTTTGGGAAAATTTGGGGGTTTCAAGTATCATCTCTATTTCTGTTGGAAAATTGTATGCTGTATAAAAATGTGATATTGAGACGACCGTACCTATATTTGTATTAAGTTGTATTCTCGAACTAAAAAAGATATGATTTGTTGTATACCAAATAAGTGTGGAATGAACTGTTGTATGTAAAATGTTACAGGTGTGTGAAAACAGCTGTGACAACTAATTACCGTAAGCTAAGAGGTATAGGAACATGAGTTCCAAAAATGTTCCAGGTTTTGTGAAATACACCATGTCTCGGCTAAATACCATGGGCGAGAGTGTCTGGCTCTATATCCGTGGGTGTGAAATATCACCTGTTTGTTCCGATTAGTCACCGATGCGTGTGAGTTGACATCGTATTAGCAATGATATCGCTGTGGGGCTTCGGCTCATGCCAGGTTATCGGGTGCTCAGTGTAATGCGGCCAGTTTTGGTCAAAGAGTGTGACGACACTGACCGTATGTTTTGTATCGTATGTACTGGAACTAGATTGTGAAAATACTAAAACTGTATCATGTTATGTTTTATGTTGAAATAACACTTGTATGCCACACACTGATATAATTTGTTTCTTCCTTAGTGAGAGGTCTCTCACCCCGATTATACAAATGTTTTTCAGGTCCTTCGAGTAGCTGTCACTAGCGTCCTAGCGTAATAGGAGCATGGTTGTCGGTTAGCTGTGTATAGCACTTGAGTAAGTACTGAATTTTGTAATCGAGTGGTCATTGTTGGGTTTTGTAGACACTCGGGGTATGTATTGAAATTTTGGGAGCGTAGACTCTAGTTATGTATAGACTCTGGTATGGTACATTGTATGTATTAGAAAGAATAATTTCGCTACGTATGTGATGTGTATGTATATGTATGTGAATGTGTATAGGGTATATGAGCACCCCAAGGGGTCGAACCCTCATTCAGTGTAGTATCATGTATGTTTTAATTGATACAGAGACGGGTTGGGTTACTAAATTCACACCTGGGGCCCATCCACGGGTTCGGGGCATGACAACTTAGTATTAGAGCTAACTAGGTTGTTAGGTCTTGTAGACTTGGTTAGGTGTGAATATATGTACATACCAGAGTATAGGATGTCAGAAATGGGTAAAGTAGGTCGAGGGTTGTCTTGTAGCTAGACGGGGACTCATTGGCGGTGTTTAGTATTTTTCGTGGAATGACGATTTTAGTAAAATCATGACAAACCATTGATGGTTTCATGTCGGTGTGGTAGAATAGACCTGAACCTATGAGAGATTAGCTTTCAATGATTGTGTTAACTGTGTATGATATAGGAATTCTAATCGATTCTTATCCTTATTTCAGAATGGAGCCTAAGGATAACAACTTGGATAGTAGTTCCGAGGGGACTGCGAGGGATGGGTCTCCTTTTGTGACTCAGGGTTTGACGAGGTAGATCATGCGAGAGATTGGGCAAAGTGTTAGGAGATGTGAGCATTCTCCTACTACCACAAGTTGTACCATAGGGAGGTTCAGCCCCATGCACCCTCCGACGTTTACAGGAGAACCCAATCCAATAGTAGCAAAAAACTGGGTGCAAAAAACCGAGAAGATATTGGAAATTCTGCACTGCACTGACCAGCAGAAGGTTCTCTATTCTACTTTTCAGTTGGCAGGAGAAGCTGAAATATGGTGGACAGTTATGAGTCTGCTTGAGAAGCAGAGAGCTGGTCCATCTAATATGACTTGGGCTGCTTTAAGGATGCATTTTTTTAGAGATACTTCCCGACCTCCACTCGTGATGCGAAGGCCGATGAATTCTCGAGCTTGACTTAGGGAACCCTGACGGTGCAGAGATATGCTGCCAGATATATTGAGCTATCTTGTTTCGCACCGTGTTTGATCTCAAATGAGCATGAGAAGACTCGGAGGTTCGAGAAGGGTCTGAGGAAGAACATCCGTAGGCTTGTGGGTATGCTTTAGATTCGAGAGTTATTTGTTTTGGTGGATAAAGCCACCATAGTTGAGGCTGGCCTCCAGGGGGACGTAGTGGTACAAGAACAAAAGAAGAGGCGAGTATCTTCTGGTTTTTAGACGAGTTCTCGGCAGGGAGAGTGGAATAAAGAGAACTATGGTTCGGGTTATCTTCAGAATACCGAACGGTAGTGTCCTTAGGGGGATCCATCTTCCGTGCAATGCACGAGGTGCCATAAATGGCATGATGGTGAATTCCAGCCGTTCATGGGTAACTTCTACAACTATGGAAAATCGGGTCACATGTCCCGAAACTGCCAGGCATAGAGGAGCGATATGCCTGCATCGTGCTAGAACCGTGGAAGTAATCAAGTGCCTCAGGAAAACTATCAGGCAAACATGGCTCTGACGAGGGTGTATTCTTTTACCCTAGCAAATGCGGAACATACAGGAAACGTGGTGACAGTTACCATGTTATTGCTTTCGAATAGAGCTGTTGTTTTATTTGATTCGGGAGCAACCCATTCTTTTATATCTGCAAGTTTTTTAAAATAGTATGAGGTTGAAACTCAAGTGATGGATGAATAATTGTCTGTGGCTACACCAATTGGGAGTTTAACGATCTATAGTAAGTGTTAGGAAACTGCCCACTGGTTATTCAGGGAAGGCTGCTATCGGTGAACCTAGTAGTGTACGACATGTGTGGATTTTACGTCATACTGGGGATGGATTAGTTATTCTCTAGTTATGCGATGATTGATTTTCGTAGGAAGGTAATAGTGTTCAGACCTCTTGGGGAGCAGAAGTATGAGTTTGTGGGATCGTGTGTGCGTGCGACGCCACAGACTCTATGAGCGATACAGGCGATAAGGTTACTTTTGGACGGTTGTCAGGGGTACCTAGCTTGTGTGAAGGAACCACCACGGGATGATTTGAAACTTGAAGATGTCCGAGTGGTTAACGAATTTCAGGATGTATTCTCGGAAGACTTACCCGGTTTACCTCCTGATCGTGAGGTGGAGTTCGCTATGGAATTACTGCTAGGCAAGGCATCGATTCCTAAAGCTCCATACTGGATGGCTCTAGCTGAACTTAGAGAGTTGAAGGAGCAGTGGCAAGAACTACTGGATAAGGGCTTTATCAAACCTAGTGTTTCTCCCTAGGGAGCTCTAGTATTGTTTGTGAAAAATAAGGACAAGTCGATACAAATGTGCATTGATTACCGCGAGATTAACAAGGTAATAGTGAAGAACCGATATCCGTTGCCTCATATAGATGATATGTTAGACCAACTACAGGGAACACAGGTCTTTTTAAAGATCGATCTACAGTTAGGGTATCATCAGGTGAGAGTTAGAATGGAGGATATTGCGAAGACTGCTTTCCGAACCAGATACGATCATTACGAGTTTTTGGTCATGCGTAGTGGTTTTTATTGACGATATTCTGGTATATTCTAAGAGTTCGGAAGAACACGAAAACCATTTGAGATCGGTACTTCAGGTTCTGCAAGAAAAGAAATTGAATACTAAGCTGAAGAAATGTGAGTTCTGGCTAAATCAGATCGCATTTCTAGGCCATGTCATCTCAAAGGGTGGTATCTCAATTGATCCTGGTAAGATAGAAGTAGTGGTTGACTGGGTGAGACCGAAGAGCGTGCAAGATGTTCGGAGTTTCCTAGGACTGGTTGGGTATTACCAGCGGTTCATGGAGGGATTCTCTAAGTTATCTGGCCATCTAACATGGTTGACGAGGAAGGGTGTGAGATTTGAATGGATGGACCGACAAGTGCGAGCTGAGTTTTTAGGGATTGAAACACTAACTGGTCATTGCTCCAGTTTTAATCATCCTATCCGGGGACGGTGGTTTTGTGATTTACAACAATGCATCGCTGAAGAGTTTGGGATGTGTGCTGATGCAACAGGGGAAAGTAATTGCTTATGCTTCTCAGCAACTCAAGGAGTACGATAAAAATTACCCCACGCATGATCTGGAGTTAGCAGTAGTATATGCGTTGAAGATCTGGAGACACTACTTATACAGTGAATAGTATGAGATCTTCACGGACCACAAGAGCCTCAAATACTTTTTCACGTAGAAGGAGTTGAACATAAGGCAGAGAAGGTGGTTGGAACTGATCAAAGACTACGATTGCACCATTAGCTATCATCCGAGGAAAGCTAATGTGGTAGCTGATGTGTTGAGTCGAAAGTTAGAGCACGGGTTAGTATCTGCAGTGGTAGGTCAACATCATATCGGACGGGATCTGGAGAGTCTTGGCATGGAGATTGTGGATGGTAATCATCAGCCTTTCATTACTAGCTTGGTGATCCAACCGACGTTATTTGAGAGGATTAAAACTGCGCAGGCTAGTGATGTGGAGTTAGTTGAGATTGTGGAGAAAGTACAGTAAACATTGGTTGCAGATTTTAACATCTCCGAAGGAGATTATTGAGGTTTAGAAACAAACTATGTGTTCCAAACTACGAGAGGATGAGGAGGACGATTCTAGAGGAGGCACATCGTTCTTTGTATATGGTACATACGAATAGTACGAAGATGTATCGAGATTTGCGCGTGTCCTTTTGGTGGAGTAGCATGAAACGAGAGATTGCTCGGTTCGTGGAGCAATGTCTGATGTGTCAACAAGTGAAAGCTGAACATCAGAGGCCGACAGGGCCGTTGTAGCCATTGAGTATTTAGGAGTGGAAATGGGAGCATATTTCCATAGACTTTGTCACCGAATTGCCACCAGGGCTTCACGGGCAGAATGCGATTTGGGTGATCGTGGGCAGGTTGACAAAAGTTGCTCACTTTGTACCAATGAAAGTTAGCTACTCCTTGAGTAGGCTAATAGATCTATACGTGCAAGAGATAGTCAGAATGCACGGGGTACCAGTGTCCATTGTTTCAGATCAAGACCCGAGGTTCACTTCTCGATTCTGGAAGAGCTTGCAGGAAGCACTAGGGACGAAGCTTACTTTTAGTACAACATTCCAACCCCAGACTGATGGACAATCAGAGAGGATGATACAAATCTTGGAGGATATATTACGAGCTTGTGTATTAGACTTAGGTGGTAGTTGAATTTAGTTTCTACCATTGGTGGAGTTTGCCTATAACAACAACTTCCATACTCGTATTGGGATGGCACCGTTCGAGGCATTGTATGGTCGGAGGTGTCAGTCTCCTCTGTATTGGGATGAGGTTTGTGAACGGCAGATATTGGGTCCCGAACACATACAATAGGCTTCTAATAAGGTCAGATTGATCAGGGATAGGATCAAATCAGCTTAGAGTCAGTAGAAGAGTTAAGCATATGTTCGCCACCGTGAGTTGGAATTCGAGGTGGGGGGCAAGATATTCCTAAGGATTGCTCCGATAAAAGGAGTGATGAGGTTCATAAAGAAGGGCAAGCTGAGCTCGAGGAATATCGGACCATTCGAAGTACTGGAACGAGTGGATCCGGTGGCCTGTAGGATTGCACTACCTCCAGCGCTCTCGAGGATCCATGATATGTTCCACGTATCCATGTTGACAAAGTACATGTCGGATCTGTCACATGTGATTAGTTACGAATCCTTAGAGATTGGGGATGCTTTGGCATATGAGGAGATCCTCGTTCAGATTCTGAACCGTAAAGTTTAGAAGCTGCGTACCAAAGAGATACTATTAGTGAAAGTGCTGTGGCGAAATCAGTATGGGTATGTATGTAATATTCTGTTATCGTAGTAACGATGTGTGGTTGGTCTCAAGGAGATTTTTGTAATATTATAAGCTCCCGAGATGATATATATGTAACCACGGTATTCCTCTACCATAAGTAAGGGTATGTGTGTATTCGGGACAGGGCTGCTACGTGGGTGGTCGCCGGCTCTTTCTAGAGTTGGGTATGCATTTAGGTATGTTGTTGAGTTGGTAAATGAGAGATTACAAATTTCGAGGACAAAATTTTGTAAGGAGGGGAGGTTGTAAGAACCTGACCCGAAATAGGTGTTTTAAATAAATAAGAAAAGAGAAGGAAAATTAAAAAGGTAAAAATCTACAGGGCTTGTCGATGAGGCTTCTTTTCTCATCGACGAAGTCTCTTGCGCAGTTTGGTGACGAGATTCAGTAGCCCGTCGACAAGGAGATACCAATGAATTTTGGGAAATCCTGAAATCTTAGGCTCATCGATGAGTCCACCTTAGCGTCGACAAACTTTCTTCTATAGCCCGTCGACGAGGACGCCGTCTCGTTGACGAGTCTGGCCGAGTCAACTAAGTTATAAATATCTTTTAGCTTGCTTAGTTGAGAATAAAACCAAAACACTCACTCTCTCTCTCTTTAGGATTTCAGGTCGTCTGTTGCCGGAATCAATGATACGACGTTGCTACGTGGATCAAGAGGAGAATCTTTACGTTTATAGCGAATCGAAATTTAATTTCGAAGATTTTCGGGTTTTGAACCAAAACCGAGGTAAGGCTCCAAATCTATTTTCGTTTTGGTAGATCTGTAAAGTATAACATTGTAAGGAAGTATTGTTCTTCGTTGTTTAGGTTTTGGGAACTCAGTTCGTAGTTTTGGAACCGTAGAGTTTGGATTTTGGTATTTGGGAGAAGGTATGGGGATTCTGTTTATATCAATTATTTTTGAAATCGGAATCGGTAAACATATAGTTTACGATTGTATGTATGATTTGACTACTTATTTGGGAAAATCTATAGGGTGAAAATACGAAATTTTTGGATTACTATTTTGGGAAAATTTGAGGGTTTCGGGTATCATCTCTATTTCTATTGAAAAATTGTATGTTGTATAAAACTGTGATATTGAGATTACCGTACCTACATTTGTATTAAACTGTATTCTCGAACTGAAAACGATATGATTTGTTGTATACCAAATAAGTGTGGAATGAACTGTTGTATGTAAAATGTTCTAGGTGTGTGAAAACAGTTGTGATGGCTAATTACCGTAAGCTGAAAGGTATAGGAATATGAGTTCCAAAAATGTTCCAGGTTTTGTGAAATAGGCCATGTCTTATCTAAATATCGTGGGCGAGAGTGTCCGACTTTATATCCGAGGGTGTGAAATATCACCTGTTTGTTCTAGTTGGTCACCGATGGGTGCGAGTTGACACCGTATTAGCAATGATATCGCTGTGGGGCTTCAGCTAATGCTAGTTTATTGGGTGCTCGTATTAGCAACGATATCACTGTGGGGCTTCAGCTAATGCCAGGTTATCAGGTGCTCCGTGTAATGCGGCTGGTTTCGGCCGAAGAGTGTGACGATACTGACCGTATGATTTGTATCGTATGTACTAGAACTAGATTGTAAAAATATTAGAACTATAGCGTGTTATGTTTTATGTCGAAATAACACTTGTATGCCACACACTGATATAACATGTTTCTTCCTTACTGAGAGGTGTCTCACCCTGATTATACAAATGTTTTTCAGATCCTTCGAGTAGTCGTCACTAGCGTCCTAGGGTAACAAGAGCGAGTTTGTCGATTAGCTGCGTATAGTACTTGAGTAAGTACTGAGTTTTTTAACTGGGTGGTCATTGTTGGGTTTTGTAGACACCCGGGGTATGTACTGAAATTTTGGGAGCGTAGACTCTAGTTATGTATAGACTTTGGTATGGTACTTGTATGTATTAGAAAGAACAATTCCACTGCGTATGTGAGGTGTATGTATGTGTATGTGAATGTGTATAGGGTATATGAGCACCCCATGGGGTCAGACCCTCATTCAGTGTAGTATTATGTATGTTTTAATTGATACAGAGAAAGACTAGGTTACTAAATTCACACTTGGGGCTAATCCGCGAGTTCGGGGCGTGACATGTCTTGCCACATCTTAAACTTCTTGAATTGTTGTAATGTTGTCCCACTACCACAAAATTTGAGGAGTTTGGACAACGTTTTGTATTGGAAGCCACCGAGTGCATCGTCACCTCAAAATGTTGGAACCATTGCAATATTGTCATAGAATTTTTAGTTCCTTCAAAATTGTAATTTTAATTTTTTTCGATATTGCAATTCTACTTCTTTTAAGATTTTACTTCAATTTCCTTGAAAATAGTAGTTGGTCCTTATTAAAGGAAACATGGCTTTGTGCAAATTATAGTGCAATTGTAAGAACTTGACTCGAGATATGTAGATTGAATAAATGAGAAAGGGTAAAAAGGTAAATTAGCAGGCTTCGTCGACGAAGCCATTGTTCTCGTTGACGAAGTCCCTCATACTCTTCGTAGTCGAAATTTAGAGTCTCGTCAACGAAGAGATACCGAACAAGTTGTAAAATATCAGAACAGGGTTCATCGCTGAAGGAGTCGGTTCGTCGACGAAATGTGTAGATGATTGTCAACGAAGGCGCCATCTCGTCGAAGAATTGGACCGGGTCAAGGGTCTATAAATAGGATATTTTGTTGCTTGATTGCTAAGAAACCTAAAAACCTCTCTCTCTCTCTATATATATATATATATATATATATATAACCAGCGAAATCTCTCCTTCTCTCTTCGATTCTTCGCTGTTCATTGCTTGATTCAACAATCCGACGTTACTACGTGGATCAGGGGAGGAATCTTGTAACGACCTACTACTTATTTAGCATTTTTTTTATCTGTAAATCATAATATCATCTATCTGAAATACTACTAATAACATTCCAGACCCAAAGGAGCACTGGGGAAGACTCTGTACGTCATACAAAACTAGGCAGCGGTAAACAAAAACTGGGAACTGCTATATACAATACAATACCAGAAAACTATAGAACTCTGGAATATATTCACAATACAAAACACCCAATGACGTCAGTATAATCTGGAAACTATCCCAAAACACTGTTATCTCAAAAATACCTACCCTTCCCACAAGGGCAACTCAAGTCAACCTCTACCCGCAAGCCTGATCTGCTGGCCTAGCTAAATCTCCTGAAAAAAAAATGATAAGTCATTGGGATGAGACAACGCTTAGTAAGTGGAAATATGTTATTACTAGTGTGTGGCGGCTGAGTTACATATTTAAAATACTAAAATAATACTGAAATCTGAGAAAACTGATAAACTGTAGAGAATATATCTATCTATCATGTAATCATTAAAATATGACTGCGTATCTGAGTTTGCTATTCGAAGGTACTGCTAGTATAATAATATAAATTGGTGCTGTATGATATATTTGTACATAGGAACTTCTGCTATACCTTGGGATCTGTATATCATGATATAAACCCTCATGATAGGGTTGTGCGGCCCGTAGGCTGGACTTACTCTAGTTGGCCTACCAGGCAAGTCAATCTATATCTGTACATTCGCTAATCTAGCCCACTGCAATCTCTCTGGGCAATCTCCAAACTCTAACATCATCTAACCGGCCACCTCAACCCAGCTAGCTGGGGAGACTGCAATCTCTATTGGCATGGCTAGACGGAATCCACATACTATCTGAGTTATGTGATTGCACTCTATTCTGTACTAGCAACGGTACCGTGCTCTGCTGTATATTCATCTGTATATAATTTCCATAGGGTTCTGTAAATGTGTAATACTGTATACATATATAAATATATAATAATCTTACTGTTGTTAACATGATTTCAAAAACAACCATAACATTATAGTTCTGAACTGTTGACTCTATGAGTCCAATCCGATTTTTGATAATGACAAATCACTTGATACTTGATATGTGCATTGAGTTTGTGAACAAGACTTACACTGATCATGCACAGAAAGATAACGGGTCATGGACGCCATAAAGTAAAGCTTATACATATTAGAAAGTATCATGGAACTCAAAGAGTATGAGAATCAAGATGCAAGCGGCAAAGTTCAAGAATGTCTTGGGAATGGGTATTTAGAACTCATGTACCTACATTTTCGAATGATTTATGTTGAGGCTCAATACAACTTAGAATGATTTTAGGATTCATGCATTTTATGTACATCATTAGAGTACTTACATGAGCTTAGAAATGTGTTTAGAATCATGGAAAACTTGTTTTATAAAAGACCCAAACAAAGAATCAAAGTAGAATTTTAAACTAGAAATGAATGTGTGAAAAAGGGGACTTCGGTAGCCTGAAGTTAACCTCAGGCGCCTGAAGAATTTCTTCGGTAGCCTGAAGAATTAAATGGGAAAGACAGAACCTGGCAGAGGTGCCTCGGTTGCCTGACCTTGGAACCTCAGGCGCCTGACGTTGACACTTCAGGAGCCTGAAGTCGAGTTCGGTTGCTTGAACTCGCTGGAAATCCTAAAAATCAGTTCTTTATTAAAAAGACACACAAGGTATCTTATTGATCCAACGGCTGAGATCAATCCTAAGGGTAATATACTATATATTATGAATATCTAAACCCTAGAACAAGAGAGTTAGACACACAAGAAAGAGAAGAACACACCTTGTTGCAAGATTGTTGATTATCTACTTTTAGTGCTATTTGTTTGCCTATACATCAATCTCACACCTTCAAGCTTGGGCAAATCAATTCAGATTTCCAAAGGGAACTTGTTTACTCTACTGTACTTCAATCTAGTATTGAGGTTTGATCTTTCAAGTTATTAGTCTTGTGATTTTTACATCTCATCTCATCGTTCGTTCTTGACTAGTATTGAAAAGTATTGATCTTGAGTGTGCCTTTCTTACAAAAATTAATTTTCTAAGAGATCATTACTTGAGAAAGTTTATCCAACTTGGTAGATTAAATTTTGATTCAAGAGCATATAAATATACATATATTTTCGCAAAGAGCTTCTTATTGAAAAACCTAGTTTTGATTAAAAGGGTGATCTTGAAAGTACCTTTATATATACAAAGCTATTTTAAACAAAATCATTATTTGTTTTATGGTGTGTGAATGATTAAAAGGTTTGATTCAAGTGTGTGGTTTCTAAAAGGATCTATCTTTAGATACATTAGAACTTGATTTAATATCCTTGATACTTATAACAATAATTTTAATTGAGGGATATTTTTCTGCAAATTAATATACTCAGTTTTGTGGTTGAGTACTTGAAATAAAACTTTGTGATTTTGATTGAGTGTATATTCAAGACAAAGTTTTTGCTGACTAGTTCACTTCAATTATATAAGTGTGCATCTTTGCAAAGTGAACCAAGAACCCTAGTTTATTCCAAAACGTTTTGAATTTATCTTTACTTGAAAGGTTTGGTTAAAAAGGGATTTGTGTGTTGAGGCATCTGTTGACCTGATTGGTCACGTCCTGTATTGATAATGACAAATACTCTTGGTACTAATGGTTGCACTGAGAACTGCATGCAGGTTCACCTTGTGCGCACTTCAAGACTAAAAGACTTATCATGATGGCGTGCGGTGTTCGTGCCGATGAATGAAGAATCTTGTGATGCATTTGTATTTATTATTTAGTTTCTTCATTCTGGGATGTAATTTTATTATGGACTGTACACTCATATGGGTTGTAATAATTTGCATTATGCATGATAGGTAGGTATGCTCAAATCGACCTTAGTTGGACATTAGGTACCTACACGGACCATAGAAAGACCTTTGGGTTTTCCCTTCGGTCGACCGACACCGGACTTTTTCGGTGTCTTAAAATTAGACCCCAAGTGCCCCTAGGACACTCACACTTTCACATATATTTGTTAGGCACTAAAATAGGGTTTGATTGTGTCAAGACGGGACCAAAATGCACACACAATGCACTTTCGATCGACCAGCCAAGCCAGTTCATTTTGGCCTGGTCGACCGAGACATCCTGGGTCAAAGTTTGACCACTCGGTCGACCAGCAAAGGTAGTTCAAAAGGCCCTGGTCGACCGAAACTCATTTGGGTCAAAGATTGACCACTCGGTCGACCAAAACTTGTAGTTCAAAAGGCCCTGGTCGACCGAAACCCTTCTGGGTCAACAATTGACCATCTAGTTGACCGAGAGCTTTTGTACTACAACAATCTGGTCGACCAAGGGTCCTCGAGAGCTGCCCCAACGGTCTGGTCAACCGAACCATTTAGTTCAAAATCTCCTAGTCGACCGAACCGCACTAATTTGAAAAATCGCCTATCCCGATCGACCGACCTTTTAGTTCATTTTTCTCCTGGTCGACCGAACCTAGAAAAATTGCCCTTGACACATATATATGGTCGACCGAGCCTTCAGTTCAAAATCCTCCTGGTCGACCGAAACCTTTCTGGTCGACCGGACCTCTCGGGTTGCCCTGATTTTTACCGTGGTTAAACATATTTTAAACAGGGTTAATTATTTTAAAATGATTTAAATCTTTCTTAATAATGCCCAATAGGTCCCAAACGGTCAAAAATACCTCCTTGCCTATATATACCCATTCATTTATCATTTTTAGGAAGGATTAGCAAACTTGATTAGGGCAAAACTCTCTCAACTCTCAAAACCCTATATTAGCCAAAAACTTCTTGCAAACACTCACATACTCTTCAATCCTTATTTCTCTAAGCATTGTGAGTATTTCTATAAGGCTATAGTGTGTAATCTCTCTAGCTAATACTCTCTTTTGGTATAAAGTTTGATTGATTTTATTTGAGAGTATAGCCTAAAGTTCTTCCACGGATTTCATTTGATAAATCTTGTGTGGGAAGACTTTGAGGGTTGTGGTTCTTGCATTGTTGTTGCAAGATACCTAAACCTAGATTTTGTGTGCAAAAATCCTTTTGTGAAAAGCTAATCTTTCAAACAACTCCATTGCGCTTTAAACATTGAAATATCGTATTGAATTTGTTTGATCTATCTTGCTTAGCATTTTTGAAACCCTGATCTGATTTTGTGATATTCGAATATTGTGTTTCAAATCTTGCTTAGATATACACTCTAGATCTTGATTGATTATCATACTTTATTGAGTGTTTAGCACACATTAGAGCACTGAGCATATCTACATATCATTAGTGCTTGCTTTATTGATCGAGCTGTATTGGTGCACACATCTGCTCTTCTAGAAGCATATTTCTGTGTACAAATTTTATACACATTTGTTGTATTTCCAGGCACAGGCTTGAAGAGGGAGACTAGCCCTAGAATAGTCCCGGATTGGCTTAGACCCGGTTAGGAAAGCTAGGTGCGTCGTCCTGTTAAGGCATGTAGGTTGAGGTCAGCCCTGCTAATTGACCTGGTTAAGGTTGAGGTCAGCTCTGTGTTAATTTGACCTGGTTGTAAACGGTGCCGCTCCAACCTTAAGTGAGTTATTAGTGGAATCCTCTGGCTTGCGAGTTAGAGGCGGGGACGTAGGCACTGTTGGCCGAACCTTGATAACATATCGTGCGTGTTCACTTACATTTCCGCAATTTACTTACTGCACGTGTATGTTATATTGTGAATGATTAGGTTTACATTTGCATAAACAAACCCTGGGTTAAGTAATACTGTTTATTTGGTTTAACCTAGGCGATAAATTTTAAATATCCAATTCACCCCCCCTCTTGGGATTGCACCAAAGCTAACAGCATCCCATACATAAAACGATTTTATCGTTTTCATTCATTCACGAGCTTCAAGTTATATCATATGTCAATGTTTTAGGAATTTGAATTGTACTCACTAGCTTTTCTTAGAAGCATTGTTTTTGAGTGTATTTTCCAGATTCTATTGTATACACGGTTCGGTGTGTGAACCGGTGTGAGAGGAAAGAGTTGTATCTCGTGTAAGCAGCGGAGTAGGAGGAAACTGTGCCTCTTGTAAGCAGTGGATTGTAAGGGAAGCTCCGTCCCACTTTAAGGAGCAGGGTTAGTGAATCCTTGAGTGGTTGCTCAAGGCGAGGACGTAGGCCAAGTAGGCTGAACCTCGTAAAATTGTGTTTGCCTTCTCTCTTTCCTTCACTATTTATTTTCAGCATTGCATTTAATTTCCTGCTTGCTTGTGTATGTTGAATAACTTTATACGCGCTTAATTGAATAAAAAGGAAGTCAATGATAAAATAATTTTAATTAAGACATAAGTTCTATCATTGATTAGTTAACCTTAGAAATAAGGATTGATTGGTAAATAGGTTTCAAAGAATTTTTTAAAATACCCAATTCACCCCCTCTCTTGGGATTACACCTTAATCAACATGAACTGTATTCATAATATCTGTCTGTATCATTTTTGATTTCTGTTTGTACTATCTGTAACAACTGTATATAATATCTGTGTATAATATCTGTAATCTCTGTATAATCTAGTTATAGCATCTTGATGCTATAACTGAATAATCTGTCTGTATTATCTGTAAAATTTGTTTGAGTGTTATGGTGTAGAAATCATGTTATTCTAAGAAATACTGTAAGTCTCATTCATTGTTAATGATATGAAATATCTGAATATCTGTAATACTGAAAAATCTACATACTATACTGTAATAAACTCATGCCACACATTTGAGTAAACATATTCTCATGCTCAATTTCTATAATTATGCTATAAAGATAATATTCATAATTCTCTAGGAAAAATAATCTAATTTGCATGCTTGTATATATATATTCATAATATTCTGTATACATAGTAAAAATTGCTAGCATAACATATTTTCCTTATCTTAAATCTGAAAACCCTTATAAAATTCTGGCTCTATACCCGCAAGGTTCCTAACTCAACATCCCGAAAACAATATCCCCCAGAACAAAATATCAGTATTTCCTTACCTACAACATTTCTTACAACTACAAGGAAGGCATAATTTGAATAAAATGTCTTACCCTGGATTTGCAATGAATTTCAAATCAACTTTCTCCACAATCTGCTTCGGCAGACTTGCAGAGAACTTCGTCAGGAGCATCGTAGTGGCCTCAGATCTTCAACCCGGTGAGAAATAGGGCCAAGATCGAAGAGAGAAGGGAAGGGGGTCGTAGGAGAGAGAAAGGAGGGTTCTGCGTTGAAGATTTTGGTTAAAAATTTGAGTTTCTGCTATTTATAGGACTGGATTCGTTGACGAGACACATCACCTCGTCGACGAGTTCTTAAGTAATTTCGTCAACGAACCCTACCTCTTTGTCGACAAAATTCAGACTACCTAAAAACCCTCTCTCGGTATCTTCTCGTCGACAAAGCGTGGCTTCGTCGACGAGGCCTACTTATGTGCTCGTCAACGAACTTCCTGTGTTCGTTGACAAGGCCCTATGTAAAAATTTTTGAGTTATTATATTCAAAGTGCAATGTCGCGTTCGTCGACGAAACCTGCTACCTCCTTCTGTTTCTGTTTCCATTTCCCTCTCTCTTTATTATTTAAATACCATTATTCTTCGGGTTGTTACAAATCTCAACATTTTTAGTGGATCGAAAATTCATTTCAAGGATTTTTGGGTTTTGACCCAAGATCGAGGTAAGGGTCCGATTTCAGTTTCATTTCGGTATATATGTAGTAGTAAGAATTATAGTGAAGTATAGTTCTTGGATGTTTAGGTTTTGGGAACTCGGTTCGTAGTTTTGGAGCTGTAGAGTTTGGGTTTATGGTATTCGGGAAAAGGTAAGGGGATTCTGTTTATATCAGTTATTTTTTTAATCGGGATCGGTAAACCTATAGTTTACAATCGTATTTATGTTTTGGCTACTTGTTTGGGAAAATCTATTGAGTGAAAATGCGAGATTTTCGGGTTACAATTTTAGGGAAAATTGGGGGTTTCGGGTATCATCTCTATTTCTGTTGGAAAATCGTATGTTGTATAAAATTGTAGTATTGAGATGATCGTACCTATATTTGTATTAAATTGTATTCTCGAACTGAAAACGATATGATTTTTGTATGCTCAAATAAGTGTGGAATAAACTATTGTATGTAAAACGTTACAGGTTTTGTAAAATAGTTAGGGGCGGCTAATTACCATACATTGATGGGTATAGGAACATGAGTTCCAAAATTGTTCCAGGTTTTGTGTAATTTTGCCACGTCTCAACTAATTACTGTGGGCAAAAGACATGTCTCAGTTAAATACCGTGGGCGAGAGTGTCCGACTCTATATTTGAGGGTGTGAAATATCGTATGTTTGTTCCGATTGGTCACCGATGGGTGTGAGTGTACACCATATTGGCAACGATATCGCTGTGAGGCTTCAGTTATTGTAGGGGTCGGGTGCTTAAGTGTGATGACACTAACCATATATTTGGTATCGTATGTACTAGAACTGGATTGTGAAAATACTGGAACTGTATCGTGTTATGTTTTATGTTGAAATAACACTTGTATGCCACACAATGATATAACCTGCTTTCTTCCTTACTGAGAGGTGTCTCACCCTGAATATACAAATGTCTTTCAGGTTCTTTGGGGAGCCAAAACTAGCATCCTAGCGTTCAAGAGCGTGGGTGTCAGTTAGCTACGTAGAGTACTTATGTAAGTATGAATTTTGTAATCAAGTTGACATTATTGGGTTTTGTAGACACCTAAGATATGTATGGTATTTTGGAGCTTAGACTCTAGTCATGTATAGACTCTAGTATGGTACGTTGTATGTATTAGAAAGAATGTTTTCGCTGCGTATTTGATGTGTATGTGAATGTGTATAGGGTATACGTGTACCCCTACGAGGTCGGACCTATATTCAGTGAAGTATCATGTATGTTTTAAATGATACAGAGTCAGGTTAGGTTACTAAAATCACACCTAGGGGCCATCTGTGGGTTCAGGGCATGACAACTTGGTATTAGAGCAAACCAGGTTGTTAGGTCTTGTAGACTTGGTTAGGCGTAATTATGTGTACATACCAAAGTATAGGATGTAGGAAATGGGTAAAGTAGGTCGAGGGTTGTTTTGTTGCTAGACGGCGACTCATTGGCGGTGTTCTATGTTTTTCTTGGAATGACGATTTCAGTAAAATCACGATAAACATTTGATGGCTTCGTGTCGGTGTGGTAGGATAGACCTGGACCCGTGAGAGTAGTAGTTGACATGATTAGCTTTCAATGATTGTGTTAACTGTGTATGATATAGGAATTTTAACCAATTCATATCTTACTTTAAAAATGGAGCCCAAGGATAACAACTTGGATAGTAGTTTTGAGGGGGCTGCAAGTGATGGGTCTCCTTCTGTGCCTCGGGGTTTGACGAGGCAGGTTATGCGGGAGATCTGGCGAAGTGTTAGGAGACATGAGCACTCTCCTACTACTATGAGTTGTACCATAGAGAGGTTCACTCGCATGAACCCTCTGACGTTTATGGGTTGACACGATTTGATAGTAGCAGAGAATGGGGTGTAGAAGATCGAGAAGATATTGGAAGTTCTGCACTGCACCGACTAGTAGAAGGATCTCTACTCTACCTTTCATCTCCTAAGAGAAGCGAAAAGATGGTGGATGGCGGTGAGTCTGCTTGAGAAGTAGAGAGCTGGTCCATCTGGTATGACTTGGAGCCGTTTTAATGAGTTATTTTTCGAGAGATACTTCACGGCTTCCACCCGTGATGCGAAGGCTGAAGAGTTCTCGGGTTAGACTCAGGGAACCCTGACAGTGTAGAGATATGCTGCTAGATATATTGAGCTATCTCGTTTTGCACCGTATTTGATCTCGAACGAGTATGAGAAGATTCGGAGGTTCGAGAAGGGTCTGAGGAAGGACATCCACAGGCTTGTGGGTATGCTGTAGATTTGAGAGTTTTATGTTCTGGTGGATAAAACCAGCATAGTCGAGGCTGACCCCCGGGGGATGAGGTGGTACAGGAACAAAAGAAGAGGCCAGTATCTTCTGGTTCTCAGACTGGTCCTCGACAAGGACAGTGAAAGAAGAAGAACTATAGTTCGGGTTATTGCCAGAATACTGAACGGTAGGGTTCGCAGGGGGATTCGTCTTCCGCACCATGCGTCAGATGCCGTAAATGGCACGGTGGTGAATGCTAACCATTCTGGGGTAACTGCTACAACTGTGGCAAACGGGGCCACATATCCCGAAAGTGTCAAGTACCGAGGAGCGATATGCCTGCACAGAGCCAGTACCGTGGAAGTAATCAAATGCCTCAGGGAAACTATCAGGTAACCATGACTCTAGCAAGGGTGTACTCTCTTACTCCAGCAGATGCGGAACGCATTGGGAATGTGGTGACAGGTACCATGATATTGCTTTCGAATAAAGCTGTTGTCTTATTTGATTCGGGAGCAACCCATTCTTTTATATCTGCTAGTTTTGTGAAACTGTGTGGCATTGAAATCCAAAGTGATGGATGAGTGGTTGTCTGTGGTTACACCGACTGGGAGTGTAACAATCTGTAGTAAGATGTTAGGAAACTGCCCAGTGGTTATTTAGGGAAGGTTGCTACCGGGGAACCTAGTAGTGTACGATATGTGCGGATTTGACGTCATATTGGGGATGGATTGGCTATTCTCTAGCTTGTGTGAAGGAACCACCTCGGGATGATTTGAAACTTGAAGATATTCGAGTGGTTAACAATTTTCGGATGCATTCTCGAAAGACTTGCTCGATTTACCTCTTGATCGTGAGGTGGAGTTTGCTATTGATTTTCTGTCAGGTAAGGCACCAATTTCTAAAGCTCCATACCGGATGGCTCCAGCTGAACTTAGAGAGTTGAAGGAACAGTTGTAGGAACTATTGGACAAAGGCTTTATCATACCTAGTGTTTCGCCCTAAGGAGCTCCAGTATTGTTCGTGAAGAAGAAGGACAGGTCAATGCGAATGTGCATTGATTATAAGGTAACAATGAAGAACTGATACCTGTTGCCTCATATAGATGATTTGTTTAACCAACTATAGGGAAAACAAGTATTTTCGAAGATCGATCTACGGTCAAGGTATCATCAAGTGAAAGTTAAGACTGAGGATGTGGCCAAGACTGCTTTCTGAACCAGATATGGTCACTACGAGTTTTTGGTCATGCCATTTGGATTGACTAATGCTTCGGTGGTATTTATGGACCTAATGAACAGGGTTTTCCATGAATACCTAGATTAGTTTGTAGTTATATTCATAGATGATTTGGTATACTTTAGGAGTTTAGAAGAGCACGAAAACCATCTGAGGTTGGTGCTTCAGGTACTACGGGAGAAGAAGTTGTATGCTAAGCTAAAGAAATGCGAGTTCTAACTGAATCAGGTTGCGTTTCTAAGACATGTCGTGTCGAAGGGTGGTATCTCATTTGATCTTGGTAAGATAGAAGTAGTGGTTGACTGGGTGAAACCGAAGAGCGTGTAGGATGTTCGGAGTTTCCTAGGATTGGCTGGGTATTACCGGCAGTTCATGGAGGGATGATCTAAGTTATTTTGCTCTCTGACATGGTTGATGAGGAATGGTGTGAGATTTGATTGGACCGACGAGTGTGAACAGAGTTTCTAGGAGTTGAAACACTGACTGGTCACTGCTTCAGTTTTAACCATCCCATCTGGGGACGGTGGTTTTGTGATTTACAACGACGAATCGTTGAAGGGTTTAGGATGTGTGCTGATGTAACAGGGGAAAGTAATTGCTTATGCTTCTCGAAAACTCAAGGAGTAGGAGAAGAATTACTCCACGCATGATCTAGAGTTGGCGGCAGTAGTATATGCGTTGAAGATTTGGAGATACTATTTGTACGGCGAACAGTGTGAGATCTTCACGGACCACAAGAGCCTCAAATACTTTTTAAAATAGAATGAGTTGAACATGAGGCAGAGAAGGTGGTTGGAATTGATCAAGGACTACGATTGCACGATTAGCTATCACCTAGGGAAGGCTAACGTGGTAGCTGATGCGTTTAGTCAGAAGTCAAAGCACGCATCAGTATCTGCAGTAGTAGGTCAGCATCATATCAGATGGGATTTGGAGTCTTGGCGTGGAGTTGGTGGATGGTAATCATCAAACTTTCATTATTAGCTTAGTGATCCAGCTGACATTATTTGAGAGGATGAAAGTCATGTGGGCTAACGATGCGGAGTTAGTCGAGGTTGTAGAGGAAGTGCGGTAACGGTTGGCTGCAGATTTTAACATCTCCGAGGGAGGTGTGCTGACGTTTGGGACTAGGCTATGGAATGACGAGGGGATAAAGAGGACGATCCTGGAGGTGGCGCATCGTTTTTTGTATACGGTGCATCTGAGTAGTACGGAGATGTATCGGGATTTGTGCGAATCTTTTTGGTGGAGTGGCATAAAAAGGGAGATTGCTCGGTTTGTGGAGCAATGTCTGACATGTCAGTAGGTAAAGGCTAAACATCAGAGGCCGGCAAGGCCATTTCAGCCATTGAGCATCCCGAAGTGGAAATGGGAGCACATCTCCATAGACTTTTTCACTAGATTTCCACCCGCACTACACGGCCAGAATGTCATTTGGGTAACCGTGTACAGGTTGACCAAATCTGCTCACTTTGTACCGATGAAGGTTAGCTACTCTTTAAGTAGGCTAGTAGATTTGTACGTGCTGGAGATAGTTAGAATGCACGGGGTACCGGTGTCCATTTTTTAGATCGATTCTGGAAGAGATTGCAAGAAGCACTGGGGATGAAGCTTACTTTCAGTACAACGTTCCACCCCTAGACTGATGGACAGTTAGAGAGGACGATACAGATCTTGGAGGATATGTTACGAGCTTATGTATTAGACTTTGATGGTAGTTGGATCCAATTTCTACCATTAGTGGAGTTTGCCTATAACAACAGCTTCTAGGCTAGTATCGGGATGGCACCGTTCAAGGCATTGTATGGTCGGAGCTGTCGATCTCCTCTGTACTGTGATGAGGTCGATGAACAACAAATATTGGGTCCCAAAACTCATACAACATGCATCTAAGAAGATCATATTGATTAGGGATAAGATTAAATTAGCTCAAAGTCGGTAGAAGAGTTATGCGGATGTTCGCCATCGTGAGTTGGAATTCGAGGTAGGGGCAAGATATTCCTGAGGATGGCTTCGATGAATGGAGTAATGAGATTCAGGAAGAAGGGCAAGCTGAACCCGAGGTTTATCGGACCATTAGAGGAACTGGAACGAATGGGCCCGATGGCCTACAAGATTGCACTACCCCTAGTGGTCTTGAGGATCCATGATGTGTTCTACATATCCATGTTGAGGAGGTACGTGTCGTGTCTATTGCATACGATTAGTTATGAATCTTTAGAGATTGGGGATGCTTTGGTATATGAGGAGATACCCGTTGAGATTCTTGACTGTAAAGTTCAGAAGCTACATACCAAGGAGATAACGTTAGTGAAGGTACTGTAGCAGAATCAAGTGGTTGAGGAAACTGTCGCATGTGATTAGTTATGAATGTGATTAGTTATGAATCCACAATTGTTTAGAGTAGTAGTTTTAGTAGCAAAATTGGTATGGGTATGTATGTATGTAATATTCTGCTATTGTAGTAATGTCGTGTAGTTAGTCTCTGAAAGAGTTTGGTAATATTTTAAGCTCCTGAGACAGTGTATGTATGTAATCACAGTATTCCTCCACCATAAGTTAGGGTATGTATGTATTTAGGACGGGGCTGCTATGTGGGTGGCCGTCGGCTTTTCCTAGAGTCGGGTATGTGTTTGGGTATGTAGTTGAGTTGGTAAATGAGAGATTAAAAATTTCAAGGATGAAATTTTTGTAAGAAGGGGAGGTTGTAAGAACCCGACCCGAGATATGTAGATTGAATAAATAAGAAAGGGTAAAAAAGTAAATTAGTAGGCTTCGTCAAAGAAGCCATTGTTCTCGTCAACAAAGGCCCTCATACTCTTCATCGCCAAAATTCAGAGCCTCATCGACAAAGAGATATCGAACAAGTTGTAAAATATCGGAATAGGGTTTGTCACCGAAGGAGCCGGCTCGTCGACAAAATGTGTAGATGATTCATCGACGAAGGTGCCATCTTGTCGACGAATTGGACTAGGTCAAGGGTCTATAAATAGGATATTTTGTTGCTTCATTGCTAAGAAACCTCAAAACCTCTCTCTCTCTCTCTCTCTCTCTCTCTCTCTCTCTCTCTCTCTCTCTAGAACCAGCGAAATCTAACCTTCTCTCTTCGATTCTTCGTTGTTCATCGCTTGATTCAACAATCCAACGTTACTGCGTGGATCAGGGAAGGAATCTCTACGTTTTTAGGGGATCAAAAATTCATTTCTAGGATTTTTGGGTTTTGACCCAAAACTAAGGTAAGTGTCCGATTTCAGTTTCGTTTTGGTATATATGTAGTTGTAAGAATTATAGTGAAGTATAGTTCCTGGATGTTTAGGTTTTGGGAACTCGGTTCGTAATTTTGCAGCCGTAGAGTTTAGGTTTGTGGTACTCAGGAAAAGGTAAGGGGATTTTGTTTATATCAGTTATTTTTGAAATCGGGATTGGTAAACCTGTAGTTTACGATCATATGTATGTTTTTTCTACTTATTTGGGAAAATCTATCAAGTGAAAATGTGGGATTTTCGGGTTACTATTTTGGAGAAAATTGGGGATTTCAGGTATCATCTTTATGTTTGTTAGAAAATTATATGTTGTATAAAATTGTAGTATTGAGATGACCGTACCTATATTTGTATTAAATTGTATTCTCGAACTGAAAACGATATGATTTGTGTATGCTCAAATAAGTGTGGAATAAACTATTGTATGTAAAATGTTCCAGGTTTTGTAAAACAGTTAGGGGCGGCTAATTATCATATGCTGATGGGTATAGGAACATGAGTTCCAAAATTGTTCTAGGTTTTGTGAAATTTTGCCACGTCTCGACTAATTACCGTGGGCAAATGCTAGACCTCGCAAAATGGATAAAAATCCGTTAATCTGACCCGCATTCGATCCGTTTTAACTGACTTATCATCAACCTCTTGCTAAATGAGTCAAATATGGTTTTTAATTTTCATATCCGCCTCCTTCGGGTCGGGTCGATTTTATCCGGAGGATATCCGCCAAACCGCTTAAATATCTATAACTAATTAACCCATAAATGCTCAGGAACCCACAACCCATTGCCCATCAGCCCAAGTATGGAAATTGGAAAGCCCAGTGCGGCAGTGCGCACATGGCCCATGCCACATATTGACACGGACAACATAGTGGCCAGTAGCCCACACCACACGGCCACAAGCAGCCCCTCTCAAATCCTATTAAGGTTTCATTTTCATACTTTCATTGTTTCAATTTTCAAAGTTCAAACTATCCTTTCCAGCTGCGCAGCCACATCCCACGACGTCAAGTCGACGGCGATTCCCATTGCCGTCGCTGACTGCCACCCACGGCCACTAGCCACGATTCCCTCGCGGCCTCGCCCAATCTTCCTTTGTGGCTTACAGCTTCGCCCAGTCGTTTTTGTCTCTCGCCTGTCACCAGCCACTCGGCCAGTAGTGGTTGTACATATCTCCTTCTTCACTAAATATCAGTAGTGAGATATTCTTTTCCGAGTGACTGCCCATCAACAAAAGGTGATCTTAGGAATGAACATTGGTTCTCCACCCACTTTCCCCAGGGAATTAGTTGCCCTTGCCTCTCCTTTGTTTGAAAATGATTTTTGTTCTGTGTAGAGTAAGAAAATTAAGGTTGTGGTTGGTACCCTTAGCCCTTCTCCTTTGGGAGGCTACATTGTCATGGATGATATTATTAACTTCATGCAAATGAGTTTTTAATTATATTTTTTCCCTTTCACAATTAATCGTATAATATTTGGTAGTAAACTCTTTGTTTTACGCCTTCTCTGCAAGTGATCATGTGTTCCTCAAGTTCCTTATTGTAATTCCTTCTTTCTACTTCCAAATTTTAAATTAAAAATTTTAAGCATAATGATTTCTCGATTGTTCCTTGGAAATTTGTCATGTTAAATACTTTGACATTTCTGCATTGCTATTGCTGTAGGCCTTTGTCATTTTAAATATTTTGACATCTTTGCATTGTAATTGTTGCGGGCCTGCATAGTAGCATTGTTTCTATTTCAAGATGAATTTAATCTTTCGCTGGGCAATGAAAACATTTAATCCCATTTCATAATTTTTTGCAATGCATTACAAGGATTTGGGAAAAAAAATGTCTCAGTCAATAGCGAATTCAATTGATCAAAATGATGAAATGAGTGAAGAAGAAGTTCAGTTGTCAAATTCATCAAACACAGAACCTACAAAAGAAACAATTCCACAGGTAAAAAGAGCTAGGAAAAAAACATCTAGTATTTCGACAGATTTTGAGTTGATTTAAAGTGGAGATAAACAATATGCCCAATGTAAGTATTGTCCTAAGAAATATCTCTACCATAGTAAGAACTCTGAGACATCAAACTTACATTGTCATACAAAAAAAATGCATGGGAAAGAAAAATAATGATCTGAAACAAATGCTAATGAGTTAAGGTGATGGAAAGTTGTCTTTGCATACACGAAAACTTGATCAAGTTGTACAACGTAGGAAGTTGGCAATGGCAATTGTGAGACACAATTTGCCCTTTTCTTTTGTTGAGTATGAAGGAATTCATGAATGGGCTATAGAATTAAATCCAGAGACAAAATTTGTGACAAGAAATACTGTAAAAGCTGATGTTATGAGGGTTTTTTTCAAGGAAAAAGAGCACATTTATGAGCTTTTATTGAATAATTCTAGTAGAATTTCTCTTACTTCGGACTTATGGACTTCGTTAAATACTAATGGCTATTTATGTTTAACTGTGCATTTTGTGAATAAAAATTGGAAGCTTCAGAAGAAAGTATTGAGTTTTTCAAGCATGCCTCCTCCACACACTGGTCTAGCACTTAGTAACAAAGTCATGGACTTCTTGGTGAATTGGGGTACAGACAAGAAGCTATTTTCCATAACATTGGACAATGCTACATCCAATGATTGTTTTGTAGAGTTTTTGAAGTCTAATCTGAAGTTGAAAAATGCTTTGGTAAGGGAAGGAAAATTTTTTCATGTTCGTTGTTGCACTCACATATTGAATCTCATTGTCCAAGATGGTCTAAAATTATCTTATTTCGCTGTGGACAAAATACGAGATTATGTCAAATATTTGAAGCATTCACAACATCAAAAGTTTAGATTTCATTAATGTTATGAAAAGGTGAGAGTGCCACGTGTGAGAGGATTTCGCCAAGATTGTCCTACTAAGTGGAATTCTACTTATATGATGCTTGAAAGTGTTTTATACTATAGAGATGCTATTTGCCAATTCAGGTTTAGTGAGGAGAATTTCAAGTTTTGCCCAAATGATGATGAATGGAAGGAAATTGAGAAAATTGCTAGTTTCTTGAAGGTTTTTTATGACTTGACAAATCTTTTTTCTGGGACATCTTATCCAACTGCAAATTTGTACTTTCAAGGAGTATGGAAGGTACAAGTAACTTTACTTAATGCGGCATTGGGTGATGATGTCTTTTTAAGGAATGTGGCTACTCAAATGCAAGGGAAATTTGACAAATACTGGTTAGATTATAGTAAAATTTTGGCCATGGCTGTTATTTTGGATCCTCGTTTCAAGATACAAATTGTATCTTTTGTTTAAAAGAAGTGCAACCAATGTCTTGGAAAGATCAAGTAAACGACATCCAGTGTGAGATGCATTCACTTTTTGATGAGTATATGAAGCACCACTCCCCTTCAACTCCTAAGAAAATGCCTTCCTTTGAAGCAACTATTAGTCATGATCGTGGTCATATGACACCTATTGCAACATCAGTTGATATGACACTAAAAGTAAGATTTTTTTTAAGTACAAATTTTATTTTACTTTTATTATACATCTATAGAATTTTTATATTTCTATTGTTATATACTTGTTTTTAGGGTTTTAAAGCTTTTTCTAAAGAAGATGAAGAAGCTCCAATGTCAGAACTAGAAATGTTTTTTAGAGAGAGGATAGTAGATTGTGATAAAGAATTGGATATTTTGGACTTTTGGAGGAGTCATAAATATTAGTATCCGATTCTTTCTTGAATGGCAAGAGATATCTTATCAATTCCAATATCAACTGTTGCATCAGAATCAACATTTAGTATTGGAGGTAAAGTGATAAATATGTCACGTGGTTCTCTTACGCCTGATAATGCTTAAACTATCATTTTAACTAGTGATTGGCTGTATAGTCGAGGAGGTATGCTTATTTAATTATATTTCTATAATATTATAATTACTATGTATTATGCAATATTTATTTATTTATTTATATTTTGAATTTTAAATGCAGTTGAAGATTTTGTAGATAAGGAAGAACTTGCTGAAGATATTGCTTAAGCTGAAAGAGTAGGTCGTACCTCATCTAGTGTATCATCTTACTCTGTTTGACTTTATTTGAATATTACTACAACTAGCACAGGCTGTGCAGCTAGTGCTTCAATTTATCTTTGAAAATTATGTAGTCAATAAATTATTGTTTATTTATTGTTTTGACTTGTAGTGTTGAATAAATTATTCGTAAATTTTTTTCCAGTTTGATAACTTGTAACTCTTGAGATGCTAATTAATAAGTTCAATTTATGTTATTCGATTCATAACTTAAATTATATTTTGAATTCTTTCATGATAGACACACGAGGAGAAGAAGATGAAAGCTTTGATGTCACAAATGAAAGTATTTCAATCAATTCAAGGCATTCAAATGATTTTGAAGTTATTTGAAGGATGGATTGAGATATTTTTTTAGTTTGTTGATAGTTTTATTTTGAGATATTCACACGATTTGACAATAGTTGTATTTAAAGAAACTCACATGCTGTAGGAACAATTATAATGTTTAGATTTTAGACTCACACAAGTCACATAGTTTGATTTTTTATTTTGAGTTGGATTGAGATTAATTTATTATGTTTTATTGCTAATAGTTTTACTTGCATGAATTAGGAGTTGTTAATTAGTATAAATGATTGAATGATTGATATAGTTACTAAAAAAGTTAATACACAAACTAATTATAAGTTATCATATACAATTTAAATTATTATGACAAAAATAAATTATTAATAAAATTATATTTGAGAATGACGGATTATCTGACCATCCGCTATGAATTATCCGACCCGAAACCGCCTAATCCGTCACTTAAACGAGTCGAATATGGACTATGATTTTTTCACCCGATAATCCGCCTTATCCGCTACGGATAAACCGACCCGATCCGCTTTGCTAAGTCTAGCAAACGCCATGTCTCGGCTAAATACCGTGAGCGAAAGTGTCCGGCTATATATCCATGGGTGTAAAATATCGCATGTTTGTTTCGACTGGTCACCAATGGGTGTGAGTTGACACCGTATTGGCAACGATATCTCTGAGAGGCTTCAGTTATTGCAGGGTTTTGGGTGCTTGAGTGTGACGACACTAACCATATATTTGGTATCGTATGTACTGGAACTGGATTGTGAAAATACTAGAACTGTATCGTGTTATGTTTTATGTTAAAATAATACTTGTATGTCACACACTGATATAACATGCTTTCTTCCTTACTAAGAGGTGTCTCACCCCGAATATACAAATGTCTTTCAAGTCCTTCGGATAGCCGAAACTAGCATCCTAACGTTCGGGAGTGTGGGTATCAGTTAGCTACGTAGAGTACTTATGTAAGTACAGATTTTATAACCAGGTTGTCATTATTGGGTTTTGTAGACTCCTAGGATATGTATGGTATTTTGGATCTTAGACTCTAGTCATGTAAAAACTCTAGTATGGTACGTTATATGTATTAGAAAGAATATTTTCACTGCATATTTGATGTATATCGATATGTATGTGAATGTGTATAGGGTGTACGTGTACCCCACTGGGTCGGACCCTCATTCAGTATAGTATCGTGTATGTTTTAAATGATACAGAGACAGGTTGGATTACTAAAATCACCCGGGGCCCATCTGCGGGTTCGGAGCATGACAACAATAACTCGTAAAATTGTGAAGATGGAAATTGACCAAAGTGGAGAATATATAGAAATTTTAAATTGCAGCATTTGTTGCAATCCAAAAATTTTATGATCTAGCAAGATTTGGCATTTGATCTAATCTACAATCAATAGTGGAACATTTGGTATGTTATGCATTGTTAGATTATAGTAATGCAACAATATTACTGATGCAATATTCTATAATATTATGATGCAACAATATACGATGCACCATTTTAGTTGTTTATGCTGATAAGATATAAAACCTTGACCATGTTGTTGAATTAGAAAAAAAAAACTAGTAGAGATTTTCTAATGCATGTATCATGGAATGCTGATTGTGCAATAATTTTTTTACAACGTAAGTTGATATTGTAACGCCCCGACCCGCCACATGGAGCCCGGGATGCTACTTTAGTAATATCTATATTTTTTATACCATAATCATCATATAAAAACAACGGAAATAATTGAAACATTATCAAAAATATTACCAGAGTTCTAGACTACCATCATACATAGAGATCTCTGTAGACACCCCAATTTTAACCAGGTCGTTCCGAGAAGGCCCTTGGTGCTAAAAAGTTGAACTTGTATTCCCGTAATTAGAAGGATCTGATTAAATCCCAGTTGAGTCCCGTTTTATTTTTAATTGAGTTCAAGTATTTTAAAATTGAGGTCAGGTATTTTTAATTTGAGTTTTGGTATCTTTTTGAGTACTTTGGATTTTTAAAAGGAGTCCCAGTTAAGTATTTTAATTTTTTGAGTCCCATCTAGATATAAATTAAGTCTTTTAATTGTGTCTTTTACATTTTAAATTAAGTATTTTATTGAGTCCCTAAAAATTGAGTCCTTTTTTATTTTTTGAGTCATTTTATTAAATAGAGTTCGGGTCCATTTTTTTTCGGGAATCAAGTACTATTTATCGGGCCTCACCTTTATTTTTTAGAGGAAAAAGATAAAATTAAAGAGGTTTTGTTTTTTTTTAAGTGGGCCGCCGCACACACTCGCTTGGGGCATCTTAGGGTTTAAGTTGTTTTTTTTTTTCTTCTTTGGCTTATAAAAGCCACGAGGCTGGCGGCCTGGGGTGGGCGGGGGCAAGACCATTCAACAAGAAAAAAAGATAAAAAAACCCTAAAACCTCTCCCTCTCACTCGCTGCAATAGCAGCGGCCTCACACCAAGCCACCACCTTTTGGCATCCTCCCATCCTTTCCTCACGGCCAGCCTCTCCCTGCAGCAGCACCACCAACTCCCCACCCAGCAGCCATCACAGCAGCCGAGACTAGGCAGTGCAGACACCCTCATCTCACCCCACCGTCAAATCTCCGATCGTCGCTGCCCCCCCCCCCCCCCCCAATCGTCCCACATCCAACTACCCTCACCGTCAGCCCCTGACGGCCGCCTAGCCACCTCACGGCCACACCCTGCTAGCACCGAACATCTCAGCTGCTCCACTCTCTGTCTCTCTCACTCTCCCACATCCAGCCACACACCAGACACCCCAGGCATCGCCATCGCCGTCGCCTACGCTCCAACGACCCCATCTTCGGCGAAGCCTTCTCACAGCGGCAGTCTTTTCCTCCGATGCACACAGAAACTACCACCGTCGTCGTCGCTCCCTCTCCCCCGTTGTCACGGTTTCAGCAAACACCACCAACGCCACGACGATCGTCTCCTACACTGGCAACCAGTTCGCCGCTGTGTCCTCTGCTGCACTTCCGGCAACTCCGCACTACGCCCTCACGCGAACACAAAAAAACACACAGAGAATACACACAGTAACACACACAAAAACACACACGAACACACGGAAAGAACACACAGTAACAGACTTACAAACACCCACTTTAAACACACACTAGGCACACATAAACCCAGTCAACACACACCCACATAGTGCATGCACACGGCACTCAGAAACACACACACACACACACACACACACACACACACATATATATATATATATTTATTTATTTTGATTTTATTTGAGTTGTAAAGGGAAAATTTTTAACCAGTGTTTTATATATATAACATCAATTTATTTTTATTTTTTTTGCAGGATTTTTATTCTTTTTGTAATAATATTTATTCAGGTTATATATATATATATATATATTTGATGTCAATTTATTTTTTGCAGGGTTTGTTTTTTGTCATAATATTCATTTAGGTTTAAATTTTTATTGTATATACTAGTGTATGTTAAATAATATTGTTATTTTTAATGTGATAATATTTAACAGGTGATATTCATGTTTTACTTGCAGGATTTTTCTTTTGGTCATGATATTCTTTTAAGTTTAAATTTTTATTGTTTATATTAATGCATGTTAAATAATGAATATTGTTGTTTTTAATGTGATAATATGATATTCGTGCTTTTCTTGCAGGATTTAAGTTTTTTTTTTTAGGGGTTGTATACTAATTTCGGTGATTATACACATTTTAGAATGTAATCTATTTCCATAAGTGTATCATTGTCTTACCCTTTCATCAGTTTCCATATTTTAATTCTAAATTTGATTTGTTTCCTTAATTAATTATTCATATAAGCGTGTATTTGTTTTAAGGTAAGTGTTATAAAATATGTATATTATCTGTAATACTATTATTTATAATATGGTCATTATATTATCATTACTATTGTTATTATTTATTATTATTATCACTATTGTATTTATCATTATTACTGTTAATATTATTATTATTATTCCTATTATGATTATTCATTATTATTATTATTATTATTATCGTATTTATTATTATTTATATTATTATCATTATTGTCCTTACCATTTATTAGCATTATTATTATTATTACTATATATATATATATATATATATATATATATATATATATATTCCCTCAGAACCGAGGTACGTGAAGTTTAAAAAACTTGTACCCTTTTTATTACAATCATAGGGATATACACACGAAAATATTCTATGTTTATTATTTATAGTATTTTTGTATTATTTTACTAAGTATTTTCGTGTGTATATCCCTATGATTGCAATAAAAAGGGTACAAGTTTTTTAAACTTCATGTACCTTGGTTCTGAGGGAATATATATATATATATATATATTTATAATTTGTTTATTTATTTATTTTGCATGTGTATTTATAAATTCATAAAAGGAGTAACCTAAAAGGTTTTATAAATTTACATTGGGATAATTTAATAATTAATTAGATACTGTTCGTAAGAACGGACGTGAAGGGGGTGCTCGTACCTTTCCATAGCGTAACCAAACTCTCGATCCCGGTTTTGGTAACACAGACCGATTCTACCCTTAATTGGGTAGTAATCAAGTGTTCTAACCACACTAAAAGGTTAATGGCGACTCTATTACACAATTTTTCCCGAAAATTTAAACCACAATTTTTATTTCGTCGACCCTTGGGCACCCGCGCTGTAACGATTTGCTATTTA